>NC_064867.1:37637072-38237072 GCF_024139225.1 Suncus etruscus | reverse complement strand
AGAAGAAATTACTTTGTGAAAGTTGGGAATCCCAGGGCTAGGCTAGTTGTACAAATGGATTTCTCTGAAGTTTGTATGCTATGTTCGTAGCCTTTTCTCACAGAAAATCCACCATGGCATTTCTTTTCTCTGAAAAACTAGCACCAGGGATTAAGTCAGGGGCTGGTTGTCCCAATGGACCTGAGCTTGTGAGTGATGCTTTCACAAGTTGTATTGCTTCATTGACTTTCAAAACAGGGATGTCAAGGACGCTTCATTTCCACATTCCTGCCAATCCAAGCTACTTCTGCTATTTTTGATGTGTATCAATCTCTGTGGTGTGAGATTGTTGTTTTGATTTGCATTTCCCTAATGATGAGTGATGCAGAGCATTTTTTCATAGACGTATTAACCATCAATATAGATATGCTTTGAGGAAGCTTCTGTTCATCTCTTCTCCCATTTTTCAATGGGGTTAGTTGTTCTTTACTGGTCGCCCTGTACAAGTTTTTTTTGGGGGGTTGGTGGCAGAGAAATGGTTGGACCAATGACTTTCAGGTGTCCATCTGTCATTTATTTACAGTAACATACTTCCTGTTTTTTTTGCATGATATTTTGATGATTATTTTTCCTGCTTCCTTGACAAATTGTTTTTTATTTTTACAGTTGCTTTATTATATATAAGCATGCATAATTATATCACATATTTTAGACATACAGACATATAAGGATTCATACAAGTTGTGAGAGTGAACATTAACACAAGATCATCTGGGATTAAATCTAGGCATTGATATCTATAAGTTATCTGCTCTACAAATTGAACCACATCCCTAACCTCCTCCTCCTTTTTTATCTTCTTTTTCTTCTCTTCTGTTATCTTCCTCCTTTTTCTCCTCCTCTTCTTCTTACTCTTCTTCCCCCTCTATTTTTCTTCTTACTCTTCTTCCCCTTCTTCCTCTTATTCTTCCTCCTCTTCCTCTTCTCTTCTTTTTTTAATCTCTTCTTCTCACTCTTAATCTTCTTCCTCTTCTCACTCTTAACCCTTTTTCTCGTCTCTCTCTTACTTCAACTCCTCTTATTATTATTCTCTTTCTGGATCTCTGAGACTCCAATAACTTCTCTCTCTTCTTTTCCTCTTCTTTTCATATTCTTCCTCATCCTCTTCTTTTCTTCTTCTCCTCTACCCCTTTTCTTTATTCTTTCTTTCTTTCTTTCTTTCTTTCTTTCTTTCTTTCTTTCTTTCTTTCTTTCTTTCTTTCTTTCTTTCTTTCTTTCTTTCTTTCTTTCTTTCTTTCTTTCTTTCTTTCTTTCTTTCTCTCTCTCTCTCTCTCTCTCTCTCTCTCTCTCTCTCTCTCTCTCTCTCTTTTGGTTGGGTCACACATGGCAGCACTCAGGGATTACTCCTAGCTCTATGCTCAGAAATCACTCCTGGCAGGCTCGGGAACCATATGGGATGCTGGGACTAGAACCGCTGTCCTTCTGCATGCAAGGCAAATGCTCTACCTCCACGCTATTTTTCCAGCCCCCCTTTTTCTCTTCTTCCTTCCTCTTCATCTTCTCACTCTTCCTCCAACTCCTCATTATTATTCTCTTCCTGGGTCTCTGGATCGTCAATGATTCTTATGTTGTTTCTGTAGAGTTTATTAAAGACTTCTATTTTCATTTGTTCACATTCTTTGAATAGTTTATCCATTGTCTGATCATTTTCTTTAAGGTTCTTTTCCAGTCTCCCTTGCTGTATGGAGTTGTTCTGCATCTCATCCTCTGGCTCACTGACCCCATCCTCAGCTGCTGAGGTTTTCAATTTATCAACCAAGTTTATCAGACCTGTTATTTTAGTATGAAGTTTTCTAATTTCTATCTTCATATCCTCTTGATTCTTATTGTGTTCCATTCAAGTCAATCTATGCTTTCTTTGATCTCCATGAACATGCTCCATATTTCTCCTCTAAACACCTTATCTGAGAGGATACCTAGCTGGTTGGTACTTTTCAGATAAACAGAGCTGCCATCTTCATTCTCTGTACATGCGTTGTCCTATATCGTTTTCCCATTGCCATGCTTGTAATGTGGTTTTTCCTGTATGCTGTGAGGGATTCATGGGTTATAAGATGTGTGCAGCTGCAGAGCGCTCCTCTGGCTCCACCTTTATTAGGTGGGGACAGCTTACCGGGTTTGGGCGCTGAAGAGATTATGTTGACTGGTGTCTTCTTGGCTGCGTCACAGAGAAAAGCAGGCAGGGAGCAAGGCAGCAGTCCTTTATAATGTCTCTCTTGTGCCCAATCACACGGCAGAAATCAGCATCCATCTTTATTGGGTGGAGATAGCCAACAGGATTTGGGCCCTGAAGAGATTATGTTGGCAGGTGTCTTGTTGGCTGCCTCATGAAGAAAAGCATGCAGGGAACAAGGCAGCAATCCTTTCATACACGTTTTTTTTTTAATCAGTCTTTGAAATTAACCCTAAGTTAGATAAGTGATGGACAAATATTCTCTTCTCATCTGTGGGATGATATTTCATTCTAGTCATTGTTACTTCTAAGGCAAATTGAGGACTTTTCCATTTAATGTAATCTTATTTATCTTTTCCTCAAATATTGCTGGTGGCAATGTTGACTGGTTTAACTCTTTTGGAAAACAGTATGATTGAGCTTCTGTATGACGCATCAATTCCACTTCTGGCCATCTACTCCAAAATGCTATTCAGAAAAGACATTTTTCCTCATATGCTTTATTGTAGCACTTATTCAACAATAAACAAGACAAGGAAACCAAAGCCCTAATGAGAATGTATGAGGGAAATAGAAAGCCTGTCTAGAGTACAGACGGGGATCGGGTGGGGAGGAGAGAGATTTGGGACATTGGTGATGGGAATGTTGCACTGGTCATGGGTGGTGTTCTTTACATGACTGAAGCTCAAACACAATCATGTATGTAATCAAGTTGTTTAAATAAAAAAAAGCCCAATAATAGATGAGTGGTTAAAAAACTGTTATATGTATTTATATATATTAAATATAATATGCATATCCCACCATATATGTTATATATGGCATATATGTGTATATATGTAGATGTATATATTGTATATTCATAGTAGAATATTACATGGTCCTACAAAAAGATCCAATCATGCAATTTTCTACTATGTGGATAAAACTGGAAGCTATCATGCTGAGTGAAGTCAGTCAGAAGAGATATAGGAACCAAAAGATCTCTTTTCTATAAAGAAGCATAGAAAGAAGATAACAAAAAGCCAAAAGCCACAGAATTTAAAGACTGGACCACAGAACTAGCTCTGATTCTAACTAAAGAACTGATCTGATCATAGCAGAGACATGCAGATAGAGGTGTGGAAGAGGATTTGGAGTTGGAACATTATATACATGAAGTCCTCCCATTATGAGTATTCTATATCACAGGAACTAAAATAAAATGATATAAATAGATAACTAGGTAATGTGTTATGTTGGAGAAAAGAGATATAAAACTTCATGCTTTTTGATTTTCTATAAATCTGTGAAGAATATCCTATCCTGAAAGAAATTCTGTTTTACTAAACTTACTTTCGAGTTTATACCACATGCTCATATTCAATAAACAGAGCAGAAACTTTGTGTCTTTGGCAAGGGCTGAGCACATGGCTCATTATTCACTTTTGCTTATGAAATTAAGACTTTTCTACCTGCCCTCAAACCTCATGACAGCCATTGTTCTCTGTCCCTTGGATCCAAGCTTCCTAGAATGCAGGTTACAAAACTGGATGGAGCAGTTACAAGGAGTGTTTAGATTTTGTTTCAAATAAATTTCTTTGTGATGTGTTGTTAGGTGTAAAGTTTTTACCCTTATTTATTTTAGTAATTAAGCTATTTTAACTGAATCATTTGAGATGCACAATTACAAAAGTTGTTCATGATTTTCATTATAAATTATTCCAACACTCATTCCTTCACCAGTGCACCTTTCCCATCATCAATGTCCCCAGTTTTCTCTCCTTCCCTCCCTTTCATGCTGCTTTGGAAGAAATTTTCCTTCTCCCTCTCTCTTGTCTTTTTAATCACTATGGTTTAAACACTTACTGATATATATTTTAATAAATCTATATAATCAGAGGTGTGGCAAACACAACTCAAGGGAGAAAGGGATGAACTGAAGGAGAAGTGGTCTCAGGTTGATACTGTTCCACTTTGTTTATTATCAGTGATTTCCTATCTTAAGTAGCCCCAGCTACTTTTATGAAACAAAAGTAGTTTACATTTTACCAGTTACCATTTTATGAAACATGTGGTTAGTAACCTAAGCAGACAGAAGTGCTCAGAAGTTTCAGGAGTGTCCCTAATAATCTGTACCCCCACAGAATACTAATAAAATTTTGGCTCTTCTGATCTTCTCATAGTTCCTTCCAATGTCTAGTATGATTGTGCACTTCCTTTAATCATTGTGTCCTCTCTCCTAAAGACAAAGGGCTTTTTGTCTTTTTTTCCCTTCTTTGTCACTGGGGCAGCTGAGGAGGAGGGAGTCTGCTGGTTGTTCATTTGATATGGTTTGGAGAAAAAGCATTTGTTTCTGTAGGTAACTTTATTATTTATTTATTTACTTCATCATTCATTTGCTTATTTTGGTTTGGGGGCTACACCTGACAGTACTCAGAATTTACTCTGATATGTTCAGGGATAGCTCTGACAGGACTCAGGTCACTGAGATAGGCCATGTACCAGGTGAGTGAACTTGACATCTGTATTATCTCTTCCATCCTCAACAAATAACTTAAAAACATGAGAGTACATATATGGTTTTCAGGTGTTACTATATTACTTAGAACATTGTCCATGCAAGCCCTGGGCAGATGTTGCAAACAGGCTTCTTTAGCTCTTTCTTTTTTTTCTTTTGTTGTTTTTGTTTTTATTAATGTGTGGGAAACATCCTAGCTGCACTGTTTCGGGCTTATTTCTAACTCCGTACTCAAGAATCATTGCTGATGGTACTTGGGATCAGATGGGGTGCCAGAGATTGCATCTGGGCCAGCTGAAACACCTTACTTGCTATATTATTTCCTGGCCAACACTAGCTATTTCAGAACAAAACTTGGCCATTATGAATAATCTCCACCAAAAAAAAATCAAACTCTTCTTTATTCATCCTATGCTACTTCATTGAGTCTTATTTCCTTTGGACTTTGATAAAACAGTAAGCAATTTTATTTGAATACATTCTGGAAACTGTTATGGTTTGAAAGGTATGATGTGGCCATAGAAAATCCAGTGCTTCCCTAAAACTCTGAACATTTTGACTGACTGCAGAGATTTAAAGCAATCAGGAACTGTGCAAGACACAATGTCCAGGCGTTTCAGTGTTGTTTGTGACTATCCATTTTTAAAAGCTGGCAATCTAATGAGATATCAGAGAAAGATATAACTAAGGATATTGGCTTGTTTGTGTAGCCTGGAAGAAAAATAGGAGAGGCCAGTCCCCCCAAAAGATTTACTCTACATATCCCTCAGAATAATAACAAAGGAGATATCAAAAGAAGGGGATCTGCATATGAGTTACAAAGATAAATGCTATTTATTTATAAAGATAAACATATTGTTCAAAGAAAACTATATAATAATCTTAAAATCTAACATTTCTTACCATAGCAAGAAAGGGACAAAAATGTCATGAGAAGGTGCCTGGGGTAGATGTCAGATATTTGCCTTTTTATGCAATTCCAAAGATAAGACTGATGGACTAACCTTATAGAAATCTATTGTCTTAGAAAAGACTGGCTTTAAGTAGAAGAAGTGGTGATCAGGCCAAGTGGGCATTTTAAATAGTAATTGAATTATGGATGAAAATAATCTCCATCTTTTCTTTTTGCATATTTTTAACTTTTTGCAGAAAAGTAAACTTAGGGAGCTGGAAAGAAAAGTAAACTTAGGGAGGGCCTTTGCCTTGTAACTGATCCAAAATGGACGGTGGTTCAAATCCCAGCATCCCATAAGGTCCCCCATGCCTGCCAGGAGAGATTTCTGAGCACAGAGCCAGGAGTAACTCCTGAATGCTGCTGGGGGTAACTCAAAATCTAAAAAAAGTAAAATAAAATAAACTTCTGCAAAAAGGACAGTGTGTTAATATTTTGGATCATCAGGTAGAAAGTTTCTATCATAGCTGTTCATCTTTGCTTTTGTGAAGCAAAAACCAGATCTATAAATTCATGGGTTCATCTGTATGCCAATGAAATTTTATTTACAGAAAGAGAAAGTGACCAAATGAGACCAGTGTCTCTTGTTGGAATGTGTAGAGATGAGTAACATCTGGACTGTTTTGTTGTTGCCTGCAGTTGCCATCGAGATTCTCAGAGACATAGTGAGCAAACAACAGGTTCAAGAATCTTCCATAAAGCATGTAATTTCCAGAGATTTATATTAATAACATTTGTCCTATATAAATGTGATTAGGGAAGGCTCAGCAACTCTCCTAATTAGACTTTTCCCTTGCAACCCATAAATGGTAGCATAGGAAATGGATCTAATTACTTCTAGTCCCTCTCTGTTTATGAGGTGACAGAACAAATCTGTGTGATTCCAGGTGTTCATTGTGAAATCTCAGAGAGTGTTGGGGGATTTTATGCTTTCCTATAACAAGATTAATCTCATTCAGGAAAGGCAAGTTTAAGGGGAAATGTCAGGGCCAGAGAGATAGTACAGTGGGCAGGACACTTGCCTTACTTATAGCTGACCTGGGTATAATTCCTGGAATTTCCTAATATTCCCTAAGCCTGTGAGGAGTGAACTGAGTGCAAAGCCAGGAGTAACTTGAATAATTCCAGGTGTGACTTAAAAATAAAAAGCCAGAAGGACCAGGGAGGGAGGGAGCACAGGGAGAGAACATATGTGTTAAGTATGTGAGGCCCTGGGTTTTAATCCCCTCTATATTTCCTTCCCCTCAAATTTTAGAAGTGATTTGGACTCTAGAACCATATATGACAGAAAATGCAGGAACCACAGCATTTTCACTGCTGAAGAAATGCTGACTTCTTAAAAAATTTTTTTAATAAATATTTTTTTGGTTTTTGGGTCTCACAGAGCAGTGTTCAGGGATTATTCCTGGCTCTATGCTAAGAAATCACTCCTGGCAGGTACGGGGGAAACATATGGGATGCCGGGATTCAAACCACTGACCTTCTGCATGCAAGGCAAAAGTTTTACCTCCATGCTATCTCTCCAGCCCCGAAATGATAATTTTTTAATAATAAAACATATAATAATAAGTTGATCTAGGATGTGACAGATATCTGGAATAAAATAAAATCTAGAACTCTAGAAAAGAAGAGACATCCAAAAGGAGTTTCTTCCTATTAAAACTGAAATAGCAGCTAGAGAAATGAGAAAAAAATCAAAATTGAAGAAGCCTTCCTAAAATTTTAACACATCCCATTGCTTTTCATATTAGGTATTGTAAACTAAGGCAAACATGTCAGTCTCTAAATTCCATATTACAATGCACTCCTTTCTAATCTGGAACACATTGACACTTGGTTCTAAGATCTATCTTAGATTTATGAAGTCAGAATGAAGCTTCCTATATGACTAAGACACTAAATATCTATTGCCTCTTCCTGTTTTCTGTGATCCTCTGGCTGTGTAATAAGAATTCTTTCCCTGTTCCTTTGTAAGGTCTGCAGACACTAGTGTGGTTAGACAGAAGGCCTTGTGTGTCCAACCCAGGTTCAATCCTGTAATCTCATATAACATGTGAGAATTGCTAAGTATAGCCCAAGTATCCTGAGCACTAAAGAGGTAGCAAGTGAAAGGGCGTTTGCCTTGCACATGGCTGATCCAGGACCTGGGTTTGATCCCCAGCATCCCATAAGATCCCCCAAGCCAGGAGTGTGCGGTCAAAAAATAATAATAAAACAACAACAAAGTAGCCTTGAGATTCCCCAGGACCCACACAGCTGCAGATCCAAGCACTAAAGTTTTGAGAACTAGGCCCATGTGTCATTAATAATGAACCTCTTGTTTACTAAAGACCATTTAAGACCACCACCCCCCATTAAAGAAATTTCCAGTATGGTGCTACAAGTTAAAATCTATCAATACCTCCCCTTGCTGGAGTTCTTGATGCATTCCAGAAGATAATCATATTCAAAGGCCAAATAAAACAGCTACAACCTGACTGCATACTGCTTCTCACAGTTGTTCCCCTGGGAAGAACAGACAGCCCTGCTCAATTTGTTCTCTGGCCTAGGGGGGGCCTCACTGATGCCAGGTGCTACATTACTCAGAGTTTAACCAAAAGGATAAACTGCGAAAACTGGCAGGAGTCAATTACAGGGGCCAGGTCAGACAACATCATCTCAACAGACCGTCAGAACTCCTCAACTCGCATGCTCAGGAAAATCTCACCAAGTGGCAGATAGGGGCACCTTCATCTTATGGTATAATCATGGGACCTTTGAGAAATCAAAGTGCATCAACTAGAGTCCATGCCTTGAGTTCAAAGAAAGAAGGAGAAGAGCAACATTTTTCAGCCAGGTCACTACTAGGATGCTCCAGGAAAACCATGACAAGTGACTAGGAGGTCAACCAATAGGACATAGAGGCTTAGGAAGAAAACAAGGCCACTAGTGTCAAGGGTCAGAGCAAAGGTGAGAACTACTGAGTTAAGAACCCCACATGCAGGGAAGGGGCATGATGGGTCAGCTGGAAGGAAGAGGGATGAAGAGGGGAAAGTAGGCTCCAGTGACCTCATATAGAGGGTGAAGGATGCAAGAGGAAAGGTGCACTTTGCTAGACCTTAGACTCAGAATATCACACATGTCCATAAATAGAGGGGGTCCCCAAGAGAGAAGTGGGTCCAGGTAAACCTGATTCCATGGCATTGACATCTGCCCTGGCAAAGCAAGGTGTGTATGACTGCAAGATTTTCACCAGAAGACATTGGATCATGTTGGTCAGGCCTACTATGAAACAATTATCAGCAAAAAAGATATTGAATCATGGTCATTGATTTTGTTTCTTAAACATTGCGAGCTGAAGGGAAATTAGCTATTTTTTTTATGAGGCTAAAGAGAAGGTACTGTGATTCTGGGAAGATGGGATAAAGTTTAGGATATGAGTGGGAGGGGAACATACTGAAGCCTCATCCCCCACCCTTACTCCCTAGGTAACTTGACCTTACCTGAAAGACCCCGCCCATTCCTGGGAGGGGTCTTGGAAAAGGTAGATAAGGCCTTTGACCCAGGGGATTAGGGCTCTGCGCTCTGGCCCTTTTGGTCTTTGACCAGCATGGAGGTCAAAGGGAAGATGGCTGAAAGGAGTTAAGATGCAGGGCTAGCTAAGAATGGCTGTGCTTGAAAGGTTATGATATAGGCCACACATGTGGTGGTTAGGGCATGAATAAAGTTGATGCTTCCTGATGCCTGTTTCTGGATGAGTCTGATTCTACCATTCATCTAAACCTGGGACCCGCCAGCTGGATAGGGGTTGTGGAGCCCCGTGGCCTGGGATCACAGAGAAAAATCCATCCACCTCTATCCAGATCCATCTTTAATTATTTAACGCAACGCATACAACATGTATTTAGTTTTCAGAGTGCTCTGAAGTCAGCCACAGGTGCCACCTCCTCAAACGAGAAAAATCCTAAATAACCAATACCAGGAAACAATTAAGTTTTAGGTAAAAAAAATAAGTATTTCTGGATGTTTAAACAAAATAGGTATACCTTGGTTTTACTCAAAAACTGACTCAACAGAGCAGTGGTTAGGGCACAGGCTTAGTAGGCACACAATTCAGATCCTTTCTCAGTACCGCAATGTTCTCCTAAGCACCACCAAGTGTGATCTTTTTTTTTTTTTTTTTTTTTTTTTGGTTTTTGGGCCACACCCGGTGATGCTCAGGGGTTACTCCTGGCTATGCGCTCAGAAGTCGCTCCTGGCTTGGGGGACCCTATGGGACGCCGGGGGATCAAACCGCAGTCTGTCCTAGGCTAGCGCAGGCAAGGCAGGAACCTTACCTCTTGCGCCACCGCCGGCCCCACCAAGTGTGATCTTGCAGGCACTTGGGTTGGGGTATCTTTGGGGTATTCTCATCATTATAAACCCCAAGCAGCACTACTGCATCCTTAGACACTTGCATTTAGTCACTGGGCATCTTAGCCATTCACAATCACACATAATTATGTGAACAGTGAGTAGAAATAAAAATATGATCAGACTAAAACACCAAACCCAAAGTCAATGACAACAGAATCGATACTCGATCTACATCAAGATATACACAGAGGGGACCAGTTACACTAGTAGTCCAGCGGGCAAAGGAGGGAGATATGGGATGCATGGTGAGAACAGATGTAGAAGGAGAACAACACTAGTGGTGGGAATGCCCCCGATTCATTGTCACTATATACCTTAAATATTACTTCCAAAGATTCATAATTCACTTTTCATAATAAAAATTATTTTAAAAAATTTGCCATCCTGTGCCTAATGTTTGTGCTTAAAGTATTGGAGGGAGGTCCTTCAGCAAGTTCAAACCTTACGAACAAATAAACAGAAAAATTGATCATCCTTTACAGTTTAGTAGTGCTGGAATGGAAGTCTAAAGTGGGGAAGCAAGTTGAACCCGCCATGTGGAAGCTATCTCCAAGGAACTTTTCTTATAAAATGAGAGAGCCACTCCAGAACTGTCTACTGAACACAGAATTAACCACAATAGATGTATGTTTCAGAGGATTGGAAATCCCAACACCTGTCCTTTAATAGGAATTTTTATCAGCTCTACTAACTTGGACTGTCAACTAAAGACATCCCTACAGAGGAGACAAGGAGATGGCTTGTAAAAAAAATTTGTTCTCCAGTGCTTATGTTCCTCTCTATTGAAATATATGGCTATGATAGGACAGCTATTGCCTATTGATAGGCTGGGTTCATCCACAAGAAGCATCTTGGGATGTTGTGTGTGTTTTCATGTCTGTTTCAATGTCTTTGTAGGAATCCAAGTTTGCATCTTCCACTATCTTCAATTAATCCTCAAGGACACATGTTCCTATAGGGAAAGGATTGTTGCTTTGTTTTTTGATTTTTTGTTTGTTTTGTTTTCTGACCATCACATTGTACATTGATACTGAAGATTTTCAACAGAAGACTCTGGATCATGTTGTTTTGACCAACCATAAAACAATTATTAGCAAAAATGCTATTGAATGCATGGTCATTGATTTTGCTTCTTAAACATTTGCTGTGCTGATGGGAAATTGGCAACCCTTGAATATGCAGATAATATATGCATTATATGCAATCTAGGAAGTATGTGGGAAGCACAGGTGATGATCTCATGAAGCGTTTGCATGACATCCCCAAGAGTGTGAAAGTCACTTAGGTTTTCTGAGCTCCCGTTCCTCCTAGATCATCTGATATGTTCATAAAATGATCACTTGTGGGGATTTGATGAATCAATACACATAAATGCATAACCAACAGTGAGTTCATAAAGGTGAATCTAGAAAACTTGCATTCTTGATATATGTGGTACAGAAGGGTGAAAGAAAGATTGTAAAGAAGGTCTATAGGCCATGTCATGAACAAAAATGCACAGAAATCTATTCTAATAAGGAGGTAAGCTCCCATTGTGGAAGAAATTCTCCCAACCCAAAAGCTAGTGAATAACCAAGCAACATGCCCTGAGAAGTGATAAATCAGTGTTTTCTTTCGCTAGTGGACACAATTGAGCTCATGATTCAAAACTGAGCTCAGAACAAAATCCAGAGCTTTATTTTATAGAAGACCTAAGACATATTCATGCAACTATCGGGAGAATGCTGAAGCAGAAACTAAAATGCACATTATTTTGCAAAGCAGGTCTGTGCTACCTAAAGGATAGGACCACATGTGGCAAATAATCCCAGATTACCAAGGTTACTAAATGGCACTAAGACCATCTCAGGAACATCCCTCCCTGGTTATGTCAAGTTGCCTACAGACCCCCTTGGTAGCTCTTGCTCTCTGGTGTTAATTTGCTTTAAATTGGCCTGTTTGTAACATGGGCATCGGTCTATTTTCCTCATTAATGCAAGTTTAAGTTCCTGAGAACTGCTAGAATTATGGAATGTCTAAATGTAGAGTAACAGGTCAAGTTCAAGAGGATAATGAAAATAATCTCCAATTGAAGAGAGTGGGGTGTGTTTGACTTGGAGAAAATAAGATAGTGTAAAAGATATAATTGTTGTCTTCAAATGAACTGTGAGCTAGCTCTACTGTCTCTGTTGCAAAAAGGTACAGTGTCAGGAAAGGGTTTTTGAGATCAAAGACTAATAAAAATTTGGAGAAAATTTATCACACTTTGTTTAGTATTTGGGAAAACACAGATTTAGAGGAGAAAATCATTTATTTGAGCAGTAAGGAAGAACGCTTAAGGACAACATTAGTAAAATGGCATGAATTTGAATTAGGTTGTGTAGAGGACCAATTAGATCCTGTAAAAGATCCTTCGCTTATCTATAAGAAGCAGAAATTTATTTCTTTCAAAAATGCACAGTAACTTGAACCAATTACTCTTTCAGAGTAAATTAATGAGCTGCTTTAATGAACAGATAATACGAACATCTAATCATCAGCAACATGAATATATAATTAGTGTTTCTAAGTCTTTTTAAATACATTTATGAGATGTAAAGACCTTAAAAACAAACTGTCAATGTAATTTACCCTTCTGTTTGCCGAGAAAACACTTTCCCTGTGCCAAGTTCAACCCTGCTCGTTTCCACAGGCAGATTGAATGTGGATTTGGCAGTAGTGACTACTGGATTAATGAGGTTTTGCTGAGACAATAAAGGTGTACATGGTAGAAGTGTTGGGCTCATTTTATTGGTGAAAGATTGGCCTGCACAATGGTTTTAGAACTGCTAGATGTGCCCCACGCTCCAACCATAACCTGCATATGCTGCACATAGATCAACAAGGTCCAATTATAGTTGACAAAACATTTGTCAAGGCAACGAGTCTGGAGCCCAGATGGCGACTGGGCATTTGATGAACACTCTGAATATGTGACATTATTCATCCCTGACACTTTAAAATTGAACAGAAGGCAGCCTCTTTTTCCTAGGACAAGAGTAGAAAATATCCACCTTGTTTCAAGGTTTTAGCCAAGTTGTCATCTTCTAGTAGACGTTGCATTGTATATTATTTGCTTGAGATTTTTTTTGTGGGCCACACACTACAATCTTTAGAGGCAGACTCCAGGCTCTGTGCTTAAGACAGGAAGGAGTTGGACTACCATAAGCAGTGCCAAGGATTGAACAAGTGTTGTAGCATGTTAGGCTAACAAGTGCCTCTTGTATGATCTCTCCTTGCAGTATTGTATTTTAACATGACTGATTCTTCTGTGATTTTTCACAATACTTATATCTGTGACTGGGAAAATCTTATAGTTATGAGTTTTGGTATTTCCTCTGCAGCTCCCTTACTGAACATGATGTGAGTCCATGTTTACACAATTTAAGGAGAAGGTGCCTAGAGTCCAGATTCTGAACTCCAGGCTTCATGCTTTGCTATATGTATACCAGATCTCATGGAGTCCTGGCCTGAGAATGATCAAGGATAATTCAGTTATCTATCAGAGTCCCTAATAATGCTGTTGTTATGTTTATGAAGTCTGTAATTAAAAATCAGCAGTTGGACGCAGAGACATAGGATAAAGTTTAAGAGGCTTGCTTTGCATTTCTGCCAACCTCAAGTGATCTCCAATAACTCTATGGTCCTCCAAGTAGGATCAGTGATTACTTCGGATAAAGAGCCTAACACCATGGCTCCACTCTCTCAACCCCAAAATGAGCTACTTGATTAATTCAATTACCTAAATCCTACGAGGAGATCTCAATAAATTGATAGCTTGACTCAAACCTTGAAACAATGTGGATATTTTTCTACTCTTGTCCAAAATGAGCCTATCCCGCTAAGTAGTACCAGCTCAAACCATCTGATGGTAGCAAAGGCAATGTTTGCTAAATTGGTTGGGGTAGGGTGATGAAGAAGCAGATTCCCACAGTCTCTGTTTATGACTCACCAGAGGTAAAATATTTAAATAAAATAAAATGTCTGTGTTGTCACATTTAAAGAATAACCATGGGTTTTGGTTTTAAATCTCATCTGGGAGATATCATCTTCTCTGAATTCACATTTGGTGTCTTTTTGTATGAATCCAAAAAAACTCAAGAAAGGAAAATGACACAGTTATTTCTCATTCTGTATTCTGCATTAATCTAATAGTTTCTTTTAGTTTTCTCCAATTAGAATAGACATTTTTTAAACATATTCTTTTAGTATCTACTTTGCTAATACTTAGCAATTGCTAATGCTTATGTCTTAGGACAATATTTTTATTTGGCCCCTGCTTTATTTAATCTCACTATGGGGAAGCATTTCTACCTATCCTGACCATCTGTCGAGGCACATGATAGACTCAAACTTTACTGGAACCTATCCTTGCTTGTTACTTATGATCTCATTTCTCCTTGAATTCATAACCTCAGTTTTTATCCTGCTTGGTCATACCAAAGTGTAAATTCATTTTAGTGTTATTGAGAAATGCATTTCCATATAAAAAGTGGCATATTCTGAGAACTGTATGATGGGAAGGTTAACGTTCCAAAATGGACTACCCATATTCAATAACCAGCATCTCATATTATCCCCAGGTACTTCCAGGAGTGATTCCTGAGTGCAGAGCCAGGAGTAATTCCTGAGCATTTCTGGGTATAACCCCCCAAAATGGCATATTCTCATCAAACTTATCACTTCCATTGAAAAGTCAATCATATTTTTTCTTTGAAAGGAGTGTGATATTTTTCCTAGGTTGTTATTTTAAACATTTTATATTTTCATCAAGGATGTTGGTATATATAACTGTGAAAATGTGTGTGTTTCATCCTGCTGTGAGATTATGATGCCCTTTATTTGGGTCTCAATGTCTTCTTGTATATATATAATCAATTTTGGAGATGGCAAAGTATTATCTATACATATCACACTTAGCAATTTTCACATTTAATTTATACTGAGAATTTTGATTTTAAATTACTTATATTAATGACACAACTCTTATTTTCCACAGTATTGTTTTGTTAGTTTTATTCTCCTAGTCTTCTCATTTGCTTATTTTCTTTTGATCTCTGAACTCATTTTTCTTTAAACCTGTATGCTCATGCTGGCTTTCTTGCCATTTATCTAACTCTTATACTTGTACCTTTATTAACCACCGATGTCTCATGTTGTAGAGGAACTAAAGAGATAATTCAAGGCAGTGTCTGGTAATTCTGCAGAAAGTTTAGTTGATTTTCTGCAGACAAGTATAAATTTTGTTTTAAGGGATAAGATCAAGATCATGCTCATTGGGATCTCACTAAAGACTGAATGTATTTGAGAATCTCAAGAATAATCATAAGGGGCCGGGCGGTGGCGCTGGAAGTAAGGTGCCTGCCTTGCCTGCGCTAGCCTAGGACAGACTGCGGTTCGATCCCCCGGCATCCCATATGGTCCCCCAAGAAGCCAGGAGCAACTTCTGAGCGCATAGCCAGGAGTAACCCCTGAGCGTCACAGGGTGTGGCCCAAAAACAAAAACAAACAAAAAAAAAGAATAATCATAAAAGTTATGAAAGTAAAAGATAGGAGAGAGATAAATCGTGTCCAAAAAACACTGGGGTTAACTTTTTTCTTATTTTTTTGAATCTTCTCTTGTTTCTTCTCTTTTGGAACCAATATTCTTCAAAGCACCAGATAATAAAATGTAGAATAGATGGATGGATGGATGGATGGATGGATGGATGGATGGATGGATGGATGGATGGATGAATACACCACAGATAGAAATATATATGTTATAGATGGTTAAATTCATATTTTTAGAATTTATCTTGAAATATGTAGGCTATAAGTATTAATGTGAAAATAGTTTTGGAAGTTCCACACACACAATGGCACTAAGGGGTCCAAATGGTGCCTAAACCGAACTTGGGACCCAACACATATAAGATAGTTCAGTCCTTTGGGTTATCTTTCTAGCCCTCAACTTAAGTGTCCTCAATTTATTTGAACAGGAGCAAGTTCACTGTCCCTCAGATAAAAGAATTATGAACAAATTCCTATACACACTGTACATATCTAATTTTAAAATAAAAAATGGGAACATATTTAAAATGAAAAGTAAAGTGAAATCAACAAACTTACCAGTATTTCTTTTTTTTAATATTTTTGGGATTTTGGGTCACACCCAGCAGGGCTCAGGAGTTACTCCTGACTCTGCACTCAGAAATTACTCCTGGCAGGCATGGGGGACCGAACATATGGAATGCCAGGATTCAAATCACTGTCCTTCTGCATGCAAGGCAAACGCCCTACTTTCATGCTATCTCTCCAGCCCCTAAACTTACCAGTATTTCAATGGGAACTATGAGACTGCTTTTGGCTGGCTATAGTTTGAGGACCCTTCCAGAGAGTGAGAGGAAGAGTCAAGAGACAGAAGAGTCAAAAAGTGCATCGTACATCCCACAACTGCAAACTGTGGCCCAGGATAAGTAGGTGGCTAAGCAGGATAGGCAGCATCGGCAAAAACAATCAGCTGGCCAGATGAACATCCTTGGCCTCCTGCATGTGGCCTGAGGGCTATAGTTTGGAAAGCCCTGTCTTAAGGAGTAGGTAATATATATAAAAGAATGCCCATATTATTTTGATCAAAAATTACTGATACTTTACAAGTGCTAATAAATTTCAGGTCCCTGCCTTAGGCAAGTTCATCTCAGTTTTATTGCCATGATTAATGACTTCAGGAAGAATTTAAAGGACAACTTAATGAAATAAGAGAGACTTTGGAAGACACAAAGCAAGTCAGTTTAAAATTAATATATGGATTCAATGACATATGATAAGAATTATAATGGAAATAGATAAACCTGAGTGTAAAGGTAGTCTATGAAGGAGGTGTTAGTAATAAATATGAGTCTTTTTTTTAAAGGCTTAGCTTATGGCTTGGTGGAACATAAGAATCCAAGTCACATCTCTGACTATCTCCATGATCCTAGAGAGAATTAGTGAGTAGTACAATGGAGTTCACGTAGGGTTACATGTATGCAAGGAAAGTTGATGCATTATAACAGTTCCTTGCTGATCAGGATTCAGTCATGCAGATGGAATGCTGGCATTTTTAATAATTGTAATCAAAAATATGATCCCTTACATGCTTTGCAGTTTTCAGAAGCAAAGTAGAGAGAATGCAGGAACATAAAATACCATATTTTGGAGAGTAGAGTGAATAATTCTCAGCACTATGGAAGGCATGCCAAGCTTGTAACACATGTTTCATTTCACAGAGATCCATGGTCAGAACACATTTGTATGAAAGAACCTGAAGGGGGTTAGGTAATTTTGAATACATAACCTTCTTAGTTTCCATTTCTAATTTTCCAAAATATTTTAACCTAGTAATTATACTTCTTGACATCTAGCCCTTAAAACAAAAGCATTAGGTCAAAAAGATACCTGCACACCCATATTTATTGCATCATTTAGTACAATAGTTAGAATATGGAAACATCTTAAATACTCAATGGCAGATGATATGAAATATATACACAATGGAATACTCTGCAGCTATAATAAAGTTTAAATTATGCAGCTCACCAAAACATGCATGGAGCTGGAGGCCATCGTGTTAAGCAAAATAAATTAGAAAGAGATATTTGATGCTGATGATCTTTCACTGTGGTATAGAGAAATATAAAAATGAATTTGAAATATTGAATGTCAACAAGCCCTGAGTCTTTGGCCACAAATATGAGATTACTAAGCAGTGTGTGAAAAACTTTTAAGGAAAAGAAAAGATAGATTGAAGTAGGTTTGTCCCATATGGCCCCCCCCAAGCCAGGGGCAATTTCTGAGTGCTTAGCCAGGAGTAAACCCTGAGCATCAAACAGGTGTGGCCTGAAAAACAAAAATAAAAATAAAAAATAAAATAAGAATATAATAAAGTAAAAACATTGAATTTATTTACATAGTAGGGTTGGCATGATCATGATATAAGTTCATATTTCAAGAGCATTTGGAACATTTTTCTCCATAAGAAATGCTACAAAAGTGGATGGTACCAGGAACAAACAGTCACATGAACATTGAATGGAAATAAATAATAATCAAGCCTAAATACCAAACCCAAATGTCAATGACAACAGAATCAAGATCTAAAACAAGTTAAATACAAAGGGGACCAGTCACACTAGCAGTTCATGGGACAAAGGAGGGAAGTATGGGTTGCATACTGGGAACAGGGCAAAGGGAGGTTAACATTGGTAATAGGGTATTGCCATAATTCACTGTCACTATGTTACCTTAAATAAAACTGTAAAAGACTTGTAATTTACATGGATGTCAATAAAAAATTATTTAGAAAAAAGATTGTTAAAAGGAAAATAGTATGTCACATTAGGCAGTCCAGACTGTGCTTGCATATTGAAAGAACTCTTAGGACAAGTGGCCATTTTTAAGTAGATAGAGAGAATGAGAAAGAAAGAGTCTGGTTTTTGTGTGTTTGGTTGGTTGGTTGGTTGGTTGGTTGGTTGGTTGGTTGGTTGGTTGGTTGGCTGGTTGGTTGGTTGGTTCGTTGGTTGGTTATTTGGTTGGTTTGTTGAGGCTCAGATGGCTTAGTATCTGGTACTAGCTATAACTAAAGAATTGGAAACAACAGGGAACTAGACAACTGGGAATATAGAGGTTAAGGTTCATAACTTGCACATGGTTGACCTCAATTCAATCCCTGGAATCACAGAGTACCCTTGAGTACTGCCAGGAATGATATGTGAGAATAGAGCCATAAGTAAGCAAGCACTGAGCATTGGTTTGGAAAGGAGGGAGGAAAGAAAAGAAGGGAGGGAGGAAAAGAAAGAAGGGAGGGAAGGAAAAGAGGAAGGGAGGGAAGGAGGAAGGAAGGGAGAGAGGGAGGGAAGGAAGGGAGAAAGGGAGGGAAGGAAGGAAGGGAGGGAGGGAGGGAAGAATGGAAGGGAAGGAAGGAAGGAAGGAAGGAAGGAAGGAAGGAAGGAAGGAAGGAAGGAAGGAAGGAAGGAAGGAAGGAAGGAAGGAAGGATAAGGGATGAAAGGAAGGAGGAAGAGAGAAATCAGATATTAGGGAGTAAAGACATGCTATGTATTTTAGATTGAGCTAGGAAGATCTTGTTTAAAGCAGTGCATGGCTGTCATCTAGATCCAAGCTCATGATTAACTGATAAATGTTCCCATCGCAGTCCCTAGACTAGAGCATCAAGGCTTTGCCCCTGAAAGGTGACACACCAGCAGGCTCAAAACAATAACAGCTACTTTCTACTAGGATTGCAGAAATGCCACTTGGAGGTTCAATGCTCTTAACTCTGGGCACACATCTAAAAGTAGAAATGACTGTTTTTGAGTCCTTTCGGAGAATATTAATCTTCGTGTTGCTTGCTAAATGACTTCTCATGAGAAATCTGGTGATCCAAGATTTATTTTTAGAAACTCTCCTGTTTTCAACAATCAAGAGTGTGGGCAGTTTTCCCTTTGACCATGATGCTGTAGCCGACAAGGACAGACCCAGATGGACCAAGGGGAGAGAGGGCAGACAGCAGAGGGTTCAGAGATGAGTTGTGTCGGGCTTATTTTAGTAGGCCTACTTGGCATATCTATGTCACGGAATACTGGCGTCCTTAATGAATGTAATTAAATGTAATTTGAAGACAAGTTTCTCCTCTCTGATGGGGGCTCAGCTCCTGCTAACAATTTAGATGATCAACATAATGTGAAGAGTAAATTGGCCCTTAACAGAGGAAATGGAGGGATTGAGATATAACTCAAATGCCAGGTGTCAATAAAAGTCTAAATTGAACAGTCAAATGCTCTGAGTCAGTCTGAGGACTTTGTACCAGGAAGAAGTATTCAGAAATGTGGACCTGAGTAGCGAATGACCATTGTCATGGGGGTTAAATGAAGACCTCATTCAAGAGCACAGGTGCTTATGTGATGAATGCTTTGGCTCAAGTCTAGTTAGTTCATTTGAGAGAAAAATGAAAGCTTGGGGGTGACCTCTAATGCTATTGTGAAGGGGATTTTTGTGCCAGGATCATTGTAGGACACGGTGCGGCTTATACATCTCCTGAGAAGAGGAAGAACAGAAGTGAGGCTGGAATTGAATCAGGAAGACTTAAATCTGATTTTATCCTCCTGGGAGAGCACTCAAGGCTAAGAAGCCTGCCACAGTTGGACGCTGGATGTAGATAACCAGCTCTAGAAAGATTTAAAGAATTCAAATCTATCAGAAATTTGTCCTTGGGGAAATATAGTTAAAAGTTCTAAACTGACACTTGGCCAAGCGTTGGCCAAGTGGAGTTTCACTATCTTTGGTCTCACAATCTAAACTTTGCCATCTCTGTGTGCCACATTTTACCCTGCATCTCTGATGAGTGTGAAAGTTCTTAGCAAAAGGTTTCAGGGAGGCATGTGCCATTTCTCTCAAAACTCTGTATTTCTCAGCAGCATTTAATCAATTTGAGACTACACAGATCCTCAGTCTCCATCTTAGCTTTCCTTCAGTCAACTTGCCTTGCCTGCTGCCATTGTTTATATGACATTTGCAAAGAGATAAATATGAAGATGTGGACAAGAAGAGGGGCCCTCACTCATTCATAGAATGCCAATGCTGAGAAATGACCTTTTATGAAAAGATTGCTCCAAAGATTGCTAATTCAGCAGATAAATATTCAAGACCCACATAAAATTTAAATAATAGTTCAACCATGGATCATGTGGGAAAGATCAGACAAAGCATATGTCCACTGTTTATCAGAAGTTCAAATGTAATTAGAAGTTTTCTGTTTAAGCTGGATATATTTGTTAAATGAAATATTTTTTGAGAAGAGAAGGTTATGTTTGGGGAATTATTTTTTTATTATTTTTGGGAGGTGAGGGCCATTCAAACACTGCCTAAGGAGTCAGAGGTAAATCTCAGCAATAACAGATCAACCAAATTATGTAAAGATGCTAAGGTGCTGTAGTCCTAGGGGTCATAAGGACCACACTTTGTGGTACTCAGGGATTATTTCAATGTCAGGAACAAAACTCAATTCCTTGAACATGCAACAACACATGCACCACTGACCTTAGATATCTCCCGAAATCCTGTACTGAGATAATATATTTGTTCAATATTGCAGGATCAGCTCACTGAGTTACTAAGTCTTGAACCACAATTTATTTTTGGAGAAAATGAAGGATATGGGTGGAACAGCAGTGTTATGAGCCTGTAATCACAACGTCCAGGCTGTACCCTTACATCTGTAGTTCATGACAGTTGGTTCAGAGCCTGCCTTCTGAAACATCTTTTACATTCCAGTGGAGGAATGGAGCACATTGCTTTTCATTTTTATATCCGGTTATAGAGTACAGAAATTGCTTTAAAACGACCTAAATTGTAAACTACCATTTAGCAACTCCTATTTGTGAGCAGCAGATCCCATATCCTTGCCTGTTATGTTCTTGGAGCCTTGTCCAGAATTTCAATCGCTTCCCTGCATCTTTTTCCTTTTTTCATTTTTTTGGTCAATGGTAAAGCAAAGATCCCTGAGATGAATATTTTTTATGGACTCATCTTAGAGAATGAAGAAAGGAGATAATTCATTGAAACATTGTCAAATGATCTTTAAGCCAACACTGATTTTTATCTTCTCCTTTCATAGTATAGCAAAAGGATGCATTTCCCTCCTGCACGGAGAATTCATATCTATTTTTATGAACTGCACTGTCTCCCCTAATTACCCATAAATACAATGCAGCTGGGAATGATTGGAACTTGGCAAGCATAAGTGAAATTACAGATTAGTTCTAATGACATTTTTTTTTCAAAACGAGGCACTCCCATCCCATTCCAAAGTGACCAAATTTCCACATCGCCATAACCATAAATGCATGCTGTGGTGAGGGATGCTTAGGGAAGAAGATTCACAAGTGAATCCATCCTAGTGGTGGGAATGATGAGAGTGCCCAGAGTTTCCAGGGCAACCACAGGCTCTACTAGTGATACATCCATCGCAAAAAAAAAAAAAAAAGAAAAGAATTGGATGGCTCCAGTCATTTAGTTAATTAAACACAAACTTGGACTCTGCCAAAAGAATTGGAGATAGAATCAGTATCCTCAAAAGGCACCTGTAAAATGAGCGTGACCATTGTGTACGAAGGGAACTGAATGTTTGTCTCAATTTTTACTGTGTCAGTCTTACCCATCCTGTCCTATTGCTCACCATTTGGTCTTAAAGTGCATTCACAAATGCAATCCAAGAACACTGATCAATGCAACGTGGTCTAATGTGGATGATCAGATCAGGGAGATATGTAGATTTTACAGGGAGAGAGAGAATAGAAATCTAACATTAATTAGAGAGAAAAAATGAAACTGCAGGCTTCGTTCCTACTGATGTACTGAGTCTTGCAAACAGGAGATTGTTATGGGAAAAAATTGACCCAAGAGCTTAGCTGAGGAAGCCCAGTGAGGAATGGACACCATAAAACAAGTTGATTTTGTAGCACAAGAAGCAGGAAATGATAGATTAGAATGGAAGAAAGTGGGGGCTTAGATTCTGGGGAATGCTAGAATGTAGTTTTCAGTGAGTATTCCTGTTCTGTGTCTGTTCCTATGGTCTCTTGTTATCCTCCCAGCCCAGAAGAAGGGAACGACTTTCATTGGAGAGGTGAAATGCCAAATCATCTGGCATTGTCATCCTTAGACTTCAGAATGGACAGGCTTCATAAGTAACTTGCATCACTGGTCTCCTCCAAGCTCCTCCTTTCCACAGTTACCTGCTATGGTTTCTTTTTTTTTTATTTTTTTATTTAAAAAAATGTATTACATATATGATTGTGTTTGGGTTTCAGTCATGCAAAGAACACCACCCATCACCAGTACAACATTCCCATCCCCAATGTCCCAAATCTCCCTCCTCCCCACCCGACCCCCGCCTGTACTCTAGACAGGCTTTCTATTTCCCTCGTACATTCTCATTATTAGGATAGTTCGAAACGTAGTTATTTCTCTAACTAAACTCATCCCTGTTTGTGGTGAGCTTCATGAGGTGAGCTGGAACTTCCAGCTCTTTTCTCTTTTGTGTCTGAAAGTTATTATTGCAAGAATGTCTTTCATTTTTCTTAAAACCCATAGATGAGTGAGACCATTCTGGTTTCTTTACCTATGAAGTCTTCCAGGGGATATGGCAGCAGCGAGCACTTCAGGGAAGAGGATGATATGGGTTATGGTGAGGTCCAGATACCAGTTCCACAAAAAGGACTGACCCTTTTTTGGTGCATTCAGGGATGTCCTGAATATTAAAGAATATTTGACTGAGTTTATTTAGTATGAGAGAGAAAGGCCCTGGGCAGTGGAAGCTCAAAGGAGAGACTATAAACAGGGTGTACAAGATCATGCCAGCCATCTGTGAATTGTGTGCTCTCAACATTTGATGAGAGATATACACACAAATTGAGTCCACTACTCTCAAACATGGTTGCCCACAGAGAAATAAATAAATATACACATACAGCCCATAGATAATTTTGCACAAGCATATTCATGTACATATATCAACACTCACATTTCAAACATACCCAGAAATAACACAATAATCCTGTTGAATGGTCCTATGTGGCAATACATAAGGCTTCCCAGGCCAGGCTTACTTGACTACATAGTGGTGGACATTTGGATTCTATAAGACTTTGGTAGATGAGTGGTGGGCCAAATATTCTCTCCCATTCTGTGTCTTATTCTGGGCCTCATTTCCTTAGTGGTGTAGAAGCTTCTTCATTTGATGCAATCTCTTTCTGTAACAAAAAATAAATCACACTTTTATTATAGGAATTCAAAAACAATTGATGTGATAAATTCAAGTTTCCAAATGACAGCTATATTCATCAGGACCACAGGACTGGTATTGCATGTGGTGGGAGTTTGGGGGGAAACCACCAATGCCTTCAACATAGTCATGATCCTCTGAAAGAGATTGCAAGTTTAGGCTGTTCCAGAAGTGGTTGTAGCCAAGCAAACGTTGTCCATGGATTTTGTTTCTGTTGATTAGAGTGTGCTGCTAATAATGCCAAGGTTGAAGGTTCAATTCCCTTATGGGCCGTGGGTATACACTTTTAAGGCTAGAGTGAAAGCACAGCAGGAGGGTATTTGCCTTGCACAAAACAGACCCAGGACCAACGCGGGTTTAATCCACAACATCCCATATGGTCCCCCAAGCCTGCCAGGAGCAATTTCTGAGCGGAAAGCCAGGAGTAACCCCAAAGTACAGCCGGATGTGGCCCAATGCATCCCCCAAAAGTAATGAATGTTGGAACTTGCGAAATGCTTTCTCTGCATAGATTTATATTATTCCATGGCTTTTGTTTTTCCTTGTACTGATATTGATGACTATTTTGAAGTATTAGTTTGCCAATATTTCCATATAAATCTTTGCACCAATATTTATCATACCTTTGCATAGATATTTATCAGATCTCTATAGAAATATATCTATTGTTTTTATTGATGACTCTACTTTTGTTATATTCACTTCATAAAACTTTTTTGAATGCAGGGGATTCTTTAACTTTCTGGAGAATTCTTAAACTGATTGGATGTACGTATTTAAAATGATTTGGAAAGACTATCTAGTAAACCCAGCTGGACAGTAGTTTTTGTCTTGGAAAGAATTTCTATTTCCATTTTAATTTTCTTGTTAAAATGCTTTGTATCCTCTTGATTCAGCCATAGTGGGTTATAAATCCATAAATGAATCCATTTTTCTAAGTTCTCTAATATTATAACACAAGATTTTCATAGTAATCTCTGATGGTCCTTTCAATTTCTATGATACCTTTTGTGAATCTTTTGTGACTCTTTCATTTCTGATCTTTCTTTCTTTTTTCTTTCTTCTATCTATCTTTCTTTCTTTCTTTCCTTGTTTCTTTCTTTTGTTTTATTTTCTTCCATATATGCTTGCACTGTGTTTTCATTGTTGGTCTTTTTCTAGCTGCATATGCTATGCTGATAAGGTATTATTTGGCTCTACTTTTGCTTCTTAATAAATATTTGCAATACAAACTTCCATCTTAATACTACTTTTGCTACATCTGTGTTAACTTGTGTCTTCATTCTCATTTGCTTCCAGGAATCTCTTTTCTTTTTTTTTTAATTTTGGTTTTTGGGCCACACTCAGTGATGTCATGGGTTACTTCTGGCTATGTGCTCAGAAATTGGGGGACCATATGGTACTCCAGGGCCTGGAGAGATAGCACAGCAGTGTTTGCCTTGCAAGCAGCTGATCCAGGACCAAAGGTGGTTGGTTCGAATCCCGGTGTCCCATATGGTCCCCCGTGCCTGCCAGAAGCTATTTCTGAGCAGACAGCCAGGAGTAACCCCTGAGCACCGCCGCATGTGGCCCAAAAATCATATGGTACTTCAGGGAATCGAATCCCAGTCCATCCTAGGTTAGTGCGTGTACTTTCAGGAATCTCTTGATTTCCTTTCTGATTTTTTTTTTCGGGCCACACCCGTTTGATGCTCAGGGGTTACTCCTGGCTAAGCACTCAGAAATTGCCCCTGGCTTGGAGGGACCATATGAGACGCTGGGGGATCGAACCGCGGTCCTTCCTTGGCTAGCGCTTGCAAGGCAGACACCTTGCCTCTAGTGCCACCTCGCCGGCCCCTCCTTTCTGATTCTTTCATTGACCCACTGGTTGTTCAGTAGTTTGTTGTTTAATTTCCAAGTGTAAGTGGTTTTTTTTTTGAAATACAAATATTTCATTTTATTTTATTTTATAAATTTTTATTGTGGTCAAAGTGAATTACAAATCTTTCACAGTGATATTTTTTTTCACAGTAATATTTAAGGCACATAGTGACAATGAATGAGGGTCATTCCCATCACCAGTGTTGTCCTCCCTCCACCCCTGTTCCCAGCATGCATTCCATATCTCCCTACTTTACCCCCCATAATGCTAGAGTAACTTGAATACCAAACCCAAAGTCAACAACAATAGAATCGATATCCAATCTACAACAAGCTATACAAGTGGGGAACAGTTACACTAATTTCCAACTGTTTTATTTCTTTCATCATTTGTGTTTTTTATTGATCTTCATTTTCAAAGCATTGTGATCTGGCAGAATAGCTGTTAATATTTTTATCTTTTGATTTTATGAAAGTATATTTTGTGACCCCATATGTGATCTGTCTTGGAGAGTGCCCTGTGTGACCTGGAAAAAAAATGTGTACATGACATTTGGGAAATAAAAAGACCTATATATGTCCATTAGGTTCATTCTTCCATTTATATTTTCAAGACTAATATTTTCTTGATAATTCATTTTTAACTAATTGTGCCTACAGAGACTTACATTCCAAATAAAGTCACATTCTAAAGTAGAAGGCTTACAACTTCAATAAAGTATTTGGAGGGGGTGGGGGACATGATTCAACTCAAAAAAAAAAACTCAATGCTTTGTCACATGAGGATGAATAATTGTTGTAGCTGTATCTCAGAACCCAAAACCTATAATAATTTCATTTTTACTTTCTAGAAACTCTGAACCTTGGACTTCCTTTAGTTGTTTCAAAAGACCAGTAGTTTTTGTGGGGAGAAATATCTGGTTTGGGGGAGGGAATAAGATCCCAGCTATTATTTCACCTCGCTGTCATGATAACTCTGACTTCCTCAAACAAACTAGATGCATCTTTGCTAAGTTCATGGAAGTTTGAATAAAAACAAAATTATCAGACCAGCCAGGCAAAACTGGAGAGCATCCCTAATGCTGTTGTATCACTTGCAGTTTAGACATGCAAAAAGAAGAAACACTATTAGGTTTCTATTACCTCTTATTGATTATCTCAAGTTGGTAATCAAGTCAGGCCTGAGGAGATAGATTCTTCTGTGGAGGCTGGCTGGAATTCAAATCGCTCTCACTTTCTGCCATGTGTCCCTGATTACAGAGACTGTGCAGAAATCTCTGTGTCTCTTTCAGGAAACTGCTATCCCTAGCCAGCAGAGGTATGCTTATGAGGACAACCAAAAAAAAAATATATATATATATATATATATATATATATATATATATATATATATATTCAATAGTAGAAACATCCCAGTGACTTAATCGTCATGTAATGTTGAAACTACAAAATCTCACCTAGTCATAGCTGGCAGCTTATAGCTACAGCTCCGGAAACACTTCAACTTGTCTCTTTAAGCATGATTTCTCTGATCCATCTGGCATCTCGGTCCACCATGCCTGAAGGCCATTCACGGAGTGACTTGAGTTGCAAAAAAGCATTTAAGGGTAGGTCTGGGAACTGTATGTCCAAAGACCAGGTACTGTTTTGTTTTTTTCCAGGAGTCCTTTATCCTTGGAGTGCAGGCTTCTCCCTGGTATGAAGCTCCCCTCATACCTCTATGCATGGATTTTCTCTTCCTGTTGGGTGTTGTCCCCATGGATACAATTTACCTGGACTCTGGCACTCCCGAGTGGTTTGATTCCCATGCTCAACTCCACAGTGAGAGTCAGGGTGGAATCTGTGAGTGCATGCAGGTCTGAGTGTGAAGAGCTACTTCTATAAAATATTCATCCAAGCATCAACCTTTACAATTAGTAGCCGTGTCCATGGTCAAGATTTATCCGTAGGTTCCTATTCCCCTTGCGTCATTTTGTTAAAGCCATAAGAACCAGCCTGACGAAAGGCTTTAAAATGTTCCCTGTTAAAGTTTCAGTGAGTGCCTTGTAAGGGCATTCATTGCTGAGAAATCCAGATATATCACTTATTTGAAGATAATAACTGGAATTTTAGGTAAAATCCAATTTCTAAAAGTTCATATATGGTTTTTAGAACACTTGCACTAAACCAAGCATCAGTATAAATGGACCTTTAAGAGCTTTTACTCTTCTGATATGGTGGTAATTCCAGTGGCATTTAACATATCATATTACAGTATTTTCAGCAACTTGCCAGGTGAAAGTTAAATTCATTGAGCTTTTGCAGGGGACCATTGGGAAATCTCAGAGTGAATCTGAGACCCAAAAAAAATCTATTTAGAAATTGACTTACCACTGCATTAAGTGAGAGTAAAAGATCCCATATTGTGAATGGAAACTTAGATGTTTCTTGAGAAAAATGTGGAGAGCAGTTGGTGACTTGGCTAAGACAAAATCTTTATATCCAGAAAGATGACAGAAAACTGTCACAAAGTCCAAGAACTCCAAAGTAAAATTAAACTGTTCTATAGGCCAGAATAATAGTACAATAGTACAATAGTACAATTTGGATTCCCTAGTATAGTACCCATATGGTTTTCCAAGTCTTGCCATGAGTATTCTCTGAGTGCATGCTAGGAGTAAGTCTTGAGCACAGACTAGTGTGGCCCCCAAAGAATAAGTCAACTAGTCTAATATTAGCATTATCACAAATTAAATCACTCCTTATTAATTTTTTAGATTTTATCATTTCCTTTTTCTTACACAGCCCTTCATGGAAAGTAAAATATCCATTTATAATCTCTAAATATTCATGTAATGTGCTAGTATTTTGTGGATTGGAAATATATAAACACATTGCATACTTCCTGGAAGTACATCCAACTACATATATCAGAACTGGTGGGGAAAGAGAAAAAGGAATACTTCAGTCACTGTTTTTAGAATGTAACTAAGATTCAGTCCCAATAAAAATGGTATAAATGTGTCTAAAAATATTAAAAATATAACTACCTTATGATCAAACAATTTTATCCACAAGTATCTATCTGATAAGCATCAATTAGAAAAGATCTGGGCATACTTTAATTCATTAAAGACTAATTGTAATTACTAATTACAGCTAAGATCTGGGAATAATTTGAGTGCACAATAACTGACAGATATTAGTGAAATATGATGCCTGCAAACAGTATGACATTACTTAGCCCTAGAAGGAAAGTTTGTATTGCAGTATAACATGAATGAAACAAAAAGTTTGCTAAGTGAAACAAGTCAGAAAGAGAAAAAGTGGATCCTCTATTTCCTGTGTGTGACATAGTAGAATAAAGCAAAGTACAATAAACCAGATGGAGAGTAAAAAAGACCAACAGGAGTTGAGTAAAAGAGTACAGTAGACTGAAGCTGGAAGATCATTCACACTGTGGTGTAGGCCTGGTGTGATTTTAAGGGTATAAAATCATAAGTGATGACTTTTGTACCCTTAAAACTTGTGGGGTGGGGAGGAGGGAGATTTGGGACATTGGTGATGGGCATGTTACACTGGTGAAGGGAGGTGTCCTTTACAAGACTGAAACCCACCACAATCATGTTTGTAATCAAAGTGTTTAAATAAAGATATTTAAAAAAACTTATACTTTGCATTATATAAACTGCTGTATAAACTAGTGTTAAACTTAAAACTTATTATTTTTTCTGCATCAGTTTCACCTTCCTCCTGAAACTTAGAAACCTTTCACTCATTCATACTTCTTTTTTTTTTTTTTTTTTTTTTTTTTGGTTTTTGGGCCACACCCGGTAACGCTCAGGGGTTACTCCTGGCTATGCGCTCAGAAGTCGCTCCTGGCTTGGGGGACCATATGGGACGCCGGGGGATCGAACCGCGGTCCGTCTCCTAGGCTAGCGCAGGTAAGGCAGGCACCTTACCTCCAGCGCCACCGCCCGGCCCCTCATTCATACTTCTATCAATCAATGTTATTACAACAAAAACACCCCTTTCTGTGAAGCAAGGTAGTTTTTATTGATATTTATTTAGAAAGATGTGAGGGGAAAGACAAAGAGACGTATATATTCAAGAAAAAAAAGATTTTTCTAAAGTGAGAACAAGCAAGCCAAGAAATATTGAGATAAGTAAAGAACATTGAGATACATGGTAAAGGGAAAACATGGGTTTGAAGAACAAGCTGGAAGTCTACATTTCTTGAGAGGTTTCTGAGTTTTTTCAGATAAACCCTCATTTCTTTTGATCAGGGCTTGCTGATGGTTTAAGATTCTATGTTGTCGTTGTTGTTTTGTTTTGTTTTCGGCCAAACCTGAAGATGCTCAGGGGTTACTCCTGGCTATGCGCTCAGAAATCACTTCTGGCATGAGGGACCATATGGGACGCTGGGGTATCGAACCACAGTTACGTCCAGGGCTAGCACGTACAGGGCAGATGCCTTATGCCCTGCGCCACTATTCCAGCCCCTTAAAATTCCATTTTAATGATAGGTAAATAAGTAATTAAGTTGACTGGTATTGTGAGGCTGAGTTTAAGAGATGCCATTCTAAATCTTCTTGCCTTTCACATCTTCATATATGTAAATTCCATGTGTTTTCTACCTCATTTCAGACACATTTACTCTTCTGGACCACTAGTCAAATACAATCAATTCTTCCTTATGTAATGCTTATTACAATATTGTATTGAATTTTACTTTTTTATTATTCTATGTAATACAGGTAAAAGTTTTAATTTTTACAGACTGAATCTTAGAATAAAATATATAAAGTAGAATCAAAATGGAAATGTACCTGTTAATAACCCAGAGAAGGTGGAATCAATCAGCCACAAACAGGAGTTAATGCCTGCTCCTGATATAGAAGGGTTTCTTAAACTTTTTTCACTTTTATTGGACCAAAAAATGCAAACAGGGGTAAATTTCTGCCAGAATGCCTAATATTAATTTGTTGTTGAATTTTAATCAAGTTTTAGTTATGGAATGATATTATTATTGCCACATTTTCCCTGACCTTCCACGTTCATGTACATTTAATCTCACTTGGGGTCATAATCTCCTATCTGAGAAGTGAGATCGTTGCACTGGTAAAGAGGGGTATTCTGTTTATCACTGAAACCCAACTACGAACGTGCTTGCAATCGTGGTGTTTAAATAAAGCCTTAAAAAAGTAAGATAGTAGATCAAGGTATATCTTAGGTGCTAGGTTCAAAGGACACCGTAATACAGAATGGTGGTGAGGCCAGGACCCAAGTTCAAGTCTAAGGGAATTGCAGCATGCAGTGGTCACATGACTGGAATATGAGTTCATGGATAAGTTCCTGAGGATAGCCCCATACCTCACATAAGTTGGAGACATCATTATTACATAGTTCATTCTTTGGTACTCCTTCAACTCAATCAGGTAGATTAGTTATTAGTCATTTTTCATAGTTGTATTAGGAACTTAAAAAGATTTGATAACTTACCCAGAAATACAAGGCTAGCAAACACTGACAGGGTCTACTTTGAAATTAGACACTCATTTCTCAGAGGTTGTATGTCTCTATCTATGATAGTGAATCATAGAAAATTAGGAGAATAGGAGAAATCAAGCTGAGACTCAGAGAGTAGTGAATGGGTGTGTAGAAAAAAGGCTACGTGAGCAAAGAAAGGTCTGGAAGGAAGGAATTTGGAATGATGTTGGGCTCAAGGCATTTCTATTCCCCACTGCTCCTCCCTGCTCAACACACTTTGACTTTATGCAAACACACATATTCTTGATATAGATCCTCTTCCACTGACCTTTACTTACAGCTCAGTCTTATCAACTTAATTACATTCCAATAAAGAGGGCTTTCTTTTTTTTTTGTTTGTTTGTTTGTTTATTGGGCCACACCCAGCATTGCTCAGGGGTTACTCCTGGCTGTCTGCTCAGAAATAGCTCCTGGCAAGCACAGGGGACCATATGGGACACTGGGATTCGAACCAACCACCTTTGGTTCTGGATCGGCTGCTTGCAAGGCAAACACCGCTGTGCTATCTCTCCAGGCCCAAAGAGGGCTTTCTTAATTAACATTGTTCTAATTCTTGACATTGGAGTGTATGTATAACAAGAGAAGTTGCCAACAGTCCTTGGGAAAATATTCCTGTATGTTGTGTTATGTGTACTATTTGCCCTTTATTCACAAAGATACATCTATTGTATTTATAAAGCACTCTGGTTCTCCTTTCCCTTTTAGTAAAAAACATTGTGTAAATTCAAATGAAGAGCTTGGCATAGGTACCTACCTAATCCACCCCTGAGCCCTGCTTTCTTTCTCCTCTGTGCATCCAGACTTTGGATGCAAGGACCAAGACGACTTGGCTGACAACTGTGGTACTTAGGAAGCAGCGGAATTATCCATGCAGATTTTTCTATATCCTTCTTCTGTATCAAAACTTCTTCCACCAACTACCTAGAAATCACTTAAATGACCACATATCGTCTTATTTTTTTCTTGGACAATCAAGAACCTCCTCCTCACACAAATTGCAAAGAAGACAGGAAACAGTCTTTTTCCAGGTACAAACTGGAAGAATATATTAAACACATGGCTCAAATTTTATTAGGAGTAATGATGGTTGGTATTCAGTATTACACATTTTTTAAACAGGGCATCACTTTCAAAACTACCAATAAATGGTACAGCTCTAAAATATTCTGTCTACATAAAAACAAACAAAGATCCTTGGGGCCAGAATGATGGTGCAGCGGTAGGGTGTTTTGCCTTGCATGTAGCTAACCCAGAAGGAACCTAAATTCAATCCCCATTGTCCCATATGGTTCCCCAAGCCAGGAGTGATTTCTGAGCGCATAGCCAGGAGTAACCTCTGAGCATCACCAGATGTGACCCCAAAACAAAAACAAACAAAAAACCCAGTTTCCACAGTGATTTTAAAGAGATACAAAGCTCTATTCATAACACTTGGTTTGTTAGATTTTATATTCCACTAAATATCTGAAATGGTAGGTGGGATTCATCATGGGTGTGTACATGTATGATCACAATGTGATTGAGTGCTCAGTAATGTTGGAGATGTTCTCTCTTTCTCTCTGTATTGCCCTGTAAGTAGCACTGCCTCCTAAGGCTACCAAGTGCCCTGAATGTAATTTGTAGAACCCAAGAATGGAATACTTGATTCTAATTCAATAGCACTTGTGGCAGCCATATAGAAGAGTGCAGTAATAGGATTTTTCTTGAATACAGGTGAAAGGAGATAAGCAGGAATTTGCATTTTTTTAAATCTATGGACAGTGAGTGGCTGGTCCATGAAAAAAAGAGAAGTTGAGCTCAGCTGATGAGAAGGACTAGAGCACTCCAGTGCTAAATGAATTTTGAATAAAATCAAGCACAACTGGAGGGATAATTAACATGTTGTCTTTTCTATCAAGAAATTTCAGGCATGCCAGTCCCAGTCTGGAATCGTTGGGTGGGCTTGAGGCCCCACCTGGCAGGTAGGACTCGTGGGCTCTTGTGAGGTTGGGGATCTGCAGCCAGCAGCCCTGGCAGCTTTGGGTCTCCTGGGCTTCTGCACACCATCATAGTATGGTCCAATCTGCCCCTCAGAAACCAAATAAAATAAAAGCAAAAATTAAAATTTTCAGGCACTGGGCTGTCACACTAGCCTAATTCTGTAATGAAATGACATCTTTAATTAACTTCTCTTGATATTGTCACTAGTATTTAAAATGAAATTCATTATCTCTCAACTGAAGGCTTTTGACTGCCCTGTTATCTTCACAGACACCATCTGCATCAGCCGATTACTGGCATCCTGTGGGTTGGGCACATTGCTCCAAGGGCCAGAATTCTCTGCTTTTGGGTCAGTAGGGAGCCACATTAATTTGGAAGCAGACCTCTATGAACTATTCTCTGTACCTTATTTATTCATTATTCAAAAATATAAATGACTGCATTATCACAACTGGCCTGGAATACCTTTCCTTATCTGATCTACTAGGCTAGCTCTCTTATGATTGACTTGAACTTGTCATGCAAGAGAGACTGTCTTGCATAGCAGGAGTTCCAGGTGTTATCCCAGTCATTCAAACACTGGGCAGAGTGATACTAGAGAATAAACCCAGGGCCCTGAGCAATAGGACAGCGGTGTAAACACACCGCTTGCACCTGATCCCAGGACGGACCTGGGTTTGACTCCCAACATCCCATACGGTCCGCTGAGCCTGCCAGGAGTGATTTCTGAGTACAGAACCAGGAGTAAGATAGCAGTCTTGTGTGGCCCCAAAACAAAACAAAAAGAATAAACCCAGAAGAAGAGCTGGGAGCAGCCCCTGAGCATCATTGGGTGTAGTCCCAATCTATATTTATCTTAGAATTCAAAATAGAGATGACCATATTCATTAGAGTTTTCTCATCAATGATACCCCTTTAGGATAGAATATTCTCCTTTGGAAAGCTTGTGTAGCTAGAGAGAACCCCAGGTTCATGCTGCCACGAGTTCTCAATGACTGGCTTTGGGCCTACCCAAACACCTCTCAGAGCCTATTGGCCACCACTGATTTGTGGCAAAGATGAAGACCCTCTCTCGGGGCAGAGCTTTCAGGATGTTTGGCAAAGCTATGAGATAATATCGGTTTTTTATTTAAATAAGATCCCAATCTATAAAAATTCTTCCTTATGTACTCTAAAACCACCTTTTGCCTTAATTACACAGACAGCTCCTTTCTTAATGATTATGGCAGGGCAATATTCCAGGTGTATGAAGGACACAGACTGTGCATCACTATATTTTATAAGAGGTTTCAAAAGAGCATGTGACTACACCTCGGTCTGGGGCTGAGAAATTTGGAGATGAGAACATAAATTGGTCTGCCAATTGTATGACTGAGATATATTAGAGATATTGATTAAGTATGTCCTTTATTAAAAAACAAACAAAACATCGTATTCTGCTGGCCTTTTAGTCACCAGAGCACATGATTTTCTTTGCTGAGACACCTTTCCTGAGAACAAAGAGACTGAAATGCAAGGGTCTATCGCTCTGGAAGTGTCTGTCAGATACTGGCCTCAATGAAGCATGTGGGAACAAGACACCGGCTTGGAGTAACTCTGACAAACATGCCATCTTTGGAGAGGAGTTGACACCTTGACTTACAGACATGACAGGGAACCATTTGATCCAGGAGATTGCTGCAGAACTGCCCTCCTGATGCACATCTGGCTGAAGGAAGCCACAAGGTTTTATTGATATAGCCTGGTGGTGTGTGTCCTTGTCCCTTCTTCAGAAGGTGCCCCTGTGGCTCTGTTCTCAAGTTTCTCACAAACCTGTGCTGCCTCGGTGACATCTACTTTACATAACCAAAGACTCTATCCACTCCAGGCAGGGGTTCAGATATCAAGATTCCCTCAATATAAATAATTAAGGACCAGGGAGAGATACCATGAGAAAGGAAGTCTAGTCACTGTTTCCAGATTGTCCTCTGCTTCCTCATTCACATCCCTACATTCTCCTTTTCATCATCAGCCTCTTGACTGAGTGTGAGTTCAAATTTTAGACTCATAAATTACTCTCTGTAAAAGTTAATCAGTCTGGCATAACTCTTGGGAGTGGTTCAGTGATGAAGGAAGTTAAAGTTCCAGATGGTGCCATTATAGATGGAATAATAAGCACTCTATTTCCTCCAAGGATTTGTGTCTTATACCACATGTGGACACCAATTAATTGAGTTTATAGAATACTTCTAAGATGGACACCATTTTCTCTTATTAGAAGCAGCAGCTAAAATTCAAGCTAAAAATGCTGGTCCAAGATGACAACTTGAAGAGAAAAGAGATGGGATACCCTCTATTCTTCAGATTCTGACTGTCCCTCAGGACCCACTTTGATTCCAAGGTGTGTCCTTGTGAGATGACATCTTTTCTTTTCAAGGAAAGCATAGACTTGGAGTTTTGATACTTCCATATTTCTGAGATACAGACATGACAGGTAATTGAGAGAGTAATTGTGTAGTCAAAATGGAAGATAGTATCCAGGGTATTCTCTGGAATATCTGACTGTATATGGCCTAGAAGAGATTTAGAAATGAGTTTTTATAGTATCAAGAATGAGTACATAGTACACACAAGTAATATTACAACCAGAACTTTGATCTGTATTTGTTTCGTAAATTGATTCATCCAAGTTATCAGGAAAGGATTGGGAACCAAAAATATTCAAGGAAATTGTAACTGATGACAAGAAAATCTCCTGCAAGCTTAGCATCTTCCCTTCCCTGACTGTTCAAGTTTTGCTTACTCATAATTTTTCTGAGTCAGGTTGACTAATACTCCCTCCTGACTCTCTGTTTTCTTCCTTTCTTATCATTCCTGTACAGGCAGGGGTGGGGTGGGGAGGAGGGAGATTTGGGACACTGGTGATGGGTATGTTGCACTGGTAATGGGGGTGTTCTCTACATGACTGAAACCCAAACACAATCACGTTTGTAATCAAGGTGTTTAAATAAAATATTATTAAAGAATTGCTTATGTGTATAAGGACATATCTGCATCTTGATTTCCAGAAAATACAGTGGGTGAAAGATGATGGGTACATAGTAAATGAAATAGAAAAGAAGTCAAAAATATTTCCTCGCACATTTATAACAATTGTGTATTAAGGATAATAACACCTTATCTTTTATATCTGAAGCTGACATTTCCCCTATATTTCCCCTGTTTTTTTATCATAATACATATTGGAATCGTGTTTTCATGTGGTCAAATATTTAAATATTGTACCTATATATATGACTGGTAACAGAGAGATGCAGTGTCAGACAGAATGCCAATATTTCATATGACATTTTAGTCTGGTGTTGTCCAACTAAGCAGAACACTATTTTAAAAACTTTATTATTATTATTATTATTATTTTAGTTTTGGGGCCACACCCAGTGGCACTCAGGGGTTCCTCCTGGCTCTGTGCTCAGAAATCGCTTCTGGCAGATTCAGGGGACCATATGGGATACTAGAAACCAAACCCAAGTCTGTTCCCAGGTTGGCTGCTTGCAAGGCAAATGCCTTGCCACTGTGCTATCACTTTGGCCCTAAGCAGCACAATCTATTAATGAAACTTCTATATGGGAGAAACACCAACTGTCTTGTGAACAAGACTATATGTTTTAGTTTAAAAAGACATGTTGATATCTCCCTTCTAAATAGGAATTACCACATCACACATGCTAGCAAAATACTAATATATCTCCAGAAAAGTCCATTCCTGTCTGTCATATTCACAAACCTCTACCACTTTGTCCCTCTTCACTTCATGGAGACAACTCAAAGACAGTTCCTGAGACTGTGCGTGTGTTAACTCACTCTAGCCCCCATCCCTTCAATTCAGTTCAGAAGTTCAGGGTCTCCTAGTTCATTGCTGTCAACCCTCTTCCTACTACAATCCATACACCACTCTGTAGCCAGACTCCACTTACCAAAATCATCTCTGTAAGGTTACCACACATTGAATCAATGCTATTTCACCCAAAGATTTAGAGTGAACCCCCACCATATGGCAAATATTTTCCATTACTTCTTCATGCACACAAGGCTCACTACAGCCCTAATCTTCTTCCAAGGAGTATTCTCTCCTCCTCTTCCTTCTCCTCTTCCTTCTCCTCCTTTTTTCTATTCTTCCTTCCTCTGAATTCAGGAATAACTTCTGATTTCAGGAACCATATGGAGTGCCCAGAGTTGAAACCAGGGTTGGCTTTACCCACTGTACTATCTCTCCATCCCCTCTTCTTCCTTTCTAAAAGGAAGTGTTTTTACTGAATTAATTCCTTTTTTTGAGGCCACCTCAATATTACTACCTTTCTTGATTTTAGCAAACACCCCATTTTTCCCTTTAAACTACCCATTTAACATTAATCATGTACACACACAATGAAAAGTGGAATTCGCATGCCTTCACTGTGTTTGGGATTATTTTCAGCAGATATGAACATTTATGTAACCATCATCTACATCAAATTCTGGATGCCCATTATCTGAAAAGTTTTTTGTATATCTTTCCAGTCAGTCTTCATATGCCTAGAATGATAATGGCACTCCTGATTGTCAAATAAATGAAATGATGTGGCATCTACTCTTTGTCTCTATACTCCTTTATTCAAAACCTTCTAATATTGCTATGGTTCATTGACAGTTTCCAATTCCTAGAGCACTGCTTTGCAATTTGTATTAGAAACTCTTGGTACCATATAACCTTTTTTACCCTACTCTACAAATATCTTTTGATGGCAGAATCTATAATCCATTTATCTTTGGCTTTTCCAATGCTGTATGTAGGGTTTTGATGCATAGTGAAATGTCTTATACTTATTCCTTGGATTAAATTAAACAACCAATTTCTTTTCGAGGTTGTTAGCTAACTGCAGTGGATAAGATTCAGCATAAATAGCATAGCGTTTTCTGATTAAAACTCCACTGCTGAGGCAAATGGTTTGAAGAGATGAGTTCACTGGGAGTGATGCAAAGAGAACAACATCTATAGCCCCTGGTTAGTGCTGTTGGAATTTATAACTGAGGCTCACATCCTTGAGTAGTGAAATTCTGCTTTTTTTTTTTGGCATGACCACCTGCTCAAGATATTATATGTAATGAATTCTATGTATTTCATAATTACAGACTGCCGGAAAAAATGTCAAAAATTCCACTTATTCTTGAGTAATGTGATGTGATAAAGCTGAAAAATTCAAAGTCTGAATGCCAATCAAGCAAATATTTAGAAAGGGAATATATACTGTTTGCCCTTTTAGTTTATATATAGAGTGAATTTGAAAGTGATGAAATATAATATTTGTAGCAGTGCCAAAACTGGTACTTCAAGCTTATAAGTTGTTGGGCTGTCCGCTGGTAAGCCAAGTACAAAGGACTGGAGAGATGGCAAGGATGACAATGAGAGTTGTCTGCTTCCTAAAGCCCCTTGTTCTATATGCGACCCATCTTACATTCAGTCAAGGAACCTTCCCTACTTAGTGAGAAACTATTTCTGAGTAGAGTTTTTTGAAATTTCTGAAGTAGAGAGTAAAAGGTTTCTGCTGGGTCTCTGGGGAGGATTGCCAAGTCTGTGGTGGAATGTATGTAAAATGAATAATTAGCTCAGTTACTCATTAGACAAATTAGTTTATAAAGAAATAAGGTTCTAATAGCAAGTATTTGCAAGTGAAGCAAAAAAAATCCAATATCTTCCTATTTGTTTCTACAACTTGTTTAGAACAAGGGTTGGCTTTACCCACTGTACTATCTCTCCATCCCCTCTTCTTCCTTTCTAAAAGGAAGTATTTTTACTGAGTTGAGTAAGTTTAAACTTAATTCTGTGCCATTATATTAAGATGCTTTATTTTTTAAAAAAAAAAAGCCATCTAGATTTTTTTTTGCAAGGTCAGACAGATAGTAAAGATGCAAGCAACTGCAGAGTATGATACCTGGCACCTTATACAGTCCCCTGAGCTCATCAGGAGTGATTTCTGATGGCAAAGTCAAGAGGGAGCCCTGCTGGATGTGATGCCCCCCTCCAAAAAAAAAATAAAAACATTTGTGAGACAAGTTATCTGTTGGTAGTAAAAAAAAAAATGTAGACACAGGGGCCCGGAGAGATAGCACAGCGGCTGCCTTGCAAGCAGCCAATCCAGGACCAAAGGTGGTTGGTTCGAATCCCGGTGTCCCATATGGTCCCCCGTGCCTGCCAGGAGCTATTTCAGAGCAGACAGCCAGAAGTAACCCCGGAACAGCGCCAGGCGGGGCCCAAAAACCAAAAAAAAAAAAAAAATGTAGACACCAGTGAAGAGATTGTAAATCATAACTAAATAAAAAAAAGATAATAATTAAAAGCATTTTTTTTTGTCTTGAACACAGACTACAGTAGTGAGTTTCCCAGATATAGAGGGAGAATAGTGAAGTGGATGAATTGTGAATTGGAACAGCTGAAATTTACTGGTATTATTCTAGAAGGGCCTAATGGACTTTTCTGGAGATATATTAGTATTTTGCTAGCATGTGTGATGTGGTAATTCCTATTTAGAAGGGGTATATCAACATTTCTTTTTAAACTAAAACATAGTCTTGTTCACAAGACAGTTGGTGTTTCTTCCCATGTAGAAGTTTCATTAATAGTGTGTGCTGCTTAGGGCCAAAGTGATAGCACAGTGGCAAGGCATTTGCCTTGCAAGCAGCCAACCTGGGAACAGACTTGGGTTTGGTTTCTAGTATCCCATATGGTCCCCTGAGTCTGCCAGAAGCAATTTCCGAGCACAGAGCCAGGAGGAACCCCTGAGTGCCACTGGGTGTGGCCCTAAAACTAAAATAATAATAATAATAATAATAATAACAATAAAGTTTTTAAAATAGTGTTCTGTTTAGTTGGGCAACACCAGACTAAAATGTCATATGAAATATTGGCATTCTGTCTGACATTGCATCTCATTGTTACCAGTGATATATATATATATAGGTACAATGTTTAAATATTTGACTACATGAAAACATGATTCCAATGTGCATTATGATAACAAAAAAACAGGGGAAATGTAAAGGGAAATGTCAGCTCCAGATATAAAAGATCAGGTGTTATTATCCTTAATACACAATTGTTATAAATGTGCGAGAAAATATTTTTGACTTCTTTTCTATTTCATTTACTATGTACCCATCATCTTTCATGCACTGTATTTTCTGGAAATCAAGATGCAGATATGTCCTTATACACATGAGCAATTCTTTAATAATATTTTATTTAAACACCTTGATTACAAACATGATTGTGGCTGGGTTTCAGTCATGTAGAGAACACCCCCATCACCAGTGCAACATACCCATCACCGTGTCCCAAATCTCCCTCCTTCCCACCCATCCTGCCTGTACTCTAGACAGGGTTTCTTTTTTTTTTTTTTAATCCTTTTTTTTTTTTTTTTTGTGGTTTTTGGGTCCACCCGGCAGTGCTCAGGGGTTATTCCTGGCTCCATGCTCAGAAATTGCTCTTGGCAGGCACAGGGGACCATATGGGACGCCGGGATTCGAACCGATGACCTTCTGCAAATGCCTTACCTCCATGCTATCTCTCCGGCCCCTCTTTTTTTTTTTATTTAACCAACTTTATTACATACATAATTGTGGCTGGGTTTCAGACATGTAGAGAACACCCCCATCACCAGTGCAACATTCCCATGACCAATGTCCCAAATCTCCCTCCTCCCCAGCCACTCCCGTCTGTACTCTAGACAGGATTTCTATTTCTCTCGTACATTCTCATTATTAGGATAGTTCAAAATGTAGTTATTTCTCTAACTAAACTCATCCCTGTTTGCGGTGAGCTTCATGAGGTGAGCTGTAACTTCCAGCTTTTTTCACTTTTGTGCCTGAAAATTATTATTGCAAAAATGTCTTTCATTTTTCTTAAAACCCATAGATGAATGAGACCATACAGGCTTTCTATTTCCCTCATATATTCTCATTGTTAGGATAGTTCTTAATGTAGTTATTTCTCTAACTAAACTTTGTGGTGAGCTTCATGAGGTGAGCTGGAACTTCCAGTCCTCTTCTCTTTTGTCTCTGAAAATTATTATTGCAAGAATGTCTTTCATTAAGCAATTTTTAAACGCCAGCATATAGATATCCCCTAATATTTGTCTTTTCTCATTTTCCTACATCTAGCTCTCGTTATATATATGGACAAATCTAAACAGTCAACCTTAAAATAGTTTTGTTTTTAGCTTAACATTTTAAAATTAAATAGATTGAAGGTGGCAAACTCCTCAAGACAGTTCAAGTCTCTAATCCTATACCTCAAGTAATCTCTCCATTGCATCTGTGATGTATACACAATTCTGTGATCTTTGATCCAATATGTTGTAACATTATTGGGACCTCTTCATTAAATTGGATGATAATTTCTGCCTTCTCTGTGCCATTTAATACGGGTAACTATTTACATTCTATACTCTGGTCACAACTCCTTTTCCAAATCTCCCTTGCAATATGCTTGGTGTGCTGCTGATGGGATTCAAGAACCTTATGAAAAATGGATATGTAGTCACACTCACTATAATTGATGGATCTATCATGAAATATATATATAAATGTTATATATAGATATATAATAGATGTTAATGTAATAACATGAAGATGAGGCTGGATTACACAAGAACTTTATTTTTATTAATTAATATCTTAATTGAACACAATGCAAACAGGTTGTAGTCACAAGGACTTTAACAGCTAAGTGTCACTGCTGACGATGTTCAGACGTGAAATTATGCAGTGCAGTCCAATGATTCTAAGCCTTTTCTTTTGTCATATGCATGTGACATGAGGTCACAATTTGCAAAAATGATGATTTTATTTTATAGACAATTCGTGATGAGCATACTGAGCTTCTCAAATGTCAGATTTTGATGATAAATAAAATAGAGATTTGTTGTTACTATTTGCTCTTTGGGGCTGGTTTATGCCAGGCTCTGCGCTTCAAAATCGCTCTTGGCTTGAGGAAACATATGGGATACCAGGGATTGAACCGAGGTCCGTTCTGGGTCAGCTGCTTGTAAGGCAAATGCCCTACCGCTGTGCTATCCCTCGGGCCCCCACTACTTGCTCTTATCTAGGAGAATATAGGAACATATAATTGCTATATCCTATGCCTTGCTCTTCAGACCATATTTTAAGAGTATTTGAGAAATAAAAGATGAATTTAGGCTCTAACCCTAAGTTTTTGAAGTTTGACTAAGTATCCATCCTTACCTTGTGGGTAAAGGAGCTTCACTGGGACAGTTTGGCTGTTTAATATCCAAGTAGGAAGAGAAAAAGGTCAGGCTCCATATAAATTGTGTTTGGGGGGTGTTTCTAGAGTAGGCTTAAATATATTTGATGATGAAAACCATCAATACACAACACTCATTGTATAGGAGGCTATGGGTGTGTAGTGTGTAGACAAATTTTAGTTGTTACAGAACTTGCCTGTTGTTAATTGTGGACACTATTTTCATTGCATGGTTTTAATTTTCCTTTATCACCCACTCATATTTGATAGAAGTTATATATATATAACTATATATGTAGTTATATATAGTTATATATATGTATAGTAATAGAAGTATTCATTATTCCTTCTGTGACATTGTCTAAATAACTCAAATGGCTTTATGGGTAAGCTCCCAAAATATTAAGAGATTTTGAAATTGAGAAACAATCCTTTGTCCCTAAGTCTTCATTCTTTACCATGGTCAATAGTGTAAGATGGTACCTCAGTTTCTGTTTATGAAAAAAATAATTAGGAAAGCTGGGCGAGGGGCAAGGAATCATTGATTCCAAAACTGTACTTTAGAAAGTTCTTTATTCTCCATACTCTGGATTTTTTTCGGGTAAGTGTCAAGGATGTACTATCTGGGGAAAAGGTTGCCAACTCTTTACTGTTCAGAAGCATCTAAACAATATTGGCATGTTACAAAAACCACAGTGCTTTGTGTTTTCTGGAGGAATTCATGTTGCTTTGCCCTCTGGTCAGGTACTGAGGGAGAAACCTATGCTGATCCCTGGTAAGTCTCCCCACCTCTTGCCACCTCTCTCTTTAAATTTTTTTTATTAAATAATTTCTTTATTTAAACACCATGGTTACAAACATAATTGTAGTTGGGTTTCAGTCATAACAATAACACCCCCCTTCACTTGTGCAACCTTCCCATCATCAATGCCCCCATCTTTTCCCTTCCCCATCCCTTCTGTATTCGAAACAGGCTTTCTACATCCCTCACTCACTGATATTGTTATGATAGTTCTCAGCGTAGTTATTTCTCTAACTGCACTCACCACTCTTTTTGGTGAGCTTCATATCTGGAGCCGGTTCTTCTGGCCCTCATCTCTGGAAATTATTTCAATGTCTTTAATTTTTCCCAAGACCCATAGATGAATGAAACTATTCTCTGTCTCTCTTCCGCTCTCTCTCCTCTCTCTCTTCCTCTGACTATTTTCACTCAGCATAATAGATTTCATGGATATCTATGTATGAGAAAATTTCAGGATTGCATCTCTCCTGATGGCTACATAATATTCCAATGTGTATATGTACCACAGTTTCTTTAGCCATTCATCTGTTGAAGGGCATCTTGGTTGTTTCCAGGGTCTGGCTATTGTAAAAAGTGCTGCGATGAATATTGGTGTGAGGAAGGGATTTTTGTATTGCATTTTTGTGTTCCTAGGATATATCCCTAGTAGTATAGCTGGATCTTATGGGAGCTCAATTTCCAGGTTTTTGAGGAATCTCCATATTGTTTTCCATAAGGGCTAGACTAGACAACATTCCCACCAGCAGTGAATGAGAGTTCCTTTCTCCCCACATCCCCTTTAGTACTGCTTGTTCTCATTCTTTGTGATGTGTGCCAGTCTCTGTGGTGTGAGATGGTACCTCATTGTTGTTTTGATTTGCATCTCCTGTCAATGCTTAGAGCTTTATTCCCACCAGTGAAACTTCCTGAAGCAGCTCTAACTATGTTTTCGAGTCATCCTGGAAATGACATGAAGAAAAAAGTTACACACCCCGAGGCTGCATTCTCTTTAATATTTGCTGCCTCTTCCTCCAAACTCCTATGTGTTGTTTTAGGAGGGGCATACCTCAGTCCACAAACTTCTCTGGAGCAAACTGAAGAAACTGCACTTTGTGATGCCACTGGACTTGCCAATGAAGCCTCCATTTTCTTTCTACTAGATCCAAGAAATGGAGCAGCAAAAACTGTCTCTTCAGACAGAGTCCTAGTGCTTGGTTGGCAGTCAAAGCTCATGGGAGGGACCTGGGTAGAGAAACTCATATACCTGTGTGAGGCCTAGCTTCAGGCTTCTGCATTTAGCTCTGCAGGTACCTTTCCCCCCAATAGGACCCCAATTTTTGTCTCAGTGTCCAAAATCATCTGCTATTTTGAAGTTCGTTGAGACCATTTATCATACCTGCACTACACAGACAAGCTATATTATGCTGGCACAGCCTGGGATCCTCCAGGTGTCTGTTCTAAATTGGAAGGCATTTTGGCTAAGCCCTCATAAGCACATTTAAAGCCCCGTCAGATTCTCACCTCTCTTTATTTCTCATTTTCTGCATTAAAACTAAAATCTATTGAGCAGGTTCCCCATTGAATGACAGAAGAGATATCTCATCATCAAGGCAGAGAGCCAGACCACAGTACATCATTGGCTGCAAGTCTTCACCCCAGCCATGCTTGCTTGGGTAGGCCCCAGTAAATTTTTCCAGCCATCACAGAGCCGTTACTCCTGTCAGATTCAATATCCAACCTCTTGATGGGCAATGTGAATGCCACATAGTACACAGGGGAGCCAAGGCATGCTTGAAATTACCGTCAATAGATTTTACCTGATTTCCCTGTTCACCAAAACCAGCCGCAGCACTGTTTCTAGGCTTCATGATTTTGGTAGGTAGGGTGGGACTGAGAGGGTGAAGATGAATATAAATTAGAATTAGAAAAGCAAGCTTAGAATTTCTAATGATAGTGAATGTTTCTACATAAAAAAAAAAATCCTTCCTTAGGAGAAAAGAAAGGTGCTTCTCCAGGTGTTTCCAAAAGAGAATTGTTTAATTGATCAGGGAGATTCCTGTAAAATCTGTTTCTATTGTTCATGTCCATGAGAAGAAGTTGGAAACAAAGTCCCAGTAATATACTGTGACAGAACTTGCTTTTAGAGGTGAACAGGGTCAGCAGCCTAGGTCTATTGGTCCTGTTATGTCCTTGGCATTTCTATTGCCTGCTCATATGTGATTAAGAGATTTGCTTAACGGGTGGTGAGTGATTATATAGAGGAAGCAAAGATGAACAGAGGTGGATGAGGATATTATCTGTGAGTTTCTGCGAGAAGACCTCTTTTTTTTGTTTGTTTTATGTTTTGGTTTGGATTTGTTGCTGTTTGGGGGCCACACACAGCAGCACTTAGGGGCTACTCCTGGCTCCGCACTCAAAAATTACTCCTGGCAGACTCATGGGCCATATGGGATGCCAGGGATTGAACCTTGGCTGGCCACTTGCAAAGCAAATTTTCTACCTATTGTGCTATCACTATAGCCCCAGACTTCTTCTTAAATCAAAAAACTCTATGGCAAACTGTAGCTCCCAGAGTTGACTCACTTTGAAGGGCCCCTTTCCTTGTTCCTCGGGGGAACTGGGTGCATACAGTCCCATTTCTTTCTTACTTTTGACATTTCCAAAAATGGTTTTGTTGTTCATACTCACTAATCCCACCCTTTGACACCACAAATGTACCTGAGCCCCGTTGCCCAACTGAATCAGAAGAGAGAATTGTGGGACAAATAAAAACACCAGTATGTTGATGGCTAGTCAAAGGAAGATAGTAGCAGTAGATATTGGAGCAAGACTGAAGAGATAGGCCAGAAAGAATTGCTAAATAAGCAATAAATAAATTATATGCCTTGCAATAATGATCACACATTCCATCCCTGGTACCATAGCATGTACCATGCCTGTCCCAAATTTTGCATTGGCAGGGCAGACAGCCGATGGAAGCTTTAAGTACGGGTATTATATATTTAGAGTGCAAGAGAGAATATGGAGACACTTAGGAGTCTTCCAGGTGATAAGTGGTATTGGCAACTGAGACAGATTTAGACAATCTGAGCTTGGATCAATAGACATGGCATGCCACTGGATGGGGGTGGGTGGAAAAGGGAAGATCAGGCCATCAGTAACCTGAATAGATGATCTTGATATTTAAGACGATTGCCTAGACCAAATAAGATATGAGTTAGAGATAAGAGAATAAATGAGAAGTAACTAAATGTAAGAAATTCTTTTCCCATTTCAATAACTAACTTTTCCACATTAGCTCTAGAAATTTTTAGCAAGAGGGGAATTATTTGGTTTTATCAGTTCCCTTGACCCAAGCACTGTTTCCTGACCATTTACTATGTTCTCACTTGATAACTTACATAGAAAGGATACAAAAACTTAATTGAAAAGATTCAGAGATTTTGGATACAGACATTTCATCCTGTGAAGCTATCAGAGATCTACATAAAATTGTTCAATTATGCAAATGAATTAATTCCATTCACCATAATAAAAGAAAGGCAAAACTCATATGATCAAATCAATCATTTCAGAGAAATTATTTGATAAGTTTTAGCAACACAATGTGAGAAAAAAAACAGTAAAATGGGACTAGGAGGACCACAGATTAATATAATAAAAATATTATAAACCCACAAATAATGTTATATCTAGCAATAGGAAACTGAAAAGCTTTTCTGTTTAGAAAAATAAGATAAGTTAACAAGACAACTTTGCCTACTCTAACAACTCCTATTATGTTTAGATGTCTTAGAACAACCTGAAAGACATAAAATGCATCTATGTTAGAAAAAAGTGAAAATTACATTATTTTCAGATGATACATAATATAGATGGAAAACTTTTACAAAATTTTATAAAAAAAAATAAGAAAACATCTGTCTTGGCTATAAGCTATACAAGCTATACTTATATAAGCTATATAAGCAAAATAGAATGGTAAAGTAGTATGGTATTGGAATAAAAGCAGAACATGATCAATGGAATCAAATTGAAAGCAAGGATATAACTCCTTACCTACACTTATGTTTACTGGATGATGAAAGAGTCATACAATTCAGAATCGGAAGCTTGCCCATAAATGACTTTTGGAAAATGGTAACACATTCAAAATATGGCTCAATTTCCAACTCAATACACACAAAATAAATTCAAAATTAAATATCCAGATATAAGTCCTAAAGATTAAATACACAGAAAAAAATATATAAGTGACAGTAATTCTAGAGGTGTCTTTGAGGTCTCAACTCCAGTGAAAAGAGAAGAAAAAGTATAAATAATAAACCAAGAGACTATACCAAATCAAAAAGGTCTGGACAGCACATGAAAATAGCATCGGAAAAGACAGCCTACTAAGTAGAAGATCTTTGCACAGTACATCTTCAACAAAATGTTAATATTCCAAGTATATGGATAGGCTGCTCAACAAAACAAAAATAATAATCAAGAAGTGGGTATTGGGGCAGGAGAGATAACACAGTGGTTGGGCATTTGACTTGCATGTGGCTGACCTGGGAGGGACCTTACTGTGTTGTGTTTGATGAAGTTTTTCGAGAGACTATGGGAACTAGATGATGAGGCTCTTGTTATGAGATTAGCACTTTTATAAGCGAGGGCACTCAGTGCACCTCCACATATACAAACACATCAGGAAAAATCCTTGTGAGCCTCTGTGAGAGGGCTCTGCCTACATGCAGAGGAAGGACCTGAAATGTTACCTACATCCCACCACCTCTACTTCCTGCTTGTAGCCTCAAACTGGCAGCACTGAATATCCATAGTTTAGGCCCTCCATCCTCCAATACATGATGATATTTTGTGAGGTCACTCCCACTGAAGAAAAAACCATGGGTTCAGCAAATAAAATCAGTAGAATGAGGTTCTGTTCATGAAGGCCCTTAGGGGTGAGTATTTCAGCTTCCTAATGGTACCAGATTTTTGCTAACATCACAAATTAAAACCACAGAAATACCATTTCTCTTGGTTCTGAAGGCCAGAACTAAATCAAGTTATCGACAAGATTGTTTAATTAAAGAAGCTCTCAGCACAGTCATTTGACGCCTCTCTCCAGCTCCCAGTGTGCCCTGGGTTAGCAAACATAGCATTTTGTGTCTCTTGTCAATTCTCTTGCCTTTGAAGGACACTTGTCATTGGGTTAAGGACCCATCCTGACCCCAATACTCTTATCTAGGGATCCTTCATGTTAGCATTTTCTCAAACTCTTTCCCAGATAAGGGTCCCAGGTTTTTAGTCTCAAACGAGTAAATTAATTGGGAGTGGGTAATCTGAAAGCAGAGACATAGTTCTATCCACTATAATCACCAAGTGGCTTTTCATGTTTGGAAAAGATATTTTTGTGTCCTGGGAAATCATTGAAAAAGGACATTGCCTAGTGGGTGAGAGTTGGGAATAAAAAATTTCCTTAATCTAAGAGTTTTCGTAGCCTTAGTGGCCAAGCTGTGAACTGCTGAGGATTTCACCACAGGAAAGAGATCAGAAATGAATTGCACCTTTTTAGGGGGCACCAACTGGAATCTAAGTTTCAATGGAAGCACCTCTTCTCATGATAATAGAACCCCCATTTTTGCCCCTTTAAAAGCTGGACATGTGGAGAATTTCAAAACAAAATGCATCCACCAACAGTTTCTTTATGTCAAGTACAGACCAGTGTCCCTCAACTTACATACTTCGAAAGTAATTTCATGTTATGTAAAGAACCTCAACTTAAAACCTACAGCATGAGTTTGTGGATCAGTCTCATGTTCAAGGAATTAACAGAGCCGCCCAGGTAAAGTTCTTGCCTATTATTGTGCTTTAGACAGTGGTGTTCTAATGAACATGTCTGAGCCATTGGTTTAGGTGTGTTTCTGTCCTATCCATCAGACAAATGGGTATGAATCAATTCACTTCCAAGGTGCATTGGTCATGGTGGCACAAAGATGGAAAAAAGATCTGCTTTCAGTTCTCTGTGGCAAAATGTTAAACCCCGTATTTTAATATCCCACTTTCATTTAGGTTTGATTCAAGATACTTGACTTGATACCACTGTTTTTAAATGCCTCTTTGAGTATTTACCTTAGGAATGTTATTTGAAAAACTGAAGCTATATTTCCTGTTGAATGTTTAAAAGAGTTCCTAGAAAAACAAGTGGAATAATTGGGGATTTGAGACTACCTTACTGTATAAGGCCATCTTAGCAAATGCCCCAGGAGATCATTTATAATGGGCTTAATTCTCAGGTGTTGAGTTGGTATATTGAACTCTCAGGAATATTGGCTTAAGTGCTTATACTACTGGAAACCTAATAACTATTTGTGTTGGGGAACATATAAAAACATTTTGAAATCAAAAGAGGAAAAATATCCATGTTTTGATGCAAATGGCAAGGCTGAGCCAGGTTATAGCTCGGCCCTAATCAAGGGGTGATAATGCTTAGGAAATCACACACACCCCTCACATCCAGATCTGCAAAGACAAGGACTCGATCTGAAGAGGCTCTTGAGAGAGCTAGTTCTGTGCTGACACTTCCCAAGGGTAAGACAATAGGAAGCCAAAAAATAAAGAGCTAGAACTGGGGCAAACTGAAGGTACTGTGATTATTAATAATGATTATTTGAGTCATGCCTTTATGCTTTCAAAACACCTTGAATAGAAATCATGGAGAGCAGTGACTCATTCTCAGACATAAAAGGAGCCATCAACTTCTGTGCAGGGATCCTAGGTGAAATCATACTCAGCTGTAAGGCAATTGTGTAACTTGGTCTCATTTTTGATGCACACACATTAATATCTACCTGGTTCCAGACCTTAAAATGTGGAGAACAGGATTCATTTTTATCTTCTTATTGAGGAAAAAGAGATAGGAAGTATCAGGACAAAGAATCAAAACAATAATTTCGTCCATTTAAAAAAAATCTATAAATGTTTAGTGAGTATGCACCATTTTGCTAGTCATGAAAGTAGTGGACTTTATGTTTCAGAGAACTGCATGGGACAGATTGTTTATGGCAGGTATGGAATAGAGACCAATACATAAGCTAACTTAAACTAATTACAGTCAGGCAAAACCTCCCATTGGGGAAACTCACTAGCTGCTCCTAGGAACCATAAATGCTCCCATGAAAATAGCAATGGTCTCTCCATCTGGTAGATATAGACAAGACATTTCTCCCAAGATCTTTCCAACTGAAACTTGGGAAAACCATTCTGCTTTCAGAGTGCTTTATCATAGAGACATTAGTCATAAAAATGATAATGGAGCCAAAATCACTAAGTATGAAAATCGCAATGATTTCTAATTCCCAAGTTTGTGTGCATCCAAATCAATCCTTAAGATGACTTAAGAAATTGTGTATATAAATCCCTGGAAACAGAGCTGAAATTGAGATGAACCTTCATATGTTATGCCGCTGGATCTTATGGTGAATTTTGTATGTCTTTTCAGAAAATACCTAATGACTTTAGACAGTACAATACTGAGATCCCAATAAGACTCACTCACCTGTTCTTTTCATTGATGATATCCTAAACATTAGGATTTAGGAAATATTTCGTTGTAGAAAATTCGAACTCTCCCGTTTGAGGAAAAGGAGTGGTTCTATTGTGATTATTTCGCAATCTTTTGCTTAAGGGAGACATGGCAATACCTTCGACTGACTTTATATGACCTGGCCAATTCATTCAACCTATGAATTTCAGTAAGTACCAACTCTAACAGAAATAAATGAAATCTGATCAAACTTGCCAGAGTCCACTTTTAGAGACAGAACAACAAAAGTGAAGTTTTTTACAGTGTTTTCTGTGATTCATGCTGGCTACAGTTTTGAAAGTTTTTTGTAATAGAGATATCAGATCTTGAAAAAAATCTATATTATTGTTTATAATAAAGTCCTTAGAATGACAAATGCCAAATAAAATGAAGTCACCATAAATTCTGTGAGTCAGATTCAATTTTAGACTACATTATATTAACAATTTTCCACCCACTTTTGTCTACAATCATTACCGCTTTATTTCTTTGACTATTTTTTCATTTATGGATAGGTGAGTAAAGCATGGAACATTTTCAAAGGTTAACACTACCATTTTATAGAAATATAATGCTAGGAGTATTTTATGTCAAACAGATTGTGGAGTTTTAAGCCAAGATTTTTTAGTTGTTGCAATCCACACGTTTTAACATACTAAATAAAAACCTTAATTCTCAATGTATTAACCATTCATCTTCCTATCTATATGTCTTCCTTTAAAACTTGCTCTAATCTAAGCCAAATGAGGTGAATATTAACTGTCACTTGGCTGATCTTGGCAATATTCACCAAGACCAAGAATAAATATCTCTGCTTCCCAATCATCTCCATCTAAATATTTATTTTATTTTTTTGGTTTTTGGTTTTTTTTTGGGGGGCACACGTGTTTGATGCTCAGGGGTTACTCCTGGCTAAACGCTCAGAAATTACCCCTTGCTTGGGGGGATCAAACCGCGATCCTTCTTTGGCTAGCGCTTGCAAGGCAGACACCTTACATTTAGCGCCACCTCCCTGGCCCCTCCATCTAAATATTTACTCAGGCATGCTTATATAAAAAGAAGTAAGGAGACATTGTGTGGTGGTGCAACTGAGAGGTTTGTGATTTTAATGACATACTTTATAGAACTACACTGAATGGCCATGGGAGGTGAGATCCTGCAATGGGAAGGAAAATGCACTGAAAACAATGAAAGCAGAAGACAAATGTCCATTGAAAGCATCTTCTGTAACTTCTATAGTGGCCAATTTGTGAGTCCTTTGAAAATCACTTCTGAAATATTCCAGAGCTCCCAAAGCAAAAGCAGGCTATTGGAAAACACGAGATTTATAAGTATGAAATTCATCCACTAAAGAAGAATGTGGTGCTTCATTGGGAGTTTCACCTTTCCCACACAGTGTTTCCTGTCACAGAGGACATCTTTGTTTAATGTGAATTGAGGACCTATCAAATAGATTCATTCATTGATTAATTCAAATAGATTAATTGAGGACCTATCAAAGTAGATTAGACCTATCAAGTAGATTAGTGGTATTAATTCATTGCTATCAAATAGATTAATTCATTAATGATAGGAAATATATATTCCATATATATATGGAAATTTATTGGATTCAGAGTGACAAGATCTTATGAAGACGCAACTACATTTGTGTTGTCAATACTATAAGAGGTCTTTTCAAAAGTGAACACTTTTTTATTCTTCAAATATCAAGGACCATTATTTCATATTCCAGGAGTTTATATTTGTGATCCCTATGAGAATAGCATAACAAGGTATAGTAATTTCAAGTGTAAAATAAACTTCTTGAAGTGATCTTTTTTGTAACAATACAGAAATATAATTATGGACTTCTGGGTCTAATATAACTGATGGTAGTTGTCCCACCATGAAAGAAGTGGATAGCTGATTCTAAAGGAAGATCTGTCTTGTCCCAGGCATACTGATCTCACTGGGTATCAAGTAGAAAATGCTATGAGATGTGGTAACTATGATGCATATTGCTGGGAGATTGAGAACATGTAATCCTAAAGAAAATTATTGAATGAGATTGGCACTAGATTGTCCTGGAAGCATAGGACATATGTAAGTTGTAGGTAGTTAATTACCTGCAGCCAACTTGAGATAGAGGGAGAAAACCCTAGCAATAAAGGGAGCCAGAATTCAGAGACAAGTCATAATACCCCTTGAAGAGTCTCAAGATGCTCTCCAAACCACGGGTGTGTGTGTGTGTGTGTGTGTGTGTGTGTGTGTGAAACTCGATTTCTCTGAGAATCCTATAGGCAGGTGTTCCCTTATATAGGATGTTTCTGAGGCTTTGGTGGTTCTCAGATCTGGGGGACCTAATGAACCTCAGCATCTGTGAATAAAGTTTTTAATAATGAGGAGAGTTTGAGCAGAGAGGAGATAACTTCAGTGACACCTGCTTCTGTGGTCCAGTTATCAGTGACTAATGGATTATAATGTATACATGGCATACAATCACCACTTCTATACATCGTGAACTAATGTGAGTGCAATAGTCTTAATTTTTGTCCTGTCAGAGCTTGGCTACTCTTTCCTTAACCTAGATCACCAGATGAATCGAAGAAACTCTATAAAAATTAAAAAATGCTATTAGTTTGGGAAAAGATGTAGGTATTTCTCAGGTTCGGAGGAAAAGGTTCCAGTATAGGTTTTAACATGAAGTTCACAAATGACCTGGTCCAACTGCCTTCTCTTCACATCTCTCTAATTAAAATCCCTGAACCTGTGGTAGGCCCCTTTGGAGACACTAGATTTTAAATAAGTCTCTAAGATCCAAAATCTGCACTTAATATGCTTACATCTCAGAAAGTGTTTTACCATTAAGATATTTGTATTTGTCGATGACTTTGGGATTCTTTTCACTATTGTCCTTTATCTTTCATTGCTTAAAATTCCTTTGTGTATACCTCCTCTGTGATAAGCATGTCCCCAATCATTGTGCTGAGTCTTTTTTTGCCCTTACTGATCTTAACATTATATAGAAGGAAGAAGTCTTTGAGATCACAGATTCCAGTTCATGGTGGTGATGGAGTTAAGTCCCATTGCTGGCAGAAATCTGGGGGCATAGATAGTGCCTCACCATGGAGTCACTAAAGAAACTCCTTAGAATGTTAGACCTTGAGTCAGGCCAGGGCATGAGGCCCAGTGATGAATCTGAAGAATATGTTTTACAGGGAACCACATAATATGACTTATAGCTATATGAGGATCATTTTGTCCCTCTCTACACTATCTCTCTCTGCAGGAAGTACACAGTGATGTGGTAGAATCAATCTCAGTGTCACAAAAGTGTTTTGGGAACAAAAAGGAAGAAGGCAAGGATAACAGACTTTCCTGCTCGAGGTCAAGAGCTCATGAGGAGAACTGCCACTCTTTGTTTGTTTGCTTGTTTTTTAGCAGTTCTATTTTTACTTAGTATAATATTTTAGTACATTTTATTTTGATGAAAATTTGTAGCACATTTTATTCTGATATTAATCTATTTGCTTTTTTTTTTTTTTTTTTTTTTTGGTTTTTGGGCCACACCCGGTGGTGCTCAGGGGTTACTCCTGGCTGTCTGCTCAGAAATAGCTCCTGGCAGGCACGGGGCACCATATGGACACCGGGATTCGAACCAACCACCTTTGGTCCTGGATCGGCTGCTTGCAAGGCAAACACCGCTGTGCTATCTCTCCAGGCCCTCTATTTGCTATTTGTGGCACTAAATATTCAAACCCATTTTAAATTCAGATTTCTTTTTTAAAAATCAGTTCATTGGGGCCTGGCGGTGGCGCTAAAGGTAAGGTGCGCCTGCCTTGCCTGCGCTAGCCTTGGACGGACTGCGGTTCGATCCCCCGGTGTCCCATATGGTCCCCCAAGCCAGGAGCGACTTCTGAGCGCATAGCCAGGAGTAACCCCTGAGCGTCACCGGGTGTGGCCCCCCCAAAAAAAAAATCAGTTCATTTTTCTCAATCGTTCTAAAGTCTTGGCAACTCAAAGAACTTATCAATAGGTATGAACTTATACATTTGGTTTTGAACACAAAGTCCTAGTGAGATTGGTTAAATGTTTTTCATATGAATATTAGAAATAAAAACATGGTACTTTTCCCATTTAATTAAATCTAATGGTAGCTTTGAAATACATATCTCGCAACTGTGTGTATGACAGGAATATTGAACTTGGTAGAATAAAGGTAATATGTAAAGAAGAAATCACTCTAACTTAATGAGAGTGATTCAGTGCCAAATCCTCTGCTTTATAAATGCAAAACTGCCATTTGAATATAAAGTCAAAAAAATGAGTATAAAGTCATACCTAAATGTACTAATAGTCTCTACAAATCTCCCATTTGGAAATCCCTAGAACTGCCATTCTTGGTGTTGATGCATAGTAACTGACTGAACATGTTTAAGATTAGGGTCAGGTGTATGGGAGTGATAACTTTCTCAAACTTTCTTCTGTGGGCACTTGTCTCAGCAGATATCACTGATCACAGTCAAGAGAACCTCCCTAAATCATATAATGTTCCCACAGGGTAAACTCTGTAGAACAGTGTCCCACAGACTTCATTCTCAAATACATTTCTCCTCTTTCCTCAGAATTGGACCAAGTGTACGTGTTATCATTTGTGGAACAATAAGCCTTTGAGGTTTTGTTCATAAATTATGAGACCAAAATAAAAGTAGTAAAAACATAAATTATGAAACCACTCTATAAAAGCCTAGATATACTCTAGTGGGGGAGGCAGGAGGGACCAGGCCTTATCAACTGATCAGCAAGCATTTTAGAGAGGCTTTGAATTTTCTAGAGATGGTTTGTTTGCTTATTAAATTTATTTGTTCATTTTAACATGGATACATTTCTGGAGGGAACCATCAGGGACCAATAAAATAGAGTGTGTTCAAGGCCAGGTTAGGGGACAGTCTTCCTAGGTTAGGAGCAATGGAGGGGAGACAGGCAATATCTGAGGGCTCACAGTTCTTAGAAGGAGTCTAGCTTCAACAATGCTCATGTTATTTCTATTTTTTATTGCAGTGTAATTTCCTTTTAGGCTGCACAGCCCCCCCCCCCCCCAAATTGAACAGAAAGGGTGTAATCAGGGAAACTTTGAAAGAAAAGGAAGACAGGCCTCCCTCTTAAAATCAGGCATCATGACCACAGTCACTCCACATGCCTCTTATTGATTGCCATGCTAGGTGGCCTCTTCTCTCCCCTCTGCCACCTCTACTGCTAATACTGTGGGGGCCTAGACTCCTTCAGAAAGATGGATTTCCCCCTATTGACTAGTAATCTGAAAAAGAAACAACCACTCAGGAGGGTGCAAACTGCAAAACCAAAATGCATAGATGGTCTCAGTAAAGTCAGCAGTTGTCAAAGAAATAAATATAAAGCCTCTCACTGCCTGAACTCTTCAGGGCTGCCATAGCAACCATTTCTTTTTCCCATTGTGAGGAGACAATTAGGTGCTATCCTGGGTGTCAGCCAGGCTTGGAGGAAGTGAAGCAAGCGCCTGGCCTTCCCCCAAGCAAGGACAGGTTTCACTGTTGCTTGAAGCTCTGAATGGGTCATTACTGATCTTCATATGTCCCTGTTTGGAAAGCAATGACTGGGAGGGTGAAGAGGTAGGTTGAACCTTCAGAAAACATCCTTCAAGAAATGAAGTCCAGGGGAGCCCACTTGCCTTCTCTGGGTGGTTTTGGGAATACTCCTGGGATTGAGCCTTCTCTTTGAAGACCCAAGTTTCACTTTCTTGAAGATGCTCCCACATCCATCAAACAGACACTATGCTCCCCACAAAATGATTTCAAGTTGAAGACAGAGACCCTGAACCCACAAACTGCTTTTTGAGGTGGGACTTTATGATGACCTCAGAGCATAACCGATAATCTTGCTTGGAAAGATTGGCTAAGAAGCACAATTAGATGAAGATTATGAAAAAATGCATAGAATGGGGAACCATTTAGGGAAAGGGAACATCCACAGATGACCTGCTCATATCAAGGAAATATTATATAAAATCTTTGTAAGTAAACATTCAAATGAGCGAATGAACACAAATGCTATTAATGGCAGAAAGACATGTAATATTATCAACCAACAAGAAAGAACAAGTAAGGCTATCATTTTCACTTGAGGATCATATTGGCTATCTGTAAATGTGATAATGTGTGAGATCTGAAAGACAGGAAGTCGCTGGGGAATAGTGGCTTACACCAAGGACATGACATGCACAGGAGTTGGGTGCATGAGCAGGAAATAGGGATTTAAAGGAATTGAATGGAGAAAGTGTGGAAAGAAATAGAGGGTTCTACAGTTTTCTCTGATCATAGTGAAGTACATCTCTTCCTGAAGAGAGATGGTGAGCTATGCATGTAATGTAAGACTTCAATATTATTGCCTATTGTTGTAAGTTGTGAAGACCAATGAGACAGGAGAAACATCTCAGGGTGAGAAGAAATTTCAGAAAGTGTGAAGCATCGACTTATGGTAGATAGACTTATGACAGATCTGAAAAATTAACAACAGCACTTGAGCAAACCAGAGAGCTCTGATCCCATACCAGGAAACAAAAACAAAGGAAAATAAATCTGGTGAAGATAAAAGTCGTGCAAAAGGGCTGGAAGAAAGCACAATGCAGGCACCTCCTATTCTCTGAGCATCAACAAGTGTAACATTGGAGACCTCCACAAGGGCCCTGGTAAGCCCTGGCATTCAGGATCTAAATTACACTGTTTATTTTTGTGCCTTGGGGGTGGGCAAATCATGGCAGGCAGTACTGGTAGTTTTAAGTGAGGAGTTAAGAGCACGCTGTCTGCTCTGGATTGGAGCCATGATGGGTATAAACCTTAGCCAGGCACCTACTAACTTTATCACAGTACAGGGTATGGGATGCCTGCCACCAAATACAGACACATCAGCTTCCAGATAATAATGGAAAAGCAGATTTTCAATATGACACCAGAGAAATCTGAGCTCATGTCAGGAGAAAAGAACTAAGCTCAGGACAGGCACTCCCATAGCTCAGGGCGAAGAAGTGAGAAATAAAGACCAAAGGGAGTTTAAGAGAGGCTGAAAAACAAATAGCCAGAACTAATTGGAGGGAAGAGAGAGCTAGATAATTATGATGATCAAAACCCTGCCAAAGTTTATCAGCCATGGCTTTGAAAAGTCAGATAGGACCAGACTTCCCTTTGAAAAGTTTGGACACAGTCTCCTGTTAATGACTTTCTTGGATCTAATTCAATGAGCTCTTTGTAAATCCAGCTTCCAATATAAGAAGTGCAGAGATTGTCACTTTTAGCTATTAATTGGGCGCCCATATTTCCATTTGACTCCTATCTTTCTAATGTTCTGAAGCCTAGAAATGTGACTTAAAAGTTGGCAAAGGTTAGACAGCTCTGAAATTCCATCAATTGACTACGCACGGCATCTTTAGAAATGAACTTCAGACTTTTCTTCACTACTCCTCTTGCAAACTTTCACAGTAGCACAGAGCATCCTGGTGGATAATCTGCTACTTCCCAGTGATATATTATCCTTTTATTTTTAATTGGTGGAAAAACCTAGCTGTGCTCAGGGTTTGTTCTTGTCTCTATAAGGAATCACTCCTGGCAGGGCTCAGGCGACCAAGTGAAGTGCCAACTACAGGATCAAATCTGAGTTGGTGTTCAAAGCAAACACTCTACCACAAGCCATCATGTCTCATTCTGACCCTACCTCCTTGAGAAAGGCTTAGAGACTAAGTTTTCTGAATGCAAAGTCGAGCACCCAAAGACTTCCTGAAAGAAAATGGAAAAGTCTTTAACATTAGATAGAAGGGTGTCTTAAGGCAGGTTGAAGGGACAATTTTTCTTTAGATGCCAAAATCATTCTAACCATAGACCCAAGAGTTATAATGTACATCAATAATTCTTGTCTACAAGAACTGGCTATAGTGATAGCCTTATGCTCATCAGGACATAAAAGCTGTGGTCAATGATATTAATCGTATTTCTCAAATTATATATACTACATGGCAACATATACAGCATCAAGCGTCTGGAAAGGTGAATAAAGGTCTAAGATGCAGTTAATTTCAAGCATAACATTCTTATCTTATGTTCCAGAATGTGGTTTACACTCATACTGAGAGATTGTCCCATAATCATCCAACTGAAGAAAGACTAGAGTTCTAACCCTTTCTGTGGACTTATTGCCTGCCAAAAATGTCCAATGATTAAAATTCTTTGCATGCATAAAGCATTGGTTCCATCTCCAGCACTACAATTAACAGTAATAATAATGACAATAATAATAAATTAAATAAGAAATAACAAAAAAATTTTAGCTTATACAGTTATCACTGGGTTGCTGCCTTTATTTATGATTCTCCTTGAGTTGACCATCAACCAAAATGCCCATACTATTCAATGCATGCTTGTGTCATTTTGTTTCCCCTTATTCTATCTAAATAGCTTTTCCATGTATACCTTCCATCCATCTCCAATTCAAAAAAAATTATTTTCACACAGGAGTGTGAAAATTAGGTGTAGAAATAAGGCATTGATTGCAGCAATGCCCTTACATCAATGGCCTGACTTTCAATGAGATCTCTGTGAATGTAAGGAAATGGGATAGGGTTTGTATTTGACATGGGATATACAGAAAACAAATCGTCAAGGTTTGGATTTTGACTTTCTAACTTTATTTTAAAGCAGAGTAGATGGTATCCCACCAGCCACTTAAGGTCAAATCTGGAAAAATTAAAAATGTTGACAAGTGTTTTTAAGAAAATAATTCTATTTTGTTATTGTTGCTGTTTTTGGTTTGGGGATGCTCAGGATTTCCTCATGGGAGACGTCAATGGATTCTCTGTTGTGCAGGAAAACAAACCAGGATTGACTCTATGAAAGACAAGTACGTTCTCTGCTGTACTATCTAATCCAAAACTACCAGTTTTAATAATGAAGATCATGTTCTTTCATTGCACCATTCTTCTTAAGATCAAATGCTCTCCCCCCAATCTCACATTTCCTGTCATTCTCTCACTCTATTCTACTTGGAGGTATTAAAGCTAAAACCTTTAAGGGACCTAGAGGGAGTCATCGGCACACAAGAAATTTCCATGTCACATTCAGTCAGTACTTCTCAAAATTCTTGTAGTTCCTTACTAAACATCATGGAGTATGAATGCTAAAGAGGAAAAATACGAGATTCTGAATGTCACTGAACTTTCAGACAGTCACATGAATGTTCCAAACAGCTGTCAAATCGCAACATGTCCTTCTTTTTCATGGTCTCCTGCACTAGCACATTTTCCTGTGTTTCACCTGAATTCTAGGATGTTATAAGAATTATGTAAATTCTCTATCCCCTCCAGAAGGCTCCATGAAAAACCTGTTCTACTTCATAACTATCACCTGAAAATGGAAAAAAATGTTCTTCTCTCTCCCAAAAATCAGAAATAGCAGGAAAAAAATTCCATTGCAATTTCCAGCAACATATAAGGAAAAATAATTAGATTTACCTCTAAAAAGTTGTTCATCTGTAGATTTCATGTACAACATTATTATTTAGAAATATAATATTATTTAGAAATGCATTAAGAATATATGGAGGCTACATAAATAGTCCAGTGGATAGGGTAGTTTGCCTTGTACAGAACACACCCAGGTTCCATCCCTTGCATCACATATGTTTCCTGACCAATGCTAGGAATGATCAGTGTTAGGTTGTTTTGATCCATAAGTTATCAGCAAAAGACAAATATCAGAGCTTCTCACTCGGGCATGGTATTTAACAAAACAAAGGTAGGGAAGAAAAGATGGAAATATATAATATATTCTGATGTGAAAGTGCAGAGCCTGGAGTACCAATTAGTGTGGCCCTTAACAAATTATATATGCATATACATATATATTATATATAAATATATAAATTGTGTGGAAAAAACTATGGAAAACAAGGTATTTGGTAATATTGCCCACAAAACAGAATAGAGCACCGTTGATTGTGTAGGTTCTTGCTATGTGCAACTGTTTTGTATTTAATAATGCTCAGCCCATCTGATCCTGTGACCTTCTGGGAAGGCACTCTCATTATCTCCACTACAGAAATGAGGACACAATTAACATCAAAAGCAAAATAACACTATGAAAACATGACAAATATTTGTTTTTCTTAAAACAATGTGAAGTGTCATGGATATTCATCTTACCCTGTTCTTGCTTCTGGTGTAATATGTTTTGCTCATCCAGAAGTTAAAAGGCACATAATTTGTGGCATAAATCATGTTTCTTAGCCAGCTAATTTTGCTATGATATGTGTTAGGCAAAATAATGCAATAAATCACTAAATATATTGTGGGTGTGAGAGAATGGTTGGGTACACAACACTAAAAATCTCATCAGTTGGTATGGAAATGTCTCAAAAATTGGAAGAAATTTACCAGATGACTCTTCAATTCACAAACGCTCAAATCTGGAAGTAATCCAATAGATGAGTGAACACAGAAGATGGTGTCTCGGTTCTGACATGGGCCTGCTCAAAAGAGACTTCCCTTTACACTAAGAAGACTTGACAACAACAACGACCTGCTTACAGGACAGGGTTCTCTGCATTGCCCTTTAATGGTGAGGTCAAACGAGAGGATTCTCTGCCCCATCCTGACTGCAATATAGGATATGCAGATTCCAGGATCTTTAATACAGAAACATGATACCAACAACAGAGACTGTGTGAAAAGTAAAAGTGTATTGGCACTACAGACAAGGACCTGGATTGGACAAACTAGTTTGCGTGGAGCCTAGAGTTGGTCTTATGCCAGGAAACTTCAGGAGTAGGGTCTCCTTGTATTTAGGCCAAGGCTTTTCTTTTCCATGTCCCTCATATTTTGGTGGGCCTATGCAATCAATAATTGCCACTCTAACATTGTTTTTACTGTGCTCCTTTGACTCAAATGCTTAAGAAAAGCAACCCACTTAAACTTTTGAGGTTAGCTTAAACTAATATGCATGTGCATGGAAATGTAAAAAAGTACTTTGCCTTCAATGTTTATGTAGTTACATAAGTTTTATGGCTTTAGATTGCTTTGTGTGCTGCTAAGAAATATTATGTACTACAATCTGGGGACTTGAGGGACAAAGTAATTGTACATGGGTTCTGTTTTATTTTTCTTAATGTTCTTTGGCTGAAAGTTTAAAGTTAAGATATCAGCAATGGGACTACTGAGAATTCTCTTTATGGGTGTTTGTCCTTCCACTGTAACTTTACCTTGTCCTCTTTCTTTGCATCTTTGTTCTCATAATTAAAAAATTAAAAAAAAGAAGATGGTTTTCTGTGTGTACTATGGAATACTACTAAGGCATGAGGTAGACAAAATCTTGTCATTTGTTAGAACATGGGTGGAATTGGAAGTTGTTTTAATATTAGAGTAAACAAGTCAGCAGCAAAAGATAAATATCAGAGCTTTTCACTCATGCATGAGATTTAACAAACCCAAGGTAGGGAAGAGAAGATGGAAATACATAATATATTCTGATACCAGAAGTCAAGTCACTCTGGGAGTACTAAGTCGACTAAAAGAGACAATAGTGAAAGGTATTGGCACTTGGGTAGTGGGTGTGGTAGTGTATAAACATATGCTCTTAGTAGCATGTTAGCTCACAATAAAACTAAAGTTAGTGAAAATGTATGAATCTAATAACTTGTCATCATGATTTTACATAAGCCAAGGAGCTAGGCAATACAAAAATATAGTATGAAGTCTTGTCTATGAAAACAGATGTAAGAGTATGGGTGATTGCGAATTATATAGAGTCATAAGAGAGGCAGGTAGTTGGAAGAATTCTCTGACCTTCTCCACAGGGGCTCACCTGAGGCCAGGCCTCCAGAGTTTCTTGTAAAAGCCACACATCTACAAACATAAAACTTTTGCTATAGCTATCCTCAAATTAATCCAAAATGTGTCAACCTCATCGGTTAATTTTGCATTTTCAGGAAATCTCAACCAAAAGATGATACTCTTTTTTTATTAATAATTTTTATTTTGACCAAAGTGGATTACAAATCATTCACAGTAGTATTTCAGGTACATAGTGACATTGATTCAGGGGCATATCCACCACCAATGGTGTCCTCCCTCCACCCCTGTTCCCAGCATGAATACCATATCGCCCCTCCTTTGCACCCCAGGCTGCTACTATAAGTGGTCCCTTCTGTGTCTAGCCTGTTGTAGATTGAGTATATATTCTGTTGTAGTTGGCTTTGGATTTGGTGTTCAAGTTTGATCATTTTTTATTTCTACTCAATGTTCATACAATTGTTGGTTTTGTTGCCCTCTATTATACTTTTGTTTTTAAATAATTTTTATTGTGACTAAAGTGAATTACAAATCTTTCACAGTAATATTTAAGGTACATAGTGACAATGAATCGGGGCATTCTCACCTCCAGTGTTGTCATTTCTCCACCCCTGTTCCCAGCATGCATCGCATATCTCCCTCCTTTACCCCCCAGAATGCTAGTGTAACTGGTGCCCACTTGTACAGCTTGTTGTAGCTTGGGTATAGACTCTGTTGTTGTTGACTTTGGGTTTGGTGGTTAAGTCTGATCATTTTTTATTTCCACTCAATGTTCATACGACTGTTTGGTACTCTTTTAAGCAGAGCAGAGTTGTAATCTTTGGAGTTGGTGCCTGTGGATGGAGAACAGCAGCAGGTTCTAGATGGGGAGAAAAGAAGATAGAAAGATGGAGTGTCAACTTTGCATAGGATATCAGAGGTAGAGCTGGGGAAGAAAAAACTTTGCAAGAAAATCAGAAAGCAGAAGCACTATATACTGTGAGAAAAAAAAGAAGTGTAATTCAATGTATGCATTATGTATTACTTAATTCCTTGCCACCCCCTCCTTCCCATTAGGAAATTGCCCTCTCCTATGGCAGGAGAAAGATAAGGATCTTCACATTGATGTGCCTGGAGCTGATACCCACACTTCTGGCATGACTAGTCTATCAGTCAAAATGGGGAATCATTAAAGGGGTGAACAGACCAACAGAGGGAGCAAAATGACTTAGTGAATTCACAGCATGTGATTTTAACTTAATTATCTCATATCAATGGAATTCACTAAATAGCTTTAGAACTCTGTTTAATTGGATTTTATATAGATAATAAGGGTGGTCATTTATTAGTATGTATATATACTTAGTTCATTTTGTGGCTTATGCTTATTAGAGACATCATAAATAATGATGAAACAGTTTGGATGAGTCCTGAAAATCTAAATTTGGGGGTTTCCTCCTGAAAATTCTAGTGGTATATATATATATATATATATATATATATATATATATATATATACAACTTTTATTTTAAACTAAAATTAGTTTTAGTTTTTGTTGTTGTTGTTGTTGTTGTTTTTGTGGGGTTTTTTGTTTTGTTTTGTTTTGGGGCCACACCCATTGATGCTCAAGGGTTACTCCTAGCTATGTACTCAAAAATCCCTCCTGGCTTGGAGGACCATATTGAACCACATTTTAAATTTTTTTTTATAATTTTTTATTATGAATTATGAGAACAAAAGATGCAAAGAAAGAGGATAAGGTAAAGTTACAGTGGAAGGACAATCACCCATAACATAATTATCAGAAGAAGTCCCCTTGCTGTTATCTTAACTTTGAACTTTCACCAAAGAAAGTTAAGATAAATAAAACAGAATCCATGTGCAATTACTTTGTCCCTCAAGTCCCCAGATTGTAGCACATTATAATATTTCTTAACAGCACACAAGGCAATCTAAAGCCATCAAACTTACATAACTCCTTAAACATTAGAGGCATAGTATTTTTTACATTTCCATGTACATGCATATTAGCTTAAGTTAACCTCAAATTTTAAGTGGGTGTGTTTTAAGGATTAGAGTCAAAGGAGCACAGTAAAAACGGTGTTAGAGTGGCAATTGTTGTTTGCATAGGCCCACCAAAATATGAGGGGCATGGAAAGGAATAACCTTGGCCTAAATACAAAGAGATCCTACCCCTGAAGTTTCCTGGCATAAGACAAGCTCTAGGCCTCAGGAAAGTTATCGTTCGCTCCAAGACATTGTCCGTAGCGCCAACACACTTATCACACAGTCTCTGTTGTCGGTCTCATGTTTCTGTATTAAAGATTCTGGAATCTGCATGTCCTACATTGAAGTCATGATGTGGAGTGCCTTCTCGTTTCACCTCACCATGAAAGGGGAATGCAGGAAGCCCTGTCCTGTAAGCAGGTTGTTGTTGTTAAGTCTTCTCAGTGTTTAGGGAAGTCTCTTTTGAGCAGGACGATGTCTGAGCAGTGGTAGGGTCTTCCGTGGTAGAGGATTGCTTCCAGGTGATGTTATAGACAAACCTCACCATAAAGGGGCAATACAGCAAGCCCTGTCCAGTAAGCAGGTCATTGTTCTTGCTGTCTTCTCAGTGTTAAGGGATGTCTCTTTTGAGTAGATCGATGTCAGAGCAGCTGTAGGGTCGTCCCTGGTACAGGAATGCCTCCGGGTGATGTTATATACAACCTTGGATGTTTTGTAAATGTCTTCTGTAGATCAAGGGGTAAATGGAGAATGCCCATTTTTCTGAGGCCTGTGCCAGGTCTTTATGTCAATGTTCAGGGTGTAAGGTCTCATTGCACTACAAGATTTGTGTGTTCCCATTTCTATTAGATAAGAACTAATTGGTATGTATAGTATTTTCCCATGTTAGTGTGCCTACGCAAACAAGATATAAAGCCACGTGGTGCTATCAGATATATGGGGGCATAAGAACATTTCCAACAAGACCCATGACTTGGTTCAAACATAAGTATTAAACTGAGGGATTCTTTCACACCAAATTCCATATTGAGCAGTTCACAAAGAGAAGATAAAAAACATGGGGGGGGATCATCACTGTATAAAAAGGTATTTAGCAAAAGTTATAGCCATCAAAGAAAACATCCATAAAATGTTGAAAAGATATGTGTCCTTTTTATGCCTTTTAAAATAGTTGGGTGGGTTTTAACTTTAGGGCACCACTTTGGTCTGTGAATTAGGACTCAACAGTACTTAAGTTAGAAAGGGTAAAAAAGGAGTAATGATGATAGGAGATAAAGAAGTTAAAGAGAAATATGAACTTATGAAGGGGTATGCAAAAGGGCAGAGTACAAAATGGACATTCTGCATACATAAAAACATAATTCAATGATAGTGAGTACTATTAAAGTTTCTTGTGAGAGTACTATTAAAGTTTCTTGTGAGAGTACTATTACAGTTTCTTGTGAGAGTACTATTAATGTTTCTTGTGAGAGTACTATTAATGTTTCTTGTGAGAGTACTATTAATGTTTCTTGTGAGAGTACTATTAATGTTTCTTGTGCACGCGGGGGCGATAGCCCCCGCGCGATTTTGAAAATGTAGACTGGACAGAGATTACCAGTGCCAGCCAAACCTCCTCCTGCTAAACTCCTGCCTCCCAGGAAGGAGAGATCCTTCAAGAAGCTGGGAGACCAGAAGTTCAGAGCCCCACCCAGACCCTCCCTAAGGAGCCGCATGGATAGTGGGGGAAGGCCTAGGGTACCTTCAAGCTCCACCAAGGGACCCAACTCACCGGCTTGCCCAGGCGTGTGGCCCAGGGAAGCCCTGGAGATCTGGAGCAAGGCGGCAGAGGGGTGCTGGGGTTACCCAAGTCCCGCACCACCCCTAGGCCTGGCCAAGCAGGCCTCCGGCTTGGCGTGGGCCTGCCAAACCTCCTCCTGCTAGACTCCCGGCTCCCAGGAAGGAGAGATCCTTCAAGAAGCTGGGAGACCAGAAATTCAGAGCCCCACCCAGACCCTCCCTAAGGAGCCGCATGGATAGTGGGGGAAGGCCTAGGGTACCTTCAAGCTCCACCAAGGGACCCAACTCACCGGCTTGCCCAGGCGTGTGGCCCAGGGAAGCCCTGGAGATCTGGAGCAAGGCGGCAGAGGGGTGCTGGGGTTACCCAAGTCCCGCACCCCCCCTAGGCCTGGCCAAGCAGGCCTCCGGCATGGCGTGGGCCTGCCAAACCTCCTCCTGCTAGACTCCCGGCTCCCAGGAAGGAGAGATCCTTCAAGAAGCTGGGAGACCAGAAGTTCAGAGCCCCACCCAGACCCTCCCTAAGGAGCCGCATGGATAGTGGGGGAAGGCCTAGGGTACCTTCAAGCTCCACCAAGGGACCCAACTCACCGGCTTGCCCAGGCGTGTGGCCCGGGGAAGCCCTGGAGATCTGGAGCAAGGCGGCAGAGGGGTGCTGGGGTTACCCAAGTCCCGCACCCCCCTTAGGCCTGGCCAAGCAGGCCTCCGGCTTGGCGTGGGCCTGCCAAACCTCCTCCTGCTAGACTCACATTTTAAATTTTAAAACCTGTCAGTGATACAACTTTTAACAGCTTGCTGGAAATCTCTTAAAAGTGTCTTCTGTGAAATCCATGATGAAAGTAACCCAGAAGAATTTGCAAATTTCAAAGTGTGCTCCAGACACTAATAAGTTTTCCTATCTCTTGGTATTTTAAAAATCAAGACTTAGAGAAGAACTCAACTAACCCAAAATGCTACTCTGGTTGAGGAAGCAGCAGTGACATTGCCTGATAAGCATTTGGTCTGAAAATGAACATATAGGACATGATGTGGAAAATGCATGGAACACATTCAGTACCAATTTAAGCCTGGGTAACTGAATTGTCCTTTATCTTCTTCCAGCACTACTTGCTGATATTTTCCAATCAGATGAGACACAAACTGGTTTCTATCAAGGCAAAAGACTTACATGATTCGAAGAGAAAAGCAGAGTATGAAAAAGAAGTTTACTGACATTATAAGTGAGTCAAACTATAAGACATAGGCACAATGTCCAAATATATACTAGGAGGTCTCCATCACAATCACAGGAAAAATAGATATATTAGCAACTAACATTTCATAAGTTCTCATATATAAGGCATACTTCTAAGTATTTGTGTATATTAGGTTTGCAAAATATAAAGTAGAAGATATTAGCTTTATTTTACATGTGAAGAAAACAGGACTACTCTAGCTAAAGATTCTATGCCTCTGAGTTTGAGACATTGTTCTAGAAACTGGTCTAGAATACTGCGGAGAGCTCTTTGCTGGCCTATATCTGTGTTCATATTTAGATGCTTTTTGGGTATAAAAGTTGAATTATACATAGTGGGTTTTAGAATAGCCATCTTGGACAGAGAGATAGGACAGCAGATATGGAACTTTCCTTGAACATGGCTAATTTTAGTTTGGGTTCCTGATATACCAGTAGTTTTCTGACCACCTCCAGAAGCAATGACTGAGAACAAAACCAAGAATAAGTCTTTTACACAGCCAAGTTTGGGGGGAGGGAGGGAGAGAGGGAGGAAGGAAGGAAACAGGTAAGGAAGAAAAGAAGGAAGAAAGGAGGAAGGGAGGGAGAGAGAGAGAGAGGAAAGGAAGGAAGTTAGAAAGGGAGGTAAAAGCTACAGAGGGAAGATAGGGAGGGAGGGAGGTTAGGGAAGAAGGGAAGTAGGTTATGGAGGCAGGGAGGTTAGGTAGGGAGGGAGAAAGGGAGGGAGAAAGAGAAGTAGGGAGAGATCCCAGGAGCCAAGGAGGAAAGTTAACCCCACACAACCAATTAATAGGATCTAGATTCCAAAAATTCATTGAATCTGATGCTATAATGAAGGTTTCAGATCTAGACATACGGAAATCCCAAGGCAGTATGTCTACTCACCACAGGCATAGTCCATGAAGGACTTATGGAGGTGGGGAAAGTACTTTCATTCTCTAGGGGAACCATCACCCTCCATGAAGGGGGAAAGCAGGGACCAACCCTGGGAAGTGGTTACATCTTAGCATGGTTGCACACTTGCACATGTCTGGGCTCTGAGTAGAGAGTCCATAGCAATCCCCTACAGCCTTTGCCGCTCCAAAGACATCACATGAAAAATAAGATAAAAATGGGGGTAAGACATGCAATAAAACAGGAGATATTGTTTAATGATAATGGAATACCAGAACATGAAACTGATACTACATATGTTATGGTTTGCTAAAACAATCTACTAAAGGAAATATTATCATAAATACTCAGAGCCCATGGAGGAGCCTATGACTTAGTTCCATCCTGGGCTTCAGATAGGGAGATTGGTTATATATTGAAAATTAGTTCAATAGTCCTGTGCCGCACAATTTACAAATACAAACTCATTCATCATCAAGACAATATCCTGGCATTTAGAGATGTAGCAGGCAGTAATTTGGCAAAGATCACTCAACTGAATGCAGAGGACAATGAAAACTAAACACCGACAGATTCTCAACACCTCATTCTGTTTTACTGTAGAATGGAAAGAATGTAGAGGAAGTAGGACTTTGGAGTGTTACATTCATGTTGGTTTTCAAAGACATCTAAAGTGTCTCAAGGGACTGCAAAATTTTCAGAACTGCCGGTCTCAATAGGCTAGGAGATAAGAAGATTCAGTGCTCCATCTAATGAAGTCTACATTTTTCAGGTGTACTCTGTTGAGTATTCTTTTTGTTTGTTTGTTTGTTTTTTGGGGGGTCACACCCAGCAGCACACAGGGGCTACTCCTGGCTCTATGCTCAGAAATTGCTCCTGACAGGTTTGGGGGACCATATGGGATGCCGGAATTCGAACCACTGTCCTTCAGCATGCAAGGTATATGCCCTACCTCCATGCTATCTCTTCAGCCCCTGCTGAGTACTCTTGTTAAGATATATGCATGTATGAACATATCGTCTCTCACAATAGCAGATGGGCATGTAATTTATAATGGTATATATCCCAGGGAAATGAGGCAATGAATGACTTCTTTAGAATTTGTTCCTGAATGGAGAAACAAAAATCGAAGTTAAGTTCTTGGGGACTAACTGAATCTCTTTTCCTTAGCCTGGCTCACTTAGGATTGTAAAGTGCTTATTATTTGGGTAACTGCAGTTTCCATGAGAGGAAAAACAGGGACCCAGTTCTATATAGTTCTGTAATCATCAGGACTCTCTAGAATGGGGAATGAAGATAAAAATTTAAAGCATTCGGAAAACCAGATAAGCCTTTCAACTATATTTTGGTAAACAAATATAAAGATCACTAATTTAGTGGTATGATCTATTTTTTATCTGCTACATTCTACACAGCAGCTACTTCTCCTTAAAACAATGTATGCATTGTACAGTGAGTGATTAGTGCTCTGCTGATTTCTTAAAGAAGCAAAGGGGTCCATGGGTCAAAGAGTCTAGATGTGGCCACTGAATAGACTAGAAAGCACCCAATGACATAGTGAGATCTGGCACTCTGTTAGCAATGTAGACATTGGACATTCTTGTAACCACAGTGTTTAAATTAAGCAATTTCAAATAAAATAAAAGAATAACAAGCCATGATAAGACCTTAGTCCCTGATTGGAGGGTGTTTAAGTCAGAATTAAGCAGAGGGTGTTATTTTTATGAAAACACAACTCACTCCAGCTATAACGACATGAGGTTTCAAATAAGGTCCCAGAGTCTGTACTGAAAATTGATTGTCTAATGTTAAATCTTTAATTATGAGTATATTTAAGGGATGTATAAAAATATCCTTTATTCAAGATGCCAAATATTAAGACTATGCTTTCAGGGATGGATCATTTCTATAATAGGTTACTAGAGAAGTTTCTCTGATTGTATAGAGCACCCGAAACCATGATGAGGAGCTATAGCATCCTCTCCTGAGCGTGAAAACTGACTTTAGGTGTTCCTTCTGCAGCTGCCTTTTGCCGTTGATGATTGTTCTTCTCCTTCCTTTGGAAAGTGTAGAGGGAAAGGATGCAGTCTGAGTGGTAAAAAGAAAAGAAAAAGAAAAAGAAAGATGCCAAATATCTGTGATCTTTATATCTTCACAGTCAGCTGCCAATTCTGCTAAGGTAAACTCAGATCTGATTAAAGGGCTAACTGAAGTTTACTGTAAGAGACTTCTCCAGGGTAAACATGTACATGGACTCACCCAATATCATCCAAGCAATAAATACATGCATACATGTATTTATATAATCATGATAAATACATACCAATGACAATAAATACATGCTTCAACCAATGCGGACAGTCACGCTCTCTTCATTGTTACTAGGAAGGCTCTGGCTCTAGACTATGCTTTCTTTCCAAGACAGCATCATCCTTGACATCGCTATAAGTGTTCAGAGCGCCACTGCGGTCATTGTATTTGTAATAGTGCCTTGTGTGTTATGTCTCCTAGCTCTACATACAAACTACTACGCTTACAATCTCCATGAACCTAAGTGCATCCGTGGCACTGGGGATGCTTTACATGCCGAAAGTGTACATCATCATTTTCCACCCTGAGCTCAATGTCCAGAAACGGAAGCGAAGTTTCAAGGCAGTGGTCACGGCAGCCACCATGTCCTCGCGGCTGTCACACAAACCCAGTGACAGGCCCAACGGTGAGGCCAAGACAGAACTTTGTGAAAACGTAGACCAAAACAGTAAGTAGCCCTATTTTCCTTTCTCCTTTCCACCCTGCCCCTAGAAAGATCTCTCTTAGGACTTTGCCTCGTTCTTAAGACTATTTTTCTTGTTGCTGTCTTTTGGGGAGAGGCTTTCAAATGTGCCCTTCCCTCATCAGGGTGACCCCTCCTGTTTTCCCTCCCCTTTTGCTTTTTGGCACCAACTAGTCAAAGTATAGGACCTGCCCATTGTCGGTTTCTTTCTTGCTCTCTTGACGGCAGTAGAATAATTTTCTATCTGGGAACCATCCTTGTGCTGTCATGGCAGGAATGAATTTGGATTAGTTTATTAGAACTTGGGAGGTGTAACGTCTCAAACAAGAATATATAGACAGTTTTTATTCTTCACTAACTATTGTATATTCAGATTTACCTTATTCAATATGAAGTATTGATTGAAATGACCTAGCTTCATTCCAGCTGTGCAGATCCAAACACTTCCATGCTGATGGCATTTGCATGTAAGATAAATGCTTGCTGATGCCCAGGAAAAGTTTTATCCCATGAAAAAAATTACCACTAATGAATGATGGATGGACTACCCTGATTTGTATGTTCTGTGTCATAGCAGAAGCTACTGGATGGCCATAAATTAGTTTCCTTTGGCAGCAAATGCAAAGGACGCATGCATGCAAGCAATAGCAAAATTCCTGGATAAACCAGAACACCATTAACAGGTTAAATACAAAGAAACCATGTGGATAGTTTCGCACTTTGATAGTAAGAATAAATTTTAGATTAAAAAAGGTTTCCAAACTGTGTGCTTTATTTTATTAATAGTTTGACCTACTTTATATAAAGTGATGAAGATATAAAGTATATAATTGAGGATGATAAAGTCTTCTATTAAGTCATTTCAAACATATTGCTTTTCAGTGGAAAACAGATTCTGTGGTGGCCAAATGCTTATTGCCAAAGACCCTATCCTAAGTACTCGTAGGTGTTACCTTTGTGCTCTGTAAATGAGAGGGTTTTGAAAATTCAGGAGGCATCTGGGTTTCATCCTGATATATCCCATAAAAATCCATTATCTTGGCCTACCCCCACTCTAAGCAGTTGAGTAAATATTGATGGACACATTGAGATGATTCAAGCAAGTAAAAAGATGACTATAACAATATGGTGTCCTTCACAATTATTTCAAAAGAAAAGATTCTGGAGCAGGTGAAAGAAAGGAGAAGGAATAGAAAGGGTGAGAGAGGGTAAGGAGAGAGAGTACTGTGCAGCCTATGTTTCCTTATCTTTAGAGCCACTAGCCAATTTAAGGGATAGTGAATTTGGATTAATTGAGATGTTCAAAGAAGCTTGGAGTGAGGCAGGTCTAAGTTTACTTAACACCCATGTAGCTTTGCAACCCATTGAGCTTTCTAAAGTTGAGAATTTTCCTGTATAGCAGTGTTGTGTATATAATAAGACAAGTGTATCACAAAATAGCATGAACCTTAAAAATATAATTCCAATTAAATGACTTTTCTTGCCTCTTCTGAAAAGCCAACAGCTTTGCCTAAACAACATATTTCAATATGGTTAGGTAGATGTATTGATATTCCAGTAAAGGCATATTGAATTTTTATTGAATGGAGTTTATGCCTTAAAAACTAATATTTCTATGAGCATCTATTTATATCTCCAACTATAATGAAAAAAATAGATTGGTATCTTTCTACTTCTGCAGCACAGTCTTCTAGAATCCTTGTCAGGTTTGCATTATTTAAAGCCATTATCCTGCATAGATATAACACAGTTACAGCTTTACATGGATCTGCATACACAAACATGCACAAGTCACATATACACACATGAACTAAGCATGTTCAAAATTAATCAGTAAATATAGCCAAAGATATTTTTACACTAAAATAATAACAAGTCAACTTAAACATCTTGAGTTTGGACAATCAGTTCAATAATATGCTACTAAAACTGATAGTCTTCCAAAACAATTTCTACTGACATTGTTTTGTGCCCACAACCTATGGGAGTTCCAGCAGTGTGTGTGTGTTGGGGGACCATATATTGTAGGCTAAATACATGATCCTGAATGTACAGTTAAATACACTAGCTCTTTGAGCTATACCTACAATCATATGCTATTAATTTTAACAATTAAGCTGTTTGGAGAGTTATAATAAAAGCTGTTAAATTGTTAATACTTGCCCTAGTGGTAACACCCAGAGGAAGACTAAAGGGCTCATCAAGAACCCTTAGAAATTAGCATGATTCAAAATACCTTGAACGTTCTCTTTTGTCTTAGTCATAACTCAATAAAAACATAATTTTATTGTTGTTATTATTATTATTTATATTTTGGTGAGACCAAAGCTTTGTAAGGCAGAATAACAAGTCCTGACCATACTTCTCCTCACTGAGGTTATACTGACACGCATGTCTGCGTCTCACTAATAAATAAGACTGCCTGGGTAGATGCTGTATTTTACTTTAAAATGGCAATTCCTTATTCTTCACATCAGTCAGTACCATTATTGACTTCATTTAGAATTCAGACGATGCCTTTTCCTTGAAAAAGCAGAGCTGGTTTTTAACCATGGTCTCTACACAAAGCAAAGTACAGCCGTTCAAAAATAAAATGATATCGAATGGAGTCTTTGTCTCAGAGCCAGTTTAAAAGACATTTTAGAATGGTTTTCAGCTCCCTTGGTTGGCTGAAGACACCCTACAGACTGTGACTAGAAATTCACTTAACCATAGCAGTAGATTTATGCACTTCGAAACATTGGCAATTCTCAATGGTTCTTAGAGGTTTCAGAAAAAGGAATTGAAAGAAGCCCGCAGAGGGGCAAGAATCATAGCATAGAGAGTAATGCACTTGCCTTGCCATGGTTTGATCCCTAGCACCTCATATAGTCCCTGAAGGACCACTAGGAGTAATTTCTGAGAATAAACAGGCATACTCCCAAAACAAACAGAGAAGGCCTGGATAAAATCTGTGCATTAAACTCTGAGATTCTGAAAATGTCTCAGGTCTGTGCACTCCAGTACATAAAGTGCCTGTACAGATAACACTTAACATGTGGAATATGATTGCTTGCACTTTAAATATTACTGCATTATAGATCAGTGAACTGTCAATAACTAATGCTAACTGTGACTACTCTATTGAATAGAAAAAAAGATATCTAGAAATAAATCTGACCAGGAGGCTAGAAGTTCATGCTAAACTGTCCAGTCTTATTCCATATTATAAATTGCTTCCAAAGTTTTAGCACTGAACTTTAATTTGGGAACAAGTTAGATTTAAAAAAAGGTAATTTTTTTTTGGTTTTTGGTTTTAGGGTCACACTTAGGGTTACCTCTGGCTCTGAGCTCAGAAGTCACTGATGGCAGGCTTGAGGGACCATATGGGATGCTGGGATTCTAACCAAAGTTAGTCCTGTGTTGGCTGTATGCAAAGCAAATGCCTTACCACTGTGCTATTGCTCCGGCCCCTCAAGAATATTTTAAATAAAAAAGAAAAAGACCAATAATTATTTCAGATCACTTAAGGAGCCACTATTAGAGAAGCCAGGACATCATTGATAACAAAAAAAATTACATTTGAAATATCAGTCTCTGGTAATGCCAAGCCTGTGCTGAGATAAGAAATAGGCCATAAAGAAAAAAAGCCAGTTTTGAGAAGAGGCAAAGCCTTCCTGAAGCAGGGAACTCCTAGAGTCTATTTAATATCAAGTACAGTTGAGTCATCTTCAATTTGTGAATTACAGAGATACAACAAAATTGTTTGTTCAAATTCAGCTCTGTGGTTAAAAAAAAAAAAATGAACCAAAGCATAGGCCCTGTACCTGCAATACAAAAAGGGTCTTTGTCAAGGAGAAAATCTTCACATTATTCTCTGAGGGATGGGATCTGGGAGGAAGGAGGGTTTTACAGTGTGAGTTTCAGAGTTCATAATGAAATAGAAATGTCTGTATCCATTGCTGCTCTGAACAGTGTTGGCGAACTGTGCTTGCCAGAACTCTCATGATCAATTCTGTTTCCTATCGTCATGTACCATCTGATGCATGTATGCCCTGCATTCCCATCCAGCTATTTGTGTGAAAACCACTTTTCTCTGGGCTCAGAAAGGCCTCACATGTGCCTCCTTTTGCCAAAGCATTCCTTTTGCACCTCTTAGGTGGATTTTATGTGTTAACATTCTATACTTGCAAAGGAAAAAAGTCAATAAGGAATAAGCAAAAGAGTAAACCTTGGGGGCCGGATCAATCATGCAATACATAGCACTACTGGGTTTAATCTTCAACATTTCCTATCATTCCTTGAACCCGCCAACGGTGATTTTGACACTGCCCGCTGTGGCCAAATAAAAGTGAACCTCAAAATTCAAACAATCCAGGCACTGCTGCTCTGGCGGGAATTAGATCAGATGGGAGGGGTGTCTACAGCTTTGTGAAAGCACTTTCTCATAATAAAAGCCAACAGGGCTCTTGGGTTTGGTTCAGCCACTCACTGCATTTGCACTTCTACTAGCTTGGGCCTGATCTACAGTTCTGCCAGCAATGTTGCAAACTTCTGCTCTCCCTTCAAAAAGGCTGTCTTAGCTCTCACTCTCATCTGTGTTCTGCATTTGGCATGTATCCCTGAACTTCTCACTGGTGAATCAGCAGCTGTGTGCTCATGGCCAATATATGCAAGGCAGATGAGCAGGACTGAGTTGAGTGGCTGGTTGGACTGATGCTGCCTGCCTTCATGGATCTGGGTGTCGGAATCTGCCTTCCTCAAAGCTGCTGTGTGCACAGTCTTCTAGTCAGCATGAGCCTCATGAAGCCTTTTAATGCAGACATATAGAACACTTGCTCCCCTTATGGTCCTTTCTCACTATCTATTTTCTAAGTTTCTAAGAGATCCCTTCAGTGTTTAGATCTGTTAGAGATTACTGACATGGTAGGTGGGAGCTGTCAAGATGGCAGGCAAGTAGCAAGTCTGGGACACACTCTGTTGACTGTTAGGGCATACAACCATTAAACTAGCCCTGGCTGGGTGGTCAGACATTCAAGATGGGCCAACATGTTGTGGAGAAAGTATCTGCATCGATGATACGAAATTCCAACTAAGAAATATTAAAGGTCAGTTTGTGTTCTAAGCCCATTTTCCTACCCTTTTTTTTTTAATTTGTGCAACTTCTAGTATAAATTTAAAAAATGTTCTATACTCAAAGAAGCAACTAAATTGGGAGGACTCAAACTGCTGGAAAATGGATGTGGACTTCAACCCTACATGTGCTTGGGAAGTTCTGGAACAATCTCCTGTGCTGTGCTAATGTGTTTTGTCTTTTTGGCTTCTGCATTCTCAACATGATGCTGTTTGTCCCATGAGCACGTGGATGGGGTAGCTTTGCTGGATGAGACTATCCAATAATAGAGTGAGATTAGGAGAAAAAAACATATTCTAGACAGGTAATGCTCAAGGGGTTGGTTCCTACAAGACTGCAGGCCAAGCAAGAAAAATCTAAATGACTTTACCAGGAAACCTAATCATGGTGACCTGTTCTGCCAAGGGGCCATTGTCTCCACTGCAAGAGTGGCTTGAGTCTAGGTCTTTGTCGTAGCCTTTTCTCCAAATGGAAAAAGAAATAATAAATGGAAATATTGTGTGTACACTTATTTTATACATCCTTGTATATTTACTTTTCCTATAGACTGTATACCACCAGTAAGAAAGAGTGTACAAAAGTCTGTTACTTGGTACACTATTCCACCAACAGTATAGCTTTTGCCTGCTTTCTAAAAGGTAAGAACTCATCTAATTTCTACTTATCTGTGTGTGCCTGTCTCCACTGAGAATTCAAAATGTCTCCATGAAAATTGTGCATGATCACATGTGAATCTATTTGCCCTGAAGGAACATGTCTCCCAAGACCATCTGCTTGTTAAATCTGATGTAGACCAACTGCTATGGGTCTTGTGCCTAGTGTACTTTTTGGAAAACATGAGTATGGGTGTGTGTCCCCCTGTCTTTGCTCAACAAGGAACACCTGACACTTTTGATGGAGAACTGCTTCGCAACTAACAGTACTGAGAGGTTACTTTTTATTGTGTTTTCACATACTGGTTTTGATGGCAGCTTAGACAATGAATTGGGGGGGGGCAAATCTAAGTCTAGTAAAATGGTTTTATTCTGATTTACTTGTAATGAATATAATGTTGTTTACATTTCAAGTAATGTAATGTTTTTAAAACTCTTAGCAGTATCACCTTAAATCCCAAAATTGTCCTGATTCACTTCTCTTGCAGCAAAGAAGTAGAAAAAGGGTTTTCTGGCAGTGCTAGATATGTACTAAAAGTGACTAGTGAGTGACTCAGAAACATGGGGAAATCAAGTTCAGGCATTTCACAGCTGCAAAGCCTCACTGAAGACCTCGAGTCTCAAGACGAGACTCAAGTCCCAAGATGAGTTTCACCATTAATCAAACCCAACAGTTACCACTGAATATGCAGGGGATTCATATTTTTGAAGAAATGCTGGGTGGTGTGGTGTGTGATATGGACATGGGAAGGAGAATGCAAAACTACCAAATTATCACCAGAGAAAGCTACATTTTTTAATTTTGAATTATTACTAAAAAAGATACATAAGCTGAAATAAATATGAGTGATTGTATTAGTAGTAAAAAAGGAAAGAACAATCATGGTAGGAGGAATATTACTGTCATGACCTCCCTGGTTCTGCCTAACATTATACAGTATCATAATATAATGAAAAATATTTCTGGCTTTAACTAGCATCCTTGTTGGACTTAGGATAAAGCAAAATTTGAGTAACATCAACAGAAAGTGGGAGAAAACTTATTAAAATAATGTGTCGGCTTTGGATATCATTCTTTTTGCTTTCCTGTAAGTTTTTGTGCTTATAAAATTGAGACCTAGCTCTATCAAGACTGAAAGAGAGCACATAAAGGTCAGATTACAAGAGGGGAAACTGCTTCAGAACCTGAGCCACTCTGTTCCTTTCCTGTGCTTCTAAATAGGACTTTAATCATATCACCGCTGTGCTGTTTTCCAGGTTTGTATTCCTAATGGTATTCTGGATACAAATAATATCTTGTTCCTTCTCTAAAAAAATTATTTAACACTGTCTGACAGGACAAGAGTCCTTTCCAAGAGTAATTATATTTCCTTGTGAGTGGAGATAAATACCAGCAACTCTGTCTTCAATTTCAGATGCTTTGTTCACATCATTATTTCTTTTTTTTCATGTCGATATGATCTGTCCTAGTTTTAAAATAGGGTGTTCTCTTCTTCTTGTGAAGAGGAAACTGTATTCCAGTGAGACTTCAAGGTTTTGCAGTAGAAGTTCTTGTCAAAACACTGCAGCTCACCACTTTCACGGTTCTTTTTTTTTTGCATGAGACTGGAGGCATAAAACGAGGAAGCATTTTCCTGGGTAAATAGGACAAATTGTACTTCAGCACTTCAACGTTCTCACTAGCCTCGTGTAACTCAATGCCTTTTGGATTTAAAGGGTGAAAATGGATTAGGTTAGTATCTGACTGTGATTAAAAAATAATACCTGTTGTTAAGCGATGAACAGTTTATTTTTTGGCCAGAGTTTTCTCGTTTCAAAGACTTTTATTAGAAATGTGATTTTGAAAAAGAAAAAAGAAATGTGATTTTGCACTGAAAATCTACTTCTTTTCTAGCCATTAAAAGTTGGCTGATTTAATGATAGGTTATTATGTAAACCATTGAAACCATCGCTGAAATGAGACTTTAACTTATGACACATTTGTTCCAATTGAGCGAATCTTCTTATTCCAGATGCAATGATAACAAAAGTGTGCAAAGAGGTGCTAATATTTTGTGTTTAAGTTCATTTCCATGCAGTGTTTTTTAGAGAAACAATATGAAAAGTCTCAAATTCAAGAGGAAACTTTCCTGCTTCTGTGTCTCCAGTACAAATTCAATTTCTATCAATAAGCTCCTATCAGTGATCCTCAAACTATGGCCCGCGGGCCACATATTGTATTTGTATCTGTTTTGTTTCTTCATTGCAAAATAAGATATATGCAGTGTGCATAAGAATTCGTTCGTAAGTTTTGTTTTTACTATAGTCAGACCCTCCAATGGTCTGAGGGACAGTGAACTGGCCCCCTGTTTAAAAAGTTTGAGGACCCCTGTAAGATGGACCCATCTCGCATCTGCTGGGGATACCTTTGAATTCAGACAGTGATTCCAGATGTCAGCTGGGTCAGCATTACCTAAATCAGTTGTCTACTTGTCAATGTAAAAAAAAAAACCCACCCAAAATTATTACCAGCCCAGCAGCAGTCATTTTAGAATGAATGCTATAATGCAACAGAGGCACAGTTAATCTGGTATTTGTGACAAGTGGAGAAACCGGGAGGTTTAGTTAGGTAAAATATTCAAGCACCACAGGTTGTTTTTACTTGCATGTTTACAAATAGAGTATGTAAGTTCCCTAAGTCAACTTCTAATGAGGTATGTGTTTCCTGCAAGTAAACTGGGTGTATTTTTATTGACATTTAATAAGTGTATTAAATGGTTCTATAAAATGTATCAATAAAAATAATACTCATAATGGGAATTTTTTTCATATTTTATGCTTTTAGGAAAAGGGCAAACCAAGTTTATGTATTCTATTGAGACACATTCCTTTTAAATATTCACTGTATTATCTTAGAGTTAACTGGAGACTCCCTTAATTGAAAATCCATTTGGCAACACTCTTAAAAGATTAGCCTTGCAAAGAGTATGACCCAACCTTTGACAAGAGTAACCTTATAAATGCAGCTGTAAATCTTTTTTTTTTTTTTGGCATATTTTTCCCTGCCCAAGAACTCCATGAAATACTATCAATTTTCTCTTCACTATCCTCCAAAGCCAATTAATATTTGACATCCGGGTCATCATTCAGTTTAACTTAAAAACTGGATGCAAAATTCACATGTCTGAGATCTAGGTTAGTTCTCAGCATCTGAGGAACATGCTTAGCATGCCCCCAAAGCCACTAAAACCATAGTTGGTTTTGCATGTAAGCCTACCATTTTACCATACATTCATGAACAATCCTCAAATTAATCCTTAATCCAATCCTTAAATTGGATCAATCAAAGAGATCGATATCTAGCGCTTTACCTATGTGCTAGTATGAATCTTATGGAAGTGCATCCAAAAGTTGTCTGTTGCTCAGATTGGATGAAAGCTTTCCAGGAAAGCTTTACCATGCAGCAACATAGAGAGATATGAGCTGGTTCTCTTAAAGAAAGACTCTGAGCGGCATCAGGAAAAGAGTTTATAGACAATTGGCAATAGACTAGGCCATTCTGTCCTCACCAGAAGAAGGTGTGAATTAAATTTGAAGCTAAAATACCAAAGGTCCAACCTTAGAAAGCTAACTTGATGCTTTCCACTCAAAAATCCTACAGGGTAATGGTGATTTCCTTGAAAAGGGTAAGGTTTTGGAGCCTGAAGTAACCGGTTCAGAAGCTAAGTCACAATAGTTATGTACAATTCTTAAAAATCAGATATCCATGCTACACAAGGCTTATATTAAAAAAAAAGAGAACTTCCCTATCTTGTCCATCTAGTTGCAGGAACTAGAGCTTTGTACATCCTTAAAGAGCTCACATACATTGTCATGGTACCCTCCAAGTTCATATTCTTTACTCATGCTATTCAGATACATGGATGTAGTGTTCAACACACTCATGCCATGTATTAGAGATTGCATCATCGTTTGTGACACCAGGGTTTTTCAGTGATAGTGGTACTGGCAATGATATGAAGTAGTGATGGGGTTTGTACTCATAGCCTAACTTGGTTCTTATTCCTTGGGGATCGCCATTCTACAGATGAGATGGTACTCTAAACCAAAGTTATTAATCCACAGTCTTCTCACTCCAATTTCTGGGCAAGAGCATCTTCTAAGGATAAATTCAATGCCCATCATTCCTCTCAAGTCCTCTACAAAGCCCTCAACTTTGTGAATTTTTTTCCCCTTACATCTGTAGTGGAACTTGGATGCATTTTAAATGAACTTCTCTAGGAATCAAAGCTCATCATTATTTCTCATTATGATACAAATGAATATTCATTTTTAAGTTGAAGAGGATATTTGAACTCCCTTTATAATGCCACTGTATTTCTGAGAGACCTAAGCCTGTGCAAAGAAGGGTCCAGTTGCTGAGTCCACTGCTTATAGGAACAAGATAAGAAGCTGCAAGACCCATGCTGTCAAGGGTATGCCAATACTGGTGATTGATAGTCTTATACATAATTTTTTCTGGATAAGTCTCCTGGATACTAGATGATTGGTATTAGTTTTGCTAAAGTGTCTTCACTCTCTGGTACTGACTGACAGAGAGAAGTCCATTGCTACCATCTTATTTCCTCTTGTCTAAGATGGGGCCCATCTATATGTGGGAGCCACTAGGGAGTTGCCTTCAGAAAGGGTGAGCACAGAATATACACACCTGCCCAGCTCCCTTCTGATTTTCCTTGTTTGCAATTACATTTTGACTGCTTTAACATGTCATGTAAGGCTAGGATGACAGCTCCATCCAAGCCAAATCAGGCATCATTTTTCTAGCTGCAGCGAGTGATCCCTGAGCCCAGAGTCATTTTTTCAAGCGAGGTCATGTGGACTCGTGAATAGCCATTCAAAGTTCTTTTATTTGGTGAAATTGACAGGGAAGGTTATTAGTTATCCCTGGACTGCTGAGGGTCAGAAAAGGTCCTACAGCCAGATCTGCAGAATTAGCTTATACAGGAAAGAGCAGGCCAGTATTTTTCATCCCAGTAATACTTTTAAGGCTTATCTGCAGTAATAGAAAAAAGAGTGAGTAGCTTGGATTCCCCTGATCTTTGCTTGTGAAAACATATTTTGTTTCCTTTGGAGGCTGGGATTCCGCAATCAAATAACAGAACCACTCAGAGATCCTTGTATTTATCAAGCTTGTATCAAATATCCTTGCCCTGGAGACATCTGATTCTCAGTCTTCGAAGGCCTCACGCTGCACTTGACAGGAATGCATATCATAGAGTCAATAGTAGCCACAACAACAGTTGGCATCACACCACCTTCTTTACTATATAGATCCCAGAGTCTATTATCTCAGTGCATCGCATTGGGACAGATCTTATCTTTGTCTCCACTTGAAATAGGAAGAAACTGAGGCTCAGAGCAGTGAGTTGAGTTTCCACAACACACACTGTAGTGTTAAATAATGTTGCATTAAGCCCTTAGGATGGACTTGGATGGTGGATGGAGGCCTTTGTCCTTAGGACCACGTGGCTCCATCCTCCATTAACCATCAAGTCATCATCTTCAGGTGGTTGTGAGGGAATCAAACTCACTCAGACAGGCATCAGGAATTATTAGCTTTCTTCATACCCTATCCACCATATGTGTGGCCTATATCATAACCAATTAAGCATTCAGCCATCCTTAGCTAGCCCTGCATCTTAACTCCTTTCAGCCATCTTCCCTTTGACCTCCAACCTGGCAAAAGACCAAAAGGACCTAATCCCCTGGGTCAAAGGCCTTATATAGCCTTCCAAGACCACTCCTCGGAATGGGAGGGGTCTTGCGGGTTAGATTACACGTAATATCCGGTTCCCAAGACCCCTCCAGAAATGGGCAGGTCTCAGGTAGATACACCAAAATCCCGGATGGAGTTACACACACAATTTGTGTGTATATCCTCTGTTAGAATTCTAATAAGCATCTCAGAAATGAAATGAAGGGCCAGAGAAATAGTCCCTTGGAGGGAATGCTGCTTGTACATGGCCAATCCAACTTTAATTCCGGACATCCTGTGGATTCCTTGAACATTGCAAGAAGTGACTCCTGAGTACAGAGCTAAGAGTAATCCCTGAGCACAACCAGGTATGGACCTAAAACCAAATAAAGAAATGGAATAAAAGAACATCAAGTTATGGCATCTCTCTAAAGCTCCTAGCATGCATTGTTCACACTTCCTGTAAAAAAATCCAGGGTCTCCAACATTTTAGGGTAGAAACCACAGTCTAATGTCTGGGACACCGAGATTGATATGTGCACTTTTTCCCATATCTCTTTGTCTTCACATCTGCCCCTCTATGAAATAGCAAATGATAAGTCTACTTGATTACTTGATATGATTCTTACTTGGTCCATTGATGAGCTTTATATTAAATATCATGGTTCTACCTTCTAGAAAAATGCTGAACTTCTGAGAACCTTTTACTTTCACAACATAACCTTGGGGCCAACTGGTCAATGAAGTCATACTCAGCCAGTTCCATAAAAACCATGGGCATTGTGTGTTCAAGCTTTGGCAGGCCACCAATAGGTCTGGAACTCAACTGTAAAATAGATGCAGAAGAGGATATACCCACATGAGAATGTTGACTCTTCCTTCCCTAGTACAAAGGGATGAACATAAGCCCCTCTATGATCAGGCTGTTTCGCCCTACCCCTCATTTCACATACTCATAGAAAAGTTCTAGAAGGAAAGATGTGCCTGTTTCACATGAAACTGGCCTTAAATTGGATCAATGTGAAATATGTTACATTAATGAACAAGGAGCTCAATTCCTTGTCTCCTCAGATTGGGTCAAGATTGTACATTTGTTTTTGATGAGAGATTCAAAATTTGTTTCTGTTCAGGTAAAAACATACACTGCCTAACCCAGGGCATGGGAAGATAAAGGGCAGAGAGTCTGAGGGTCCCACAGCATCTGTAATAAAGACTGCTTTTAGTCACCAATGAACTTGGACCATAAAGAGACTACCTGGGTAAAGTGCAATCTGGGCGGTCTCCATACTCAGTCAGGTGTAACTACCTGTGGCCCTTTAGAACTTTTTCTAGGGGCTTATAAATAATACCTGCATAGGAAACTGGGAAACAACCTCTACCTGTGATGCTGCTAAGAAATTCCATTTTATCCCTGATGCCAAGTGACAGTCTATTGTGGAGGTTCCAGGTAGAGGAATAGAAAAATCAGCTATAGGGAAGGGGCTTAGCATAGAGTCCCCATTCTTTATAGCAAGTTACCAACAGGGATACAGGCTCGGTGCTTTAATTTTCACATCTGCAAACTATAAGCTCCTTGATAGTGGCAAGGACCAAATAAATGAAAAGGACAAAGAATTGAGGTTGTCCAGTAATAGTTTTTAGTGCTGTTTTACTGCCGCCTCAAATGACCTGGTCTCTTTGGTTTTTCTTCAGGGATAAATTTGTGGGTCCTCTTACCTGAGGTCACTTGTCCCAAGTCTATATGTACTCCATGTAGTAAAGTTCAGAAATCACAAAGTCACTGGGCTGTTGATTTCTGTCTGGAAAACCTGTAGAAAGTTCTAATTGCAGAAACTTCTGGCCCTGCTCTGTGTTTTACCGATTGAGTATCCAACTCTTGAAAGCCCAAGTGCCTTAAATCCAAAATTTCACCCCATTGTCAAAGGAATTACCTGGGAAAATGTGTTTGAACACATGGAGCTCTTACTTAATCAGAGCACAGCCTACTTGTCCTATAAAAGCACAAATACAACCAATATAATTGCCAAGTTTATACTATATTATGTTTGTGAGTTTTTGGAATATTAAGGAAATACCATGAGCTAATTTTATATGCTACAAATGAAAGAATATTTTTCCAGATTCCTCTCTATATGTGTACCTGTAAATATCATGTAATCTTCTCGTTCCCTAAACTGGGGCTAATTAACACATTAACTGTCCACAACAAACCTCTCCAAGGATTCTGGAGTGCCTCAGTTGTGAGAATTTAGGTCAGTTCTTGCCTGTAGACATGACTTCTATGAGCAGAATACGGCAGAGAGTACAGCACTCATTTCTGGGAAGAGGAGATTTCAGTATAATAACACAACAGAAGTAAAACTGAAGATACAGCTGATTAGTTGTCAATAGATGCCCACTCTCTTTAGGCAGTCTATCCTGCTTTCTGTGTCACTAAGAAAAGCAAGAAAAAAAAAGATACAAAGTGCTGAACCCACATTTCTGGAGTAGAAACCTACTGTCCTCTTTCAGGCTGGATCTCTATGACAACAGCAGATCCAAAGAGGAATTAATATTTCTCTTTGTCCTGCACTCTATGGACCAGGGTGAGTCTAGATGCTTTGCTGTCCACATGAGCTAATGCAGATTTATACAGTTATGCCAAGTTATACGGTAGGGGATTTTATTCTGAATTTTGTGACTCCCACAATTTTCAAAGAGATGACAACTTAAAAATCTTCTTTGGTATTTTTCTGCTCAGCCATGTAGAAAAAATGGCAATGATAGCCATTGCCTCTGTTCATACTGCTGCCGCTAAGTATAAATGATCTATGCAGTGGTCCAGACTGAGGCTGCTAAATCCAGCTTTGGATATTTATATAGTACTTTTCTTCATTTTTGCATTATATCATCTGGAAACTGGACATGCTATGAGAAAGTCCTACTGAAGATCATTAGGATTCATTTAATCGGTTCATATAATATAGGCTTCATATCATTCTTGGTATAGAATATGATCTGCAGTAATCAATTGTTACTCTTATGAATCTCACTAACTTGTCTGCTTGATTCATCTGGTATTTCATTACTCATAGACTATAGAATTTTAAAATAATTAGAATAAAAATAGAAATGGTTTCAGGTGCATTGACATGTTGCAAACACTCAATGAGTCCCTGTAGACAACTCTTATTTGACAGCCTAAATGACACCACCACCAAATGGTTCATTAAGTTAACACGGAGTCTCCCAGTAAAAAAAAGAAGGAAGAGGAAGATTCAGGACAGCCTGTTTAGAAAAACATCTTGTTCTGGATAATCTCCAGTGATTATATGAATAGATTGTATACCCTCAGAAGATGTCAGACCCATTTTTTTCTGGGTACTGTTACCAATTTTTTTTATCATGCAATGAATACTATCATGCAATGAAAACAATTTTCCAGAAACACCTTCTCTGTTGGAAAGGTTTCTCCATTTCCTTCATATGCTATTTATGGTGCTCTATATTTTCTGAGTGCAGTGGCCAAGAGGCAGTTCTACTTTATAGCAGAAGTCTGGATATGGGGTCTTGCACGGTGCAACTTTAGTGGACAATATGTCTAATAGTGGGCAATATGAACTTACCAATCATTATCTAGGACAGAGCAGCCATATTCATTATGCCCACAGACCTTCCCCTTGTCTCAAATAAGACATGTTTCATTCAGTCCTTTCCACCTGGAATTGTTCCTATATGAAATTTGGTGCTGGCTGTAAAATGGTTTGTCCACTACTTCAGATTCAAATGGATGTGTGCTGTATATTGTGGGCACAGTTGTCTCTGGAGGCACATGCTTGAGAATGATGGGACAGTACTGACAGAAAGTAAAACTGCATGTCATTTTAGCAAGTGGGAGTCATGTCTGGATTAGGAGCAGTATGTGAAGTTCAATAACATCAAAAAGAATCTGTTTCTTTTGGAGAAGAACTTGAAACAGAAAACTTGCATGGAAGAGAGCCAGTGTGAGTGAGATACTAAATCCCAGAGGGGACATAACAGAGTGATTGAGGCCAGTGAAACTCCTCTGGTTTTGTAGATGCTCATTACCAAACTTGAGCTGGAAAATGGTTGAAGCAGAGACCAGACTTCAAAAACTGCTCCCTTTGGGAAATTATATGCAAGTTATGACTTTTTCAAGAAAGAGAAGTGGAAATACACAGCATTAAATATCCTTTCTAAAACACTGTCAATGAATTTATACTATAGAAGAATAAAAAGAGATCAAATGAAAATTCCACCCTAAAAAAGCCATCGCCAATGAACTATTACCCATCAAATTGCCCAATGTTTGCCAATGACAAACATTTTGTCATTTGATTGTTTTTGTTAAGAAGTTTCACATCTCATGCATCACCAAAACTGCCTGAAATCATGTCTCTGATTCATATGCAGATGAACAAGAAATGAGTGTGATTAAGGGAGTGTTGGTCTAAGTGTGTCCAATGAGTTTGAGATTTCTAAACTTTTCTTTATTGGAGGAGGTGGGGCCATATCCGGTGACACTCAGGGGTTACTTCTGGCTATTCCCTCAGAAATCACTCCTGGCTTGGACGACCTTATGGGACACCGGGGGATCAAACCACAGTCCGTCCTTGCCCCTTGCACCACTGCTCCAGCCTCTCAGTCAATGTGAGATTTCTATCTCACCACATTTTACCTTAGTGTCTCATTATTGGACAGTTGTAAAAGCTGTTAAAGATAAGGGAAAGAAAGCAAGGTCCTTGTAAAAAAAAAAAGACTCAGACTTCCAGAGCTGAAAACAAATTTTTTTCTTATAAATTTAGATGAAAATCAGCAATGAGCTGGTCACAGTAATCCAAGACAAGTAACAACTGAGATAGAGAATCAAGAATGATAAAATTAGGACTGGGTTAATAGTCCTATATATAAATTCTACTGTGAATCTTCTCTTGTGAGGTGGCCAGATGGATTGGAAGAACATGTGGTAAGCCTCCATGGGAGATTCCCTGCAGTTCCTCTAGCTTCTGCCTTTAAAACAGTGTGGGAAGATGGTTATAACAGTCCAGAATCCATCCAATTTAGTCCTGCCATTTTATTTTTAAGTAACCAGTCCTCTGAGGCCTATAATTGCCATTATATATGTAGGATGTTAAGGCAAGTCTAACAAAAGGATGTGTGCTGTTTCTTTGTTCATGAGCTTTCTCTTGACTTTTTATAGAGATTATTCCTAAAGCTTCTTTAGGGAGCCTGGTCCAAAGTCACCCTATCTGATTGTTGGGTGATAGCTCTTGTTACAGACAGAGCCTCAAAAGCTTAGCTACAGAGTATTCCTTTGGGATACCCAGCTATGGAAAAGGTCAATATCTGCTGCTGTCATTGATTGATTGATTTTTAGGCCACATGTGGTTGTGCACAAGGCTTACATCTATGGGGATATATATGATGCAGAAAATCAATCACAGGTCAGCTGCTAGCAAGGAAAGCAAAATGTTCCTACTCTACCTCTCAAGTTTTACTTCTTTAAAACAAAAGTTGGTTTCATAATACTCTGATTCCATATTGAACCTCAAGAAATGGTACTGGCAAAACTTAGAGCCTGCAATGTAATGAACCATGGTCAATCTCTCACCTCACACACACAAAGCCAACTCAAAATGAATAAAGACTTGAACAGAAGACCTGGAGCATTCCTTTCTTGCAGAAAATTCAAGCAGAAAGATGTGAGGAAGCAAAACCAAACAACTGAGACAACATCCGATTTAATAGTGATTTCCTGATAGAAAAATAAACCACTAAGAAAATTAAGTACTGCCTCATGGAAGGGAGGTGATATTTGGACATCAATTATAATCTGAGAAAGGATTAACATAAAATACGTAAATAACTTACACAATTAAAACAGTCCATTAAAAATCGGCACATAATGTAAAAATCCACTTTTCAAAGAAGAAACGGATGAAGAAAAATTGCATAAAGAAGGGCTCAGCCCCACTTCATACATGCAGTTCAAATTCAGAACAAGCCATGCGGGGATATTACCTCACACAAGTTAGAATGGCAATACTCAGTAGACTAGAATCAGTCTTTGTTGATGTGGACAAGGAAAGGAGACTTGCACACTGCAGACAAGAACAAAAATTGATACCACTCAGGCAAGTCGGATTGGCACCCCAGAGTCCAGTTTTATTTAACCAATAAAAATGAAAACACAAACTCAGACTGAGACATCAGTCATGATACCTAAGATATGGAAAGAACTCACTCATCTATCAATGGATAACAATTGTAAACTATACACACACCAAAGAATATAATTGTTCAGTTATTAAAATAATGTGCTCCTAGGCTGGAGAGATAGTATAAGTAAGGCGATTGCCTAAGATTGTGGCCAATTCCCTGGCATCCTATATCCTCCTCCCAAATCTACCAGGAGTAATCTCTGAGTTTAGAGATGGAATAAACCCTGATAATCACCAGGTGTATCCCCAAAACCAAATATATATATAAAATTAATATATATAAATGAAATAATTCATTCTTGAAATTTGTATATATATATAACTTATATATATAATTAATATATATAAATAAAATAATTCATTCTTGAAATTTGTAACCTCTGGAATGAGTCATAATATAGAAGAATTCAAATACTATAGGATTTCATCTCATTGTAGAATATAAAATGTCTTGCTTAAAGAAAAAACTCATACTAGTGTCTCAGAGGTGGGGTGTGGGTTTTCTTGGGAATGAGGTAAAAATGTCTTACTTCTATAATTAAAATAAATCTATCACGGGGATGTATATACAGTGTTTTGAGTTTCCTTTATGATTTCACTGTACAGATTTGGAAGTTGCTTAGAGGATAGGTTTTAATAGTTCTCTTCCAAGAAAATAATGTTTGTAACTAAATTTTGTGACAGATGTTGAACAGGTTTATGGCAGTGAACATTTTGCAATAAACTCAAATATTAAATCATTATGCTGTACAACTGCAGCTAATGTTATTTATCAATTATATCTCAATAAAAAATAAGTGCATAAATAAATACAAACGTAAATCAAATATTTTAGTTCAGAGCTATATCTCTTGCTCTTGGGGACAGCAAATTATGCATCTGTTGTTTATAAATATGCTATCCTCTTTTCTGCTCCCCATATCAACTCTTTGTGAGTTTCAGATTGCACATGAGCAGAAAGAAAGTTTTTCATGGTCTTTCTAAAACTATAGCTCTATTTGAAATTAGGCAGCTACAACTGCTAACCAATTCCATAGTTTCAAAGATGACATTTTCTTTGGAGAAGTTACCTCTTTCTTAAGGCCTTACTATGCATCAGTGTTTGAGCACAGTTCTCCAATCAACACTAGCACTGGGCAGAATCAAGGCTAAATTAGACACAGTATAAATTGGAGATACACACACACACACACACACACACACACACACACACACACACATCATTCTGCCTAACTTGGTCCAACATGGTCCTCTAATTAAACAGTGGCCAGCTTCCTCATAGGTGTGTAAAACAAGGAAAGACCTCTAAATGTGACCTGCCACTTTGAAGGTTGTTCTCTCCTAGGAAGCTCTGTTCATACACCTTCAAGAGATTCCTTTCTATCAGAGAACAATGACCTGAGAAATCTCTTGTGTTCAGATCAGGAGATATCCGACTTTCATTCCATCACACTTTGCACCTTACCCTCTCCAAAAACCATATCTCTGTCATCTACTTCTTACTCAGAGGTCCAAGTGAGAGCTGGAAGGCACAGAAATCTGGAAATCATAGGATATAAGATTATAAGATTATAGCTGGAATTATAAAATCTATGGTGCTCTTAGGCATTTAAACCCATCTTTTGGCATTGAAGGAAATATTAAAGAGCCTACTGGGGTTGCTTGGTTTCCCTACAATCTTCACATTGAAGTCTGGCTCAGTTTTTCCACAGATGATTGGAAATGTCAAGGAACTGGAATTTTCTCAAGCCTTCTAGTTTTCTGTTGAAGAAGATGCCAAGCTTTTAGATTCTTCTTAAATACCAGGTAAAGTCCCCACAGGTAATCTGCCAGGCACACTTTGCTCCTTATCCCATCCAGAGGCAAGTAACAAGTTATGATGATCCAAGAGCCATCATTATATGACATCACAAAGAGAACAACAATGAGTGTTATGTTCTCTGTGCTAAGCAAAGGGACTAAAGACTCCCTTTGGCCTCCAAATACGTGGCCCACATGGTCCAGTGCAGAGGACATGAAGCCATGCCTTGTGGACTTTTTACATGTTGATACCAGCACACCAGTGGCTCACACTTGGCTGTAGTTTACCGGTAATTAACATAGATTGCAGTTTTGGTATCAATGTGTTATGCTCAGTGGCCAGCTGGTGGTTTGAGGATGTCAGGAGAAAATCTAGACCTAGGTTTAGTCATCAGCTTTCCTGCAGAGGCAGATGTCCTTTCTTGCCTTCCCTGCTTCAAACCTGCAAAAAGAAAATATCAGGAAACAAATAAGGTGCTACAGAACAGGTCCTGAAGATTAAGAAGGTCCCCTTTTCTCCCAGAACAGCAACAAAAGATGGTTTTCAGTCTGTGGGGGATCACAGTAGAATATGACCCCAATAGTGACCCAGCTATGCTTGGAGAAGGCTTATGCTTGGCACCAGGACAGCTTGCAGTTGCCCTGTTCTTGGCCTTCCCCAGAGAGGCTAGTTACCAGTACATCACAGGTTCACATGAGCCAATAAAAGCCAGGTTTGGGGGCTCGTTGAGGGCTCAGACAAATGCCCATAATTATTTTATGCCATCCTACTGACCTCAAAAATGAGGTGGAGGGAGGTGGTTCATGAAAATAGATCTCAAGGGCTGCATTAAAGGAATGGTTAAAGTGCCTGGGCTAGTAGTGAGGCTCATTTTTATTTTACAAATTTTGAATATTTTTATTGTGTTTTTCTAGTTTACAAGATGAAGTCATAGTCACAGAGCTTCTATACATTGCTTCCTCTGCAATTTTTCAAGCCCCTGCCACCATTGTCCCCTCTCATCTTTTAGATACCTCATTTACCAGTTCTGTTGATCATATTTTGGGGTCATTTTGCATTGGAGATTATCTACTCTCTCTTCATGCTCTGCCTTTGAGCGAAATCATCTGGTATTGAGTTTTCACTTTGACTCACTTCAAAAAGCCTGATACTCTCTACTTTGTTCCAAGTTGCAGAAAACTGCAGCTTTTCATCTTTTATTGTTGCTAAGTACGCCATCCACATGGGTATACAGATAGAAGTATTTTTCTCCACCCATCTGTTTTGAATCCTTGGGTTGTTTTCCAGATCTTGGCTGTTGTATATAGTGCCCATCAATAACTAGGTGCGTAGAGGTGTTTTTTAGCAAAAATGATTATGTAGATAACAAAATGAATGAGGGTCTTTGTTGATATTTGAGCAGAACATGCAATACATATTATATAATATAATATACGAATATATATATATAATGTGGCTGATATAGTAGACATTGTTAGACATTGCTGGCACTTATGTGGGTTGTGAGATTGCTGATGTTTCTCACTGGGTCTTTTCCCAAACTCGTACAGCTCTTGGCAGCCTGGCAAGTAGACAATCCCTTTAGAGTTGACCACGTGTAATGCCAGTGCAGACACTGTCAATGCACATGGACCCCAATTTCCTAATCAACAGAAACCAAAGGCATGGGAAGAGAAGGCAAGAGCAGAGACAAGCTACTCACTCCTCTTTGTTCTTAGCCAGGAGAAAGAGTAGAATCTCAGCAAACTACAATTAATCCCATTGGTGGGTTTTGGCTCTCCAGCTGCTACGGGCCCAGGCCATGTCATGAATCATTTCTAGCATTGCTTTATAACTGTTAATGTCCTGAGTATCTATTAAAGTTAAAATTGTGGACTGAAGAGGCTGATTGGACTCTGTGTTCCTAACAAGGCTTCCTGCTTCCAGATCCATCTAGAACCAGGATGGATCAAAGGGGATTATAAAAGATAATTTAGCCTTACCCAACAGGTATTAGGCATGCTGACTTAAACTCACCCTCTGTGAAAATCTGAGTCCACTAGACATTACCATTTCAATCTAGCCTCAGAGAGCAATCATAGTCACTGTTTAAAAAATGAATAATTATATAAATTATATATAAATATATATGAATTATATAAATAAAATCACTGATTGACTAACTATGAAGCATAGCTGAATCAATAAGTTATTGATTCCTAAATATAATTCTCTCTTAGTAGAAAGCATAAGACCTAAGGGCCAAGTTGTAATTCCACTTAAATTCTGTTTGAGGGTTTTTTGTGCAGGTAGCATGACCTACAACACATTGTTTTAACTTTTATCTACCCAACTGTGGCAAAATTTTGACATTTCCTTCCTGTGACCCTCTATCTTACGTGTTGTTTCCATCTTTTGTCATGACTCAAAATATATAGGGGTGCCTCCAATGGCCCAAGTTTGGAAATGCTGATTTAAAGTACCTAAAGGAATAATATTTTGACTACTAAAATATTCAGACCCCATTAGACATGTCACATATACAGATCATAATTACGGACTTTCAGCTAATTGCTAGAAGTAAGTCAGCTTTTGAACAATTAGGAGAAGGGTGGGGTACAGTATACATCAGCATTGGAGTAGTCTCAATACAAAAACACTTAATATAACTACTACATTTCAAAAACAAAAACAGCTCATTCCAATAAGACAGTACTAAGAAAGCAAAGGCAAAGGAGCACATGAACATATAATGGAGCATGAAGGTTCTGTGGCTCTGTCTCTGTTTCTGGATTCTGGATACCAAACTCTCCTGGAATCCTCCTATTCCTATTCTCTAGCCTAACCCTGGAGTCTGTGCCCATCTGCTGTTTATGCTCATCTCCATAGATGTTGGTAGAGGTCTTTGAATTGGTCCTCATATTGCCTTCTAATTAGATCTCTCTCTGTTAGTTCCTTTGGTTTTCTTGGTAAAAAGATGTTTCCCCCATTGCCTCCTCCTCTGGCTTTTCCCCCTCCCTTTAGGGGTGGGATTTGTCTATTCCAATTAAGGCTACTCAGGAGTCCTGGAAGAGGGGCTGCCATCTTGTCTCATGGTTCCACATGGTGGAGTGTCTGGCTTGTGGGTGAACAGCTTGAGGTGTTAGTTTCTGGCCAACTGTGTGTGGATTATTTTGTGCAACAGAATTGCTGCCCGACCTGCCTCTGTTGTCCTACCCAGAGACGGGGCATGGAAATCCCTCTTCCTCGCTGGGGATTATGAAACTCACAATTCACCATTCAACACATAGAGCAATTCTCTCCTCAACTAGATCTGAGGGCAGCTGAGTTGAGCATCATGCTCTAGCACAGATGTTATCAACTCCGGTCTCAAACCACAAGTATGAGCATTCCCAAGGAACTTCCTAAAGAGCCAGATATGCCGGAGACAATCTGGAGCTGGGTCCTTGAATAAGTCTTCATATGTGCATGCTACCTAAAATTGTATCTAAACAGAAACACTATTTCTGTTCAGATTTCTCCACAGAGATCTTTTGTGGGGCCCTGGGAAGGTTGGACATGGAAATGTGAGGTTCTGAAGGTGAGTCTACTGTGTAGTGTGGAAGGAAGGAGAAGAAAGAGATAGTTGAGCCTCTGTGTCATGTGTTTGAACACCTCAAGATGATATATTTCTGTAAATGTTTCTAAGGTTTGAGAGTCCCCCCAAAGTGTTTAGAAGCTCTGTAGCCACTTCCAGTGTGGTATTCAACTAAGACTGATAGTTTGTAAAAAAAAAAAAAATGATATCTGATTGTGCCTAGTAGTGTTTGGAGTTTATCCACCTATACCTATTCTTGTTTGGGAGCAAGGTAGTGCAGGAATCAAACTTGGTCTCTTGGATGTGTAAGAAATAAACCCTGACTCCTGAGCTATCTCTTCTGCTGTAAGGATAATTTATTTATGATTGGCAATTACCCTGAAGATGAATGTTATCAGCCTTCTGCAAGAAACAATGGCAGCTTAGGAAAGTCTTCATTTGCCAAGGTTAGCTGGTGTTGTTGAGACATCCATGTTTTGGAAACTGTAGGAAGAATTCCCATTCAAAGTTATAACTAGTGATCTATTAAGGAAACCAAACTGTCCCTTCCCATTCTCTCATCTTCAAAATAAATTGTCTTCTCCCCTCATAGCAAGTTTCTGGCCTCTTCATCACCAATCCTGCTGTGGCTTATTGATCAGTACATCACAAGGATCTGTATTGATTATGCACATCACCCATTCAGCAGAAAAGCTCACTTTGAGTTTTCTTTCTTTGAGATAAAATCTTAGACACTTTCTCCCACCAACAGACATTGCAAATCAACTAAAATGCTTGAAATAGCTGCAAACAATTCCTGGCCAAGACTTTATGCTAATGATGAGTTTTTCAAATCTTTTCAGCAAGAATATAAGTGAGAAATGCCATCAGAGTGGTTGATTAACAGGTTGAAAGCATTTTCTTCCACAGTAACTCAGAAGTGTATTAACAACTTACTATAGAAAACAACAATCCAGAGTTTCTCCCTTGTTGGAAAAATATGAAAATGTCTCATAATCATTTGGATAGAGTCTGGACCCAGTTTACACTGCGTTCCTTCAAACTGCTGTTGATTTCACTTACTGACATATTAGTGCTGCTACAGTGAATGATAGAGAGCCAAAATGGCTGTCACAGAAGAGTTCTGTTGTCACCAATGGCCAGAGGATCAAAGCTACATAGAGTCAAAAATGTATGCCTCTATATAGTTCTATTTGCTCAATTTGGAGACCAGCAGCTCCAGCGTTGTCTCCACCATCGCCTGTCTCTCTGAGCACTGCTGCTTTTGGTTTTTGAGTCATAGCCAGTGGTGCTCGGGTTACTTCTGGCTCTGCACTCAGAAATCGCTCCTGGCAGGCTCTGGGTACCATATGGGAGGCCAAGAATCAAACAACCATTCGTCCTGGGTCTGCCACATGCAAGGCAAATGCCCTCCGACTGTGCTGTCTCTGTGGTCCCCAAGTACTGCTGCTTTTGACCTTCATGGACTTGTAATACAGGTGGGCAACAATTCACACCATGCTGGTCAGGTGGGTGTGTACTTCACAGGCCTTCATACTTGATCTAGCTGGACTTAATTTTTGCGTTCTTCTCCTCTGTCTAGGAAGACTTCATGACACTGTCATGCTTCAGACACTGTTCTTTATTCTGTTGGTTCAGGATGATTACTCCAGATCTCCTTCCTCTCTTGCACATGGACTTAGTGCTTAGTAGCTCATGGTCACATATTTCCAGAGTCCAGGTTGGAAACACCTTGGTCAGTTGACCAAGCCAGGCCAGGTGTTACCATGAAGGGAGTGAGTACCTGGAAATACCAAGTTACTTTGCCACGTGCCTGCTTCTGCTGATGCTCAATTCCACGGGAATGGCAGCAGGCATTCTGCCCCCAACCATGGTTGAACCAAAGTCAGCAGTTTCTTATATGACAAGTGTGAAAGCAGTAATCACCAGAGGCCCAAAGGATGAAGCCAACAGTGCTGTGAGTAGAGCAAGAGGATAGGATAGAGAGTGCTGTGGTGGTCCAGGCATTGAGCTGGCCATTTCTTAGGATTCATAGAGTTCAACTATATGACGCCTGTCAGAAGAACAAAGGGAGCCCCCAAAGTGCTTGTGAACAAAGAAGCTGAGGAGAAAGAGTATCATGTACATAATCAGGATTTTAGAAGATGTTGCAGCCCTGGCATTGGTGCTGGCTCTAAGAGCATCTGCTAGTTCATGGCAAGCAGTGCAGAAGATGACGATGCAGAAGAGGAGGATAAACTGAGAGGGAACAAAACATCTATACAATAAAAAGTAAAATAAGCAAAATATTAGGGCACCAGCTCTGTCTTGAGCTACCCCCAGTCCTACCAGTCCCACTTATACTCATATCCAAACAAAAAAGTTAGGTGAGCCCCTCCTAAGCCCTCTTATGCATCAGTAGTTTTTGTACTCATTCATATTCTGGACTATTTCTAAGTCCAGTCAACTTTCTCCAATTCACAAAGGTCACTTACAGGAAGGTCTTCTTTTAGGGTTTGGGGTTATATCCAGCATTGCTCAGGTCTTATTCCTGGAGATTCTTAGGAATCATATGTGGTTATGAGGTTATAACTAGTGTTGGCTGCATACAAGGTGAGTTTTCTACTCATAGATGTAATATCTTTCCAGGCCCTGAAAGAATCTCACACACATACTCATTCTCAGACTCCTAATCTCTCTCCTTCTCTCTTTCTCTCTCTTGTGGACTCTCTATTTCTCTGTATCCAACATCTGACCCAACAACAAAATCATAAAGTAGTGTATGTTCATGCAGAGTCTGGAGAACTCTAAAACTAGTGAATCTCGAATTTTCTACAGCAGTTATGAGGCATGAAGGAGACCACACACCTATTTCTGAGTCAATGGTTTTCTGGAAGGAGTAACAGAAAACTGTTTTCTACAGAATGCTGTGAAGCTACACAAGGGTTCAGATAAAATCAGCCCAGGCACAGCACAGAGTAGCATCCAGAGGTGAACAAAGTGGATTTCTCTCATGCAGAGTAAAGGTATCACCCCACAATTCTTGGTAAGTAGGGTCCACTGGACAGGCCCAGAGAGTCAACCTCTGTTTAGTCTCTACTGATGACTGGTAACCAATAGAATGACTGTTCATGTGAATGGAGATGACTCCAGGGGCCCTGAGTCCCCATGCCCCAAACCCAATATTTTTCTGTGAATCATTCAAAATACCCAGAAAACTCATACCACAGTCCAGAGCCAGAAACCAAAGACCATTCACTGGGTCAGACCTTCATTCTTTACTAGATAGGACACCAGTGATATAAAGAATTGTGACATGGAGTCAGAGATTCAGTAGAGCATGTTAAGCACTTGTCTTGCAAGTGGCTGACCCTACTTCTGTCCCCAGCATTGCATTTGGTCCCCTGAGCCCCACCAGGAATGTACCCTGAGAAAAGAGCTAGGAATAAGTCTTTAGCATTTCTGAGAGCAGAGCGACCTCAGAACCAAAAGCAAACAGCAGTCCTGAAGTAGAGAGGAAATGAAGATTACATGTTCATTGAAATGGAAGGACAAGTTTAGAAAGCCAAGTAACCTTTCCTTCCAAATGCAAATTAAATAAGCAAAAGAACACCCTTCCTGTCCCAGGACTAATTGGGGACCTCGAAAAGAACTTCTTTTAGCAATTCCTCTACCTGCTTTCCCTTGATAGCCTCAAAAATACAACCAGAAGTTACCTTTCCCCCAGCTGGGGTGACCACAGAGAGACCAAGAGGTGGGATGACCCGCCCAGAGAATGTCTTCTAGTCCCTGCTCCGGTTCATTACAACTCATCCGTTTCCATGGAGACTGACACTTGACACAATGCATTCAGGATGTCTCTGTAATTAAGAGGCATCATCCTTGAAATGCCAGCTCTCTCTTTGTTATTGAGATCACAGGTTTGCAGGGAGAATGAAAACATTATTCACAAGTTACCTGCTGACAGAGAGCCTGTAGTCACAAGGAAGTTCTGAAGTTCTTTGACTTGACGCTGCTCAAACATTTCTAGTAACAGAGTGGGTCCTACCCTCTGATAGTTCTGGGTAAATAATTTAGGCAGGCCTTGGACTGAGGATCACAAATTAAAGAGCACAGAGATGGATGGAGCATAGGAGGTATGTATGGTGTTTACCTTGCATACAACCCACCTCATCCAGTTCCCAACACCAACTGGTTCCCCCAAGCACTACTGGAACAACCCTTGAGCACTGATCTAAGAGTAGCCTCTGACACTGCTTGATGTGCCTCAACCCCTCCTCAAAAATGTGTTTAAAGACACACTTCACAGTCTAATATTGGGCCCACCCTCTTTTAAGAAGACTCTTATATATCCTGCAAGGTCCATGCACTTCTAACAAGCTTGATCAATCCCATTGAAGCCAAAGATTACAAGCACTGAAGCCACTTTCCTTGAAAACACAAACCAGCCAAGATCACCACCCCTGGGCCACATCCTTGCTGCTGGAAAGGCGTCACCCCAGTGTAAGCCTATTCTCCACCACAAACGTAACTGTCAGATCTTCCTAGACATTTCCTGAAGAGGTGATGCTTGGGTGTGTTAGTCTTGAGAATCCTGTTCTTCCCAGGACCTTGCAGAGAGTTTCCATACAGGAGTGATTCAGGAAGCTGAGAGATAGTAGTCTACCCAAGGATGAACAGATGCCGACCTGTATTAACCATCTTTAAGAAGAAAAGCACAAACATTTGCTTGGGTGTACATGTGTGTATGCCATAGTATATGTGCTTGCGTGTACATATCATAAATATATGTGTCAGAAATATGTGTTCATACTATGAATGTGTGATGAATGTGCAAGCATAAGTGGATATGCCTGTATATATGCCTCAACTCTATGTGAATGTGTGTCATGAATGCCATGAACATGCATGCATGCGTGTTATGTTTCTCACTTGCATATGTGACCCGAAATAGTGCAGGGAGCTCAGAGTAGCCTCCATTCCTCCATGTTCTGCTGGTGCCCCAGCTACCCTCACACCCACTTTAATCAGGTTACATGGTACCGTCCATCCTGCCATGCTGGATTCTTCTGCCTCCCATGGTTCCTTTCCTGTCTCTCTTCTCTCTCTCCCCTTTACACCTGCATCTCCTAGCATTCACTCTACCTCACCTCCACAAGTAGCACTTTCTTGGATAACAGAAAGGCCATAAACTGGGGGTTTTGTACCACTTATATGAGCTTCTGCACTGTGCCTGCAGAATCACCCTGCTGCAGTCATCCAGGAAATCCTGATGTCTGGAGATGTGGTACTCCAGTTCAAATCTACTCCTCTGTCCTTATCTTGTCTTCAACTCTGTCTGTTGGTGATCTATGGCCCTCTAAGCAAGGACACCAGCAAGGCTAGGCATATGCCCCTCTGGGCGGCTTCATTTTGACTCCACTATACCTCACAAAGATCTTTGTCTCATGAGGTAAGGTCTCATGAGGTAAGGTCATTGAAGTAAGGTTTTCAATATAGTTTTGAGGGGACATTGTTCTTTATAGCATGCTACCTAGGGATCTTCCATACCTAGTAAGAACTGAGAGTACTGGAATAAATGTAAGAGGGTATCCTGGTCCTCCTCCCCATTATCCATGTCCTTGAGTAAGTTCCCTAGTAAGTTGTGCTTTCTCTTTTAAAAAACAGGAATGCTAGTGGTATACTCAGTGTGTGCTTTGGGCAGCTGTGGCTATGACATGGCTCCTGAGACAGAGAAACAGAAGCAACATTTGATAAAGCAATGGAGCTGGGTAAAAGGAAGGACATGCCTGAAACTCTCACAAGCCTCCTATTTCCTGCATCAAGCAGGTACCTTTGCTATCATTCTTGTCAGCACAGTGAGTTGCCTGTGCTCTCTCATGGTCCCAGACCCTGTTTTCATGAGCCCACATGCCAACCTAGATCCTATTCTAGCCAGGTTGCCAAAGATTCTGCCAAGTGTCATCCTGGGTGTGCTATTAAGCAAACAAGTTTCCAGGAGGCCATGTTGGTATGGAATGTGAAACAAAGACTCGACGATTCATTCGGACAACTGCTCCAAATTCACAAATCTAAGAACTAAATCTAACCTGGATCTGTTTTAGCTAAGTGAACTTAAAGGATAAACATGCTGCTCATCTTTAAACTGTTTATGCCCATTAGCCCAAGAGACTGGATAGAAATCCATTATAAAAACTTCCCTCATGCCAGGCTATATCAAAAAGCAATGGCCCTGGAGATGGTTAGAGCAGCACTGATGCAGAATCCCCCCAAAAGAGCTGAGTCTCCAACTAATTGGCAGGTCCATTTGGCCCTAGAAGTGCTCTGAAGTTGGTTTGCTCTGGTGTGCCCGCCACGTGTTATGGATGTACAAATCTTTCCTGTAACGGATGCATTTGCTCAGAACCACTGGCACACATCTAGCTCCCCACTTGCTGCAGTCCATGCAGAGGAGATGGTGCGATTCTGAAATCTGCCCCCATCTATTATTCTGAACCCAAAGAGGACTAACTCAAGCCAGAGCAAATGGGGCTGGAGAGATAGCACAGTGGTAGGGAATTTGCCTTGCATGCGGCCAACTTGGGAGGGACCTGGTTTGATTCCAGGCATCCCATATGGTCACCCAGCCTTCCAGGGGTGATTTCTTATTGCAGAGCCAGGAGTTTCCCCTGAGCACTGCTGGGAGTGGCCCAACAACCAACCAAGCAAACAATAAAGTTTAAAAAAAAGTCAAACACTCTCCCCTGTTAGAAGGATGGAGATGCAAGCACAGGAATGACTGTTCTTTCCACAGAAATATTTGTCAGTGGATGAAAAGGGCTGCACCTCTCTTGTTCTCCATCAAAGAAGCAACCATACATTGAGCTGCTAGATTTTTTTTTGTCAAGAGAGTAGTAACTTCCCCAGTCATCTCCCAACCCACATCCTGGTCCCACTGGCACCACCGGCACCATATTCACACCTTTGACATTTGGAGAGGAAAGGCTGCTTTCTCATATCCTAAGTTTCCTGTGACATTTCACTAGCTTCTTGCTGAATGAGGAGGAATTTTTATAACCTACTTGGCTAACGTGTGAATTAGGTTTGGCTGCTTGTCTGTGGTCAAAGTGCTTTGCAGTGAATTTGTTGAGCCAGGACCTTCTCATACTGATCAAACTGATCCTCAAGGCTGTGCAAGCCTGCCCCTGGCTAGTTAGAGGCAGACTCATTCCCAGCAGGCCTGTTCCTCTTTTCACTGAGAAAATGACTTGATTTAGTCAAAACTGGTTCACGCTAAGTAAAGGAATGCCAGCATTTCCTCCCTTCAATTAACTGCAGCAACCTGCATTTCCTAAGAACTGAAATGGTCGATCACTGAGTATTGAACCCCAACTGTTGGCTGACTTGTGTGTTTGCCACTAAACACAGTGGCATTTTCTGGATGCTAAACTTTGCAACTTCCTTCTGTTAGCTTGGTTATAAATTTTATGGTTTGCTCTTTGGGTTTTTCTTACTAATTGATCCAGGGCTGGAAATACTGTGTGTGTATGTGTGATTTCACAAATGTGTTTAAAACAAAAATTAGCCAAACTAAGGTATATTTACAACATTATTTCTTTAAAAAAATATCTCTGGTAGAGTGCCTTGGCCATACATTAAAATGATCTAAGGGAATAAGCAAGTATTGCATAACCTTCCTTTTATATCTTTTGGGGGGAGAAGTAAGGAAGTCTGAATGTGTGCAGTTGCTCAGCTATTATCATTATTTCTAACCCAACTGTTCTGCTGGAAAATACTTCCTTTGGTGCAGCAAACTCTAGGAGAGCTATTAGCCAATTTACAGAGGCAGGTAGGCAGCCCTAACTGCTGGGTGATTGCTGTTCAGAAAATTCAGCAATATGCACTATGCACTTCCTGGAGAGTGTCAAAGGTTCTCAGAGCTAAGCCCTTAGCAAGCCAACCACTTACCATCAGCAATACTATTGTGTTGCTAGTCCCCTTCATAGACATGAGCCAGGATATCCCTTTTCTCCTAGGGATAATGATTTAACCAGGATTAACACTCACTGCAGCTCCATAAAACCTGTCAGAGCCAAGAGAATACAGCAAGTTAAAAGGAAGTGATGGCTACTGGGAAGAGATAATGAGGTCCAAGGGAAACAAATTTACATAAACTTATCAACACCACAAGAAAAGGAAATCATGGACATTATTTTGACCATCTTATTTTTTTTTTAAAATTTATTTAAAGAAAATGTGTCGCATGGTTAATAGTCATAATACATTTGTTTCCAGATAAGTAAAAACAAAAATTATTGAAAACAATAGAAAAGTAAAAATAAAAATAAGAGAAAGAAAGAAAGAAAGAAAGAAAGAAAGAAAGAAAGAAGAAAGAAAGAAAGAAAGAAAGAAAGAAAGAAAGAAAGAAAGAAGAAAGAAAGAAAGAAAGAAAGAAAGAAGAAAGAAAGAAAGAAAGAAAAAGAAAGAAAGAAAGAAAGAAAGAAAGAAAGAAAGAAGAAAAGGAAGGAAGGAAGGAAGGAAGGAAGGAAGGAAGGAAGGAAGGAAGGAAGGAAGGAAGGAAGAAGAAGAAGAAAGAAAGAAAGAAAGAAAGAAAGAAAGAAAGAAAGAAAGAAAGAAAAGAAGAAAGAAAAAAGAAAGAAAGAAAGAAAGAAAGAAAAAGAAAGAAAGAAAGAAAGAAAGAAAGAAAGAGAGAAAGAGAAAGAGAAAGAGAGAGAAAGAGAGAAAGAGAGAAAGAGAGAAGAAGAAAGAGAAAAAGAAAGAAAGAAAGAAAGAAAGAAAAAGAAAGAAAGAAAAGAAAGAAGAAAGAAAGAAAGAAAGAAAGAAAGAAAAAGAAAGAAGAAAGAAAGAAAGAAAGAAAGAAAGAAAGAAAGAAAGAAAGAAAGAAAGAGAAAGAAAGAAGAAAGGAAAAGGAAGGAAGGAAGGAAGGAAGGAAGGAAGGAAGAAGGAAGGAAGGAAGGAAGGAAGGAAGGAAGGAAGGAGGAAGGAAGAAGGAAGGAAGGAAGGAAGGAAGGAAAGGAAGGAAGAAGAAAGAAAGAAAGAAAGAAAGAAAGAAAGAAAGAAAGAAAGAAAGAAAGAAAGAAAGAAAGAAAGAAAGAAAGAAAGAAAGAAAGAAAGAAAGAAAGAAAGAAAGAAAAAAGAAGGAGGAAGAAAAAAAATGCAGTATCAGGGGCTGGAGCAATAGCATAGTGATAGGTAGGGTATTTGCCTTGCATGCGGCTGACCCAGGACAGACCTCAGTTTGATTCCCAGTATCCCATATGGTCCCCCAAGCCAGGAGCAATTTCTGAACATATAGCATGGAGTGACTCCTGAGTGTCATTCGGTGTGCCCCACACAAAAAAGTACAATATCAATCACATTTCTTTGTGAAAAGAATTGTTATTTCCAATTAAGTCATTAATACAATGGCAGAAGGTGTAGTAAGCTCTTTCGGTTGGCTGTTCATTCTGTTAAATTGTTGTGTTCCTATAGGGATAACAGCATTAAAGAAATGATGTTGCCCAGAGATTTCCAACACTATTACTGATACTGCAAGTGTTTAGGGCCATGTACTTAGCTGCCAGACTTCTCAGAAGAGATGGTCAACTTTATGTAGGAACCAGTGAACCCATAATCTTTCACAGCTTGGTTTACTTCTCATTTAAGAAAAGGGGAGTCTCAAAATTATGGAGTTTTACCTGGTTCTTTACCATGATCCCTGTGTGAATATGGAGGTAAAGCGTGTAGAAGATTAATTTAGTTGACACTTGAGGCCAGGTTGGCCTCAAGAGTCTTGAAGGACTAAGTTGCGCTAACTCATTTGCTTGTCCTGTCAGAGTCGCGGGGTCATGGTGATAGGAAGAGTGCCAGATAGAATGTGCCCCAGCGCTGAGTTTTTTGTCTCTTGGGAAAAACAATCCTCTAAGTTTGTTTGTGGAACAACAAGGGACATCATGATGCTGGAAGTGAGTGGCCTCTGTCCTACTTGAATTTCCAATAGTCCATCTGCAGGTCTGCTCTTCTGGGGTAAAGGTTGGTTTTACTCTGATGGCTTGTCTCAATTCTAAGTACAAATGGGGTTGTATTTATGGGGAAGCTACTAATGTGTCATTCTAATCTACTGGTGTTCTCATTTTCAATGATCCATTATCCCACATTGTTGATAAATTTGCTTAGCATAACTTAACTCTTCCTTTGCTAAGGTGAGGATGGTGAAAGGGACTTAAGTTCATTTTGGTATCTACAGTTGAAGGTCTATAGATGGCAGGTGTGGCCAACAGTTCTCAAATGTTCCTTGGACACTGTCAGTTCCAAGAATAGACCTGTACTTTCTCTCTGTTTTCTAACGAGAAGATATTTTTGGATTTTTTTTTAATCCTCTCTAGGATCAAATGTCCTGGTTTGACCACTTTGAAATTCTCTCCAAATGTAAATAGTTAATATTTCTATAAAATGGATCTTGATAAAACACAGGGAAGAATGCTAAAATAAAATGAGTTTCTTTTTTTTGCTTTAATAAAATAAAATTTAATATAATAATAGATTATTCTGTAATACAAAATGGTTATAACTAAAAATTTTATTTTATAGACATATTTATATATTTCAAAAATAAATAAAACAAATATAATCATTAAATATAAGACTCCTGATCTACATCATATCTCCAGTTTAAAGTCATATTGCCCTGATACATCTGATTCAAAGAAACATTTTATCCAAAGTCCAAAGCCAGAGACAATCAATATTCTTACTTATTTTCTAAAACCGACTTTGTTGCAAGAGTCTGAGAGACATTGATGGTTTATTAACAGCTTTTTACCTCATATCCACCTCCCTAACTTTGAATTATTAGAATTGAAAAGAAGCAATTCTGAAATTAGAGGTTATAACCATTTCCATAATGGATCTAGAAGACAAAACAAGTTCTCAGGGCAACAAGTTTGACATAGATTTACTGACATTTGCTACATGCTCCTGTAATGCAAACTAGAATATTGTGGCATAAGCTCCTCCTTTTTACCCTATCGATACTGAGTCAGGTATCTCATGATTAAAAGATGAGAATTAGATCTTTTTTGTTGTTGAGTTTCTTGGCCAAGTGACAACACCTGAAGTTCCAAACATATGTTCACTGAAGGGTTGTACCATGTGAAAACAAGAGAACTGGAAGATTTTAGAAGATATGAAAACGACTGGTGTTGGTTTTATTGGAGCTTGCTCAAAGACCTGCAACAGTCCGTCTTATGACACCAGTGTGGATGCTTCTACTATATGCACACTGGTCTGGCCATTAGAGAAGTGATGCAGAAAATGAAGATATTGCAATAAGCTCCATGAATCACGGATCCACATACCAGAGAAGTTCTGAAAAAGCTGATCTCTGTGCTCCGGAAGCATCTGTGGCTGCCTGGAGTCTGCCAAAAGTCATTGGTCAGCCAGTAATGGAAAGAGAGGTTCCCCTGAAGGCAGAAGGCTGAGTCTGCTCCCACTTTATTTGGGAGTGATTGCATTCACTGAAACACAATGGAGATAGGGAATCATGTTTCCAACTGCAGGATTTTGCTGCTCAAAGATTTCTGCTCTGGTCACGACTGCATTTTATTCCTCTTGTTCTTGTGGAAAGAAGGTTTTAAGCAGGCATGTACATTTTCACCCATGTACATTCTGGTGTGTTTGTCCCTCTTGGAGCAAAGGGCAACAGGCTCTTCTTGGACTCATGCACACAACACTGACTCCTCAACTATCTGGCTAGCCCAGCATTGACCTTCCTAAATTGAGTTACAAGAGTCAAAGTCCAGGAAGAAGGGTCGACCTGATTGGGCTCTGGGGCCAGCCATGAGATCTCTTCTGGGGACTGTGAAATGCAGAACCCACCATTCAAGAGCCATACTGACTTGGTTTAGCAAGAGGCTGAGTCTTCAAGACACCACTCCTCCAAGAGGCTCATAGAGCAGAGCGGTGGTACCATTGAGTGGTCTGCTGTGCCCCACTGTCCTTTGCCTCCCTGACTATCTTTCACCCCAGCCCTCTGGGAAAATAGTTGCCAAAGCCTGCTAATGCAGTTTTCAGCTACAAATTTGCTCTGGAATTAAATTAGCCAGGTACCCTACTCACTGTCCATTTGGGTCTTTTCTACATGTACAACCACATCCTGTATTCCAGGCTTCCTCAAACTTTTTAAACAGGGGGCCAGTTCACTGTCCTTCAGACTGTTGGAGGGCCAGATTATAGTAAAAACAAAAATTATGAACAAATTTCTATGCACACTGCATGTATCTTATTTAGAAGTGAAGAAACAAAATGGGAATAAATGTTTGTAGTTTGTAGTTTGAAGACCCCTGAGAGTTCCTGCCTGTGATGGCTCCCTAGAGGGGAAATGGGTGTGCTGAGCACAAAGATGTCAGTGCTTCTTTTTTTAAAAAAAAAATTTTTTATTGATTGATTGGTTGGTTGGTTGGTTTTTGGGCCACACCCAGGGGTACTCAGGGGTTATTTTACTGCTTCTTCACTGAGAAATCGCCCCAAGCAGGCTGGGGGATCACATGAGATGCCAGGAATCAAACCAGGTCCCTCCTAGATTGGCTGCATGCAAGGTAAATGGCCCACTGCTGTGCTCTCTCTCTGGCTTCCTCAGTGCTTCTTGCCCAAACCTGCAGACAGTTAACCACAATCTGCACTATGGGTGCTGAATGAGACAAGTGTGGTTCTGTCTACCTGTTGGGTTAAAAACATCTTAAGATTTCTGGTCCTGGAGCTCCATACCGTTACTTGATTCTTGCACCAGTGCAAATGTACTACTACACCTGGTCTCATAGCATTAGGGCCACCTCCAGAAAACCAAAATGCTTCTCAGCTCCTAGAAAATCTCTTCAGAGGGCCCCTGGGCACCCTTTTTGCCAGGACTTACCCCCACTGGTTTTTGACCAAAATACAGTGGAGGCCTGCAGGTGTACCTATCTGAGATCCGCCCATTTCTGGGAGGGGTCTTGGGAACTGAATATTAGGTGTGACCTTACCTGCAAGACCCCGCCCATTCCTGGGAGGGGTCTTGGAATAAGTAGATAAACCTTTGAGCTAGGGGATTAGGCCGTTGGCTCTGCTGGGCTCTCTGGCTTTTGGGTCTCTGCGTTCTGGTCTTTGACCAGCATGGAGGTCAAAGGGAAGATGGCTGAAAGGAGTTAAGAGGCATGGCTAGCAAAGAATGGCTGTGCTTGAAAGGTTATGATAGAAACCACACATGTGGTGGATAGGGATGAATAAAGTTGATGCTTCCTGATGCCTGTCTCTGGATGAGTCTGATTCCCCGGTTCACCTAAACCTGGGACCCGCCAGCTGTATGGGGATTGCGGAGCCATGGCCTGGGATGGCAGAGAGAAATCCACCTCCATCCATCACCATCCTTTGCAATCCAGGCCCATCATTAATTATTTGATTCTTCAGAGGCCTTCATTTGAGCTCTCACAGGTTGTGTGGTGCATAAGGTTCGTGCAGTTTCCTGGAGAGCATGGATTTCCATTTGTCACATCTCAGGGCATCCAGATGAACAAGATATTCAAACTGATTGGAGAGAAGCAGATTGGGAGTCACCCTATCCTGGCTCTGATTTCACAGCCACACGGAATTGGTTGATTCTGAACTGAAATGAAGCATCACAAGTAATGAGGGACTAACTTGCTCCAGGTCCCGAGTGATGCTCAGATGCCACTCATCAAGAAAAATCCAATTTATTAAATCTAAATGGATGAAAGCAGGATGTAAATAAATGCACACTTACAATTGCTAGAGAGTGATTGATTTTGCTGAGAGCAAATCTGAAGTGGCCACAGGCTGCATGGAATCAATGGTTGCTGGTTTCCCTGTCCATGACTGGCATGGGTCAGAGGCAGGTGGGAAGGCCACATTGATTCTGTGATTCAGAGCCTCTAGGCAGCCAGAAACAGTTGTTCTTGCATAATAGAAATTGTTGGGCCCCAGTCATCCACCCTGGCACTGTCTCAAAGCACAGATGTCAATGCCACAGTGTTTAGGACAAGACAGGGGCTAACGATGTCAGTGTAGTGGACATTGAGAAAGTGTGTCACCATGAACTGACAGATCCCTTTGTCCATGAGCCCTGAGATGCACCAGCTGTTTTGATACTGCATTAAGCTTCTTCAGAGACAGTGGTCTCCTCAAGATTATGCCTGGTTTCCTGGGGAGGTTGACCCTTGGCTTTGCAGTGTGAGATGCTTGGGGCATACAGGAAGGTGGGTCACATCGAGCACACCTCAAAAATGTGCACCCCCGGCTTCTGTGCTGGTCACCCACCCCACACTTCAGGGTCCTGCAAGATATCCTAGATGTTGAGACTCTCATACCCACTTTTCAAAAAGTAAAGCAGAGAGAATATAATCTATCCACAATGCCCTCTGCTTCTGTCTGGGGGCCCCACAGTACTGATCTCCCTGTGGCATATCTATATTGAAATATCTGGAGAAGAATATTCTTAAACGCATGGGTCTGTGCTCAGAATATTGCAGCCACCTCAGTCTCTCTTGCTCTACTTTCCTACTGAACTGTGTTTGACAGAGAACTGGCTGTTTTCCTCTGCTTTCATCAATCACTTTGCCCATGAACTGCTAAGATATACCAGCTATTGTGACATCATTCAGCATTTCTCAAAGCCTCTAGTTCTCCTAATACCCAGGGACAACTTTCTGACATCACTCAGCCTTTCTCAAAGCCTCTAGTGTCCCTATAGACATAGGGGCAATTTCTACCATTGCAAAATAGGGAAGAAGAAGGGACTCTGAATGGTACTTGAAGACTCTCTGGGCACCCTTTCTGGGCCTCATGGACACACCACATAAAACCATGGTGTTCTTCACATCAACAGTCTGACATGGTATAGGATAATAGAAGTCATGGCTCCAGGACATACAAGTAGCACAGCTCCTTTCAAGCTCTACCCAAGGCTGATTTCATAGACAAACTCAAATCAAATTATTAACCTGACTGAGCTGAAAGAGATTTCAGAGCAGAAACTTGGTTTTCACTGTGTCTTAAAAGAACCCTATAAACCTCTGCCTGGACTTCATTTTTTTCAGGTAGATATCTGAGTGTTAAATCAAGACTAAAATACCCATTGCCTCCTTCCACAGCAGAAGCAAAAATTTATTTCCCCATTTTCTCCAGGCTAAGAGAGTGATGAAGAATTATGAGTTATTTGTTTCTTGATGAAGGGGCACCCAACAGTTCTCATGAGGCATAGGATCCTTGTGGCCAGTTTTTAGCCAGGTGGGCCTTCAATATTTGTGATATTATAAGCTATGGTGAATTGTAGTTGTGTAGAGTTTATGCTAGGCATGTATCACAACCTCTGTGCTAGGTTTGATGGGTTTAAGTGGCACAATAAGTTTTTAATGGTTCCACAAATGCTAATAGAAAGGAGCTACATCAGAACATGGTCTTGGTGGGAATGAGACAAAGGCTCTGATGTAGAACTGGGTTCTACCACTCTGCTTCTTGGGTAATGGATCTATAACCACTAAATCATCTTAGACACATGCTCACCCAGAATTCCCTCCTCTCAAATATTTCTACCTTCTTAAAGTCAATAGGACTCTAGGTGGGCTGTTAGAAAACCATGAGGTTCCTGACCTTATTTGAAAATAAGAAAGAAGTGCCTCTCTGAACTGGTTCAACTTTCCCCCACACTCTGTCTTTCTCCACAAAGACCTATCTGCTCTTTTCTCTCTCCTCTGCCTTCTTCTTTGCTTCCCTTTGTGTTATCTGGATGGTCAGAGGCTACTTTGTTGAAGCAATTTGTATGTGAGACTTAATAGTTCAGAGAAATGGGGCTTAGAAAACTACTGCAGTGGGAATGGCACTTTCCTTGGATGTGACTGACCCAGGTTCAATCCCGGGCACCACATATGGTGATCATGCCCTCTCTCCAGGAATGATCTATGAGTTTACAGCCAGAATTAAGGCCCTGAGTAATTCTGGATCTGAACCTCCTTCAGAAGGAGAAACAGAGAGGGAAAGGAAAAAGAGAGTTGAGGAAAAAAGAAAGAAGATAAAGCAAAGGAAGAAAGACATCAGCAAGTTAAAATTGAAGTCTCGTTGCCCATCGCTTTTAACTTAGTTTCTCAGGTCTTCCCTCCTAGGACACAGGAACATTGTCCAGATACCAGATAAATCCACTCAAAGAATTATGAGCCTCCATTATATCTGTTTTGGAGGCTGCAGGGAACTTTGTCAGCAAGTCTGCCAGGATTCTGATCTTCTTCCTAAAACCCAAGTGTACAACTCTCCACAAGTAAAAAGTGTCTTTTCCTTAGTGCTCATTTTCAGCACAACTATTTTGAGTGAAGTTATTTTTTCTTCCCTAGGCCATAAACCTGACTAAACAAATAAACAAAGCAACAATCTAGTATCTGAAACACTTGTTCTATTTATTCGAAAGCCTCCAATGGCCTAAAAGTTGTCATCAGACAGAACCCAGCAGACATGAATCAGAGAATAACATAACGTGTGACAGGCTGTACATAGCTCTGCTAACATCTGCTGCAGAGTCCCAGGTTAAGGTACCATGAAAACAGGTGCAAAGGATCCTTGTGTGTAGGATTCAGTTATTTAAAGATATAGACACACAAATATGACTAAAACCCAACTACAAACATGTTGGTAATCATGTTGCTTAAATAAATATATTATTAAAAACTTCAAAAAAAGATATGCACAATTAATATTTTTTTACTTCTGCCACTGCAGCTGAATATAGCGATTAGTGTCTCCATGTCACATTCATTTTAAGTGTGGCCTGATATATCTCAGTTCAACCTCCAGGTAAAGCCCATGCTGATCAGGACCAATCAGATAGCTCAACAGAGCAACTGGTACAAGCAAATATCCACCTGCTTTGGTGTCCTTGACCCCTCAGAGTCCCCAAACTTCCTTTGAAAAACAGGAATCATTAGCTTTCACTTCCAATTGTCTGCAGACATGAGAAAGTCATGGCAAGACGTGTGCATATCCACAATAACCACCTATCTGCTTTTTCCAGAAACATGCAATTCTCTTGTTAATCATTTAGTGTTAACCTGCAGAGCTGAGCTCGCAATGCAAGGATGGAATTTTCCAATGTTTTATTTGTAGGAAGATCGTTTCTAAGGAATTGTTCTTTCAAGCTAACCTCTTTGAGGAGTTTTAAATGAGCTTTGCTTTGCTTTCCCCTGACAGTTTATCTTAGAGAACAATCTTAATCAAGCATACAAGAGAGAAGGGCACAGAGTTGGGTCAACCCAACCCTTCTGGTTGTGTTTGTTTATTCTCTGCCCTGCCTCTGAGCCTGGGGATTATTAGTCTATTGGCTTTTGAGAAGAAAGGCTGAGACTCTTTCCCACACAGAAGCTGTTTTATAGCTCTGCCACAACCACAGAGGATCCCAACAATGGTAATAACTGTGAACACTATCTCAAAGAATTCAGGATACAGAAGTTTGAGGCACAGATGTGCTTTGTGATATGGCTTTTCTGTGTATCCTCTGACTTCATGGCATTCCATGTTCCTCTACTCCTACCTGACACACACAATAAAATTCAACAGAGAAGAAAATCTTCAATTCCAGACCTAGAAAGCCCTCTGAAGTCTTTATGTAGTGGTGAAAGTATGGACCCACATTTCAGTCGCATTGGCTGCATTATCAACAGTTCAGAAACTCATGGTCAATCGTTACTGTGGTTTCTCAATCACTACTGAGTGTACTGATGAAGGAGCATTAATTTAGCAGCTAGAAATAGTCAGGGGCAGAAGCTGGGTGAGTGCCAGAAAGCAAAGATCTTGTATCCCACCAAAGCTAGTATGTGGCGCTAAGTTTTGTGACTAAGGCATACATCTTCCTGCAATGGTTCTCTCTTAAGGTTGAGATCTAGAACATAAAGCAGACACTGACTTTAAGATATGGTGATTGTTTCATAATGAGTAACAGGATAGGGTTTGATAAGCCCTGGGTCTGAAAAGCAGCCTGTTACTAACTGAAGACATGAAGAAATGAAGGAATGTGTGCATTTGGGTGAGTCCTGACATTATGCAAGTGAATGGGAAACTCCTGTGCCCTGTGTTTAAGGAAAGCAGATAACTGGAGCAATGGAAGACTCCAGACACATGTAAGGGAGTTTCCAACTCTCAAGGAATTGGTCTGCAAAACAGTCATTTACAACTTCCTCCAAGCAACAATCTAAGAGTTGAATTTGTGGGGTGCCAGGACAGGAATGTGTGAGTCAGGACTGAAAAGATACTCTTGTTGGCGTCTCCATTGCCAGCCTATATTTGATTCCAGCTCTTAGCACCCAACTTTCCCAAGCAGGGGTCATTTATGAAGAGATGATCTAGGAGACATATATAACTGTGAGGTATACTGCAAGCAGTAAAGTGCCAGGAGCTTAGGACTGGTACATTAGAAAATGTGGTAGCCACACACAGATATGTCAGCCTACACAAGAGGTTGGAATACCCCTGAACAGAGATGACTGGATAATTGTGGAACTGTTCAGATACCTGTGATTCACCTTATAACAAGTCCTATTCTCCAAAGGTATGTAGGTCCTCCTTGATGTGTCCTATAATACCCCCCAGAACTCTGCACCCAGATTTCACATCCCTACTTATCCTATTGCCTTTTTCAACAGAATTATTGCCACCATTGACCTTTTCACATTTTTTCTTTCAGGCCCTGCTGCAAAAAAGAAGTACGTCAGTTATAATAACCTGGTTATCTAACCTGTTCCATCCCATGGAGACCAGGAGCAGGAAGATCTTCCATTCCTGTGTCACTCAACTTGACACAGGACACTTGCTGTCCTGCCCATGCTGCCCATCTACTGGAGGCACTTCCCCAGCTGGGAGGCCAGTGTTAGAAGGTCCAACTGTCCTACAGCTGCTTCCTGAAATAGTCTTACTTGCTCTTGGCTTCCTGAGTCACTGGCATCAGCACTGCCAGCCACCTCAGCTGCCATTTTGGTCCTTCCCTTCTGAAGGGCGACTCGAGACTCAAGCACCACCCCAGCTCTTTGGAAGATACTGAGTGGAGTGGCTCTGGTGGTCCAGGGGGGCTGATCTGTCATTCCGTGTCTGTACTTCCAGGCAGCAAGGGTTCCAAATGTTCTGTACAGTTCGTGAGGACTTTTGCACTTGGCCATCATGTTGTACTTCAGGTCCTTGTTTGTTTTTCGAATGCCCTGTTTTCCATCAACCCCTGTTCTCTCGACGGCCAAATACTGGGGGATTTAGAAAGCCAGTGTCAGTTCACAAAGATGGCGGCAGACTCAAGTAACTACTACTTCTAGGCCCAGGACTGTCTGCTTCAGTTGAAAACGCTGCTGCAAATCATGTTATTCTTCTTTTTATTTTTTAAGACACACACAAAAAAAGATGTTTAAAGACCAAAAACTGTGCTGAGAAAGTCGGCCCCCCCCTATCTGGTTGTTCGCAGGTCCGACCAAAGGACAGAATGGGTGGAATTGAAAAGAGGTCTTGGACTTGGGAATGCATGCCGGTAATGTATTTCACAGTACACTGATCATTTCTGTTTGATATTCGTATTTGTGTTCTCTTTTATTATTTTCCTTAGGGTATATGGATATTTTGCAATAATTTTAAGAATTATTAAGCTATTTGAAGAAAAGAAATATGGATTTTTCATGTCTTGAGGTTCTGTTCATGTGCCCAACCCCCCCCCAACGACTGACCAGTGTGATGAGGACTTTAAAAAAAAAAAAAGAAAAAAAAGCATGTATGTTTTTTACTGTTTGTAATAAGTACTTTCCTTAAACTTGCTGCTTCCGTGCCAATTTAGTGGGAAGACAACCCTCGCTGAAAAAGTCCCTTTCCATTCTCTTTCAACTCTGTGATATTGTCCACGAATGTATCAATAAAATACTTTGGTTAACTTTTTTATTTCCTGCAATAAATATTTTTAGTTGTTTATCCCCTTTCAATTACAGTTTATTTCATCAAGTCAGAAGTCAGGGATTGAGTTGATTCTCTGGCTTGCACTCACTGCTAATATTTTCTGAATAATGTGTAGTAGTCAAAGCCACAGGCACTGTGAACTCCAAGAAAAAACACAATACCCATGCATGGCATTGTCTGCTCCATACTTAACAGTGTGACCTGTCAAAGCTAGCAAGAGTGCCAGGCAAAAGAGAAAATAAAGTATATGTACTTGTGTCAAGAAACAGCGATCTGGGAGCATTTAGTGAGAAGATGAGCATCTCATAAACCTAAACTAAGAGACCTAACAATGCAAAAGTAATGACTATAAAGAATTTATTCATGAAGTCCAAAGACTCAGCATAAGTTCCAGCCAAAAGCCTCTCGCCTTACACAGACTCAAATATAGGTCCCAACTTTGTGACTTCTAATAAGCCATCTTGCCACTATTCAGTCATAGTTTGACTGATGATGATTGAGAAAGCCATGTAGGACTGGCTTTAGCTCAGCGGTTCCTTGTTTTTATCCCCCTTTATCAAGTACCACCCAATGGTGGATCAGATACCACCCAATGGTGGAAGCAGAATCAGGTACCACCCTAGGGTGGGGGCAGAATGTCAGGTCACACCCTAAGGTAGGGCACAATCATGATTAGGGTAGGGTCAGTAACATAATAATCCCCTGAAATATTTACATACACAACACATATTCATTTGTCATGCAGACAAAGATGAAGCTGTAGCCATGTTAAGTGTAATACTTGGGCTTCTCAAAGTTCAACACAGGTCAGGGTCAGAGCGGTGGTACAACGGTAGGGCATTTGCCTTGCACGCGGCTGGCCTAGGATAGACCGTGGTTCGATCCCCCCAGCATCCCATGTGTTCCCCCAAGCCAGGAGTGATTTCTGAGGGCATAGCCAGGAGTAACCCCTGAGCGTCACAGGGTGTGACCCAAAAAGAAAGAAAATTTCAACACAGGTCAACTCAGAGTTAGATTCAGAATCACCGAGTTCTCTTTGCAGAGGGCTATATGGGTCCTGAGTTCTCAGAACTGGATCCCAAAATCCAAAAATGCATTTTAATGGCTAAAACTCAGACTGAAACTCATTTTTCACTTGGTGTTTAACCTTCAATTCCCACTGGTGGCTCCTATACATTTCTCCATATGCCTTAGCTTTCTTCACCCAGAAAAAAACGTTTGTTCATAGACTTAAATCTCATTTCACCCTCAGACTGAAAAAAAAAACCAATACTGGCCTATCTTCAAGTCTACCCCATGCCTTAACTCCTCTTCAAATAAAACACAAGGGAGCAGAAATGCACTTTCAAGCAAGATGAGAGTCCAGGCAATTCATAATTTCAAGTCAGGTAACCTACTATACATCTTAGCTCACTGTACTTTTGAAAATTTCACCCATATTCTCCACCTTGCTCTTTTTCTGCTGGATTCTATTGCCTAACTGCTAGCATAGGAGGGCAGAGGAAATACAGCAAAAAGCTCTGGAGAGTTGCCTGGGTTCAATAGAGCACAGCATGACTATCATATAGTCCAGAGGCCTCCACACCTTTCTGACAGTAGTGCTTTTTCTGAGTAATCAAAGAAAAACTGTGGAATCTTAGCCTATGGGCAGACCTGGTGGTGCTCTGTTTAAGACAGAGAATTTTCTTCTATCACAAAGCAGGGACAGAAGGGCCTTCATAGTAACTCCCATGCATAATCCAGAGCACAGAAGAAGTCACAAGAGCAATTCTCTTCGTAATGGAAAGAACAGCTGCCAGAGACCTTTTCTCAACCCTTGCCTTGGATCCTAAGGGCAGGATTAAGACCATCAAGATTCTGATCAAGACAAGAAGAAAGCTAAAATCCTCATTGTAATCTGTATCAATGAGGCCCCTATATATGAATTGATCAATAATAAACCTCAGACATAGATAGACATCCTAATGTATTTTTTCAATCTTGTCTTGTCATCAAGCAATACGGACCATCTTTGCCTCCATCTAGTGATGCCTTGTGAACATATGAATGAGCACAGCAGTGGGGAAAGCAGCTGGCCAGTTGTGCTTTCAGTCTAGTCACATTCCAGAGTCCCCATTTCTTATTGTTATAATAAAAATCAGGGATGGTTTTGAATCTTCACTCACTCTAACCAGTCCAGAGCATGCTTGCTGTTGCTGGAATTCTATAAGATCCAAAGATACTTATACAGTCTTCAACTCTGTGTTATAAAGGGTGACTGGAGCACCTAAAAGATGGTTTCTCTGTGCTATCAACAGAAAACATCCTCCAGAGGCAGAACCCAGGGCTACAGTAATTTTTCTCTTCCTCTAAAGAAAAGTTAAATGTTCCAGAGACCTCACCTGTCTCTTTCTGTTTTTAGATTAATGCCAGGATATGTTCCCATGAACTTGTCTTTCATGAAACTTGATTTAAATGAAATCTTCTAAATTGTTCACTCAGACCCTAATACCTATTCCATTCTTGACCCTTCCAATTTTCATGCTGAAAATAAGCAAGCTACTCCAATTATCATATAAGACACTGAACATTCTGGAATAAAACAGAGCTGAGAATAGGGTCTCAGCTATTAACGGGGTCTCACCCATCTGCATGGGGCCATGTGTGGGGGTCTATGCGCCACCCAGGACTCATGTGACTTTAGAACAAATTGTAAAAGCAATTATTTTAAACAAATTCAGTGTGGTCATTTCTCCATGTAGAGACTCCATAAATGGCAGGAAACACAACCATGAGTTATTTTTTTTTTCTTGCTCAATAAAAGACAAAAAAAAAAAACCAGCCTAGAGCCTTTATTGCCCTGCAAAGCAAGCTACATTCTCAGGCACAGTTCTGGCCCTATCATGCATGAGATGGCAGAACACAACTCAGATTCCGGTAACTTGGGAGACTTTTCATTCTCTCTTCCCTTTCTCATTGACCATGGTGAGACAAAAGCCTGTGTATCTGCTCTGGGATCTTCCACTTCGGTCTCAAATCATTTCTAAGCAGTTTCTCCTTAAAGTCCTGCATTTACTTGAACACATATCACTACCCTCTACATCAACCCCAGAAGCAAAGAGAACACAAAGACATCTCAAGCTATAGACACACTTCAGTGAGAAGAGGGGATAGGAGCTAGTTAACACTTATGAAACTCCAGCAAATTATCTGAAAATTAGGGACTTTGTGTCATTTTTAAATATATCATGAAAAGATCCATGCAAGAGCTCTGGTAATAGCCATGTGTTCCACATTGAGGGGCATTCAGGGTTGGACCCTCCAGGGGTTCTCAAACTTTTTTTTTGTTTTTGTTTTTGTTTTTGGGTCACACCCGGCGGTGCTCTGAGGTTACTCCTGGCTGTCTGCTCAGAAATAGCTCCTGGCAGGCACGGGGGACCATATGGGACACCGGGATTTGAACCAACCACCTTTGGTTCTGGATCGGCTGCTTGCAAGGCAAACGCCGCTGTGCTATCTCTCCAGGCCCCCTCAAACTTTTTAAACAGGGGGCCAGTTCACTGTCCCTCAGACCATTGGAGGGTCTGACTATAGTAAAAACAAAACTTATGAACAAATTCTTATGCACACTGCATAGTTCTTATTTTGCAATGAAGAAACAAAACAGATACAAATACAATATGTCGCCCACAGGCCATAGTTTGAGGACCACTGCATCTACTCACTGCAGCACACCTGAACCTTGCTCTCTTGGCAGCTCCATCCAAGGCAAACTTGGTCTTCCCTATTGCAGGTGGTAAAACTAAAGTGTAAACTTAATCTCACCAGTTAAAACTAAGTCTCAAAGGCTCCAGAGCAGTAGCTTTGAGAAAGCAGAAGCTAAAAAGCCAATGCTGGGTCACCCCAGGTGTTGGGTCCATTCTGAGAACAGAGAAAAAGGGATCAAAAAGCTAATGTTTCTCTGGAAAGATAAAGCCCTTTCTCATATTGTAAAATGAACCTAGGTAAGAGCCTAACAAAAGGCCCTTCCTCAAACTTCCTGTTTCCCTAACCTCTTCTTTGGTATGTAAAACCACATCTGGATTATAGGACCTTCCCCCACCCTGGTGGTTGGGGTTCTTGATAAAAAAATATTGAGAGAGATAAAAGGCATGGAATAGGCAGCAAGAAGGTAAAGACCTGGCCTAAGAGAACAGGTCAGGGAGAGCTCAGCAAAGAAAACATATGGCAGAGAGACTCATGGTGGAGAAAAGCCATGCTGAATAACATGAGCTGACACCAATGAATATCTTTTTTGACTGTCATGTATTATTTCTCCACCACTACCCTGCTTCTTCAGACCCATTGTGGCATAAGGGGTTAGAAACACAGTGCCTATGGTGGCCTCCCCCAACACGAAAACTTTCTATTTTACATTTAATTCTACATCATATGACCTTTAACTCCTGTTTTAATTCACAGGACAGTTCCGTTGGAAATTTGGACCCTAGAATGTCGTGAAGAGACCCAATAAATTGGGTATTAGGGGCTAGAGACATAGTATAAAGGGTTAAGAACTTTCCTTACACTGCTAAGTCTGATTCCCTTAGTGTAGAGCCAAGAAAAAGTCCTGAGTACTGCCAGGGTGACCCTGGCACAAAAATTAACAAAATTTATGATTAGTCTTTATTTTGGAACTCATATTTATTAGAGAAACCAAAGGTCAAGCAGCTACTTGTTTTAACCCCAATCAGATATAAGAAGGGTGACCCTTCTGGTTGTGTCTGGACTTCCCTGATGTCAGCACTCACAAGTACCACCTCCTCAGAAGTCCCCAAATCTTAGGCATGTCACCATGCTGGACTTTTGATCATCTTATTGATCTCCTATTCTTCCTCTCACCTATGGAAGAAATCCAAAATAAGGGGCCAAGTAAAATTCAGGGTTTTCTCACTGGACAAGCTCCTGCTCTTCTTTCTTGGAGAATTCGGATCTGTGCACAAATCTCTCAGAAAGATCCCCTTAGGTCTAACTCATATTCCCATCTCATTTGTCTTGCCTCTGCCTAAGGATCTCCATACTTTCAGCACACAGTATATGGCTCATTGGAATGCAAGAATTATTACTCTGAACAAAAATCTCCACACCAAATCTCTAGCTTTCAAAGAATGGGAATATAAATGGCACCAATTCCTCTGTTTATCTGCCGTACATGCTTTCACTCTCTCTGGGGCAGGGAGAATCAAAAGTAGGGCTGATAAAAATGACACATAGGAATTTGTCCACAGCCTCATGTTAGGGGAAGAGGATTCCCCAGAGCTAGGCAATCACACTGTAGACTGTGTAGGCTGATCCACTTAAATCTTAATTTTCATTTTGCATTTCATCTGAATCATAAGATAATGATACGATATAGATATTAGGTAATCTAGATATACTGATAAATTATGCTAATAAATACAATCAGCCTCCAAGAAGATCCAGAGTCCAAGAAATTGGACCAGGACTCAGAAACTGGATCCTGGAAACTAGATCAGGATCCAGAGTCAATGAAACTGAATTAGGAAACTAGATGAGATCAGGTTTTTCAAATTGTGATCACAGACTGTTCCTGGATATACTTTAGGGAAGCCATGACATATGATTGTAACATCACTTATATTACAAATTCCACAAAGAGCTCCTATACAATCTCTTGATCCCAACACCAGTTAAGAAACTAAGCAACCATTGGTTTCTATAAATCATTCTATTGTCAGATACTAGAGATTATGAGAACTCCTGCATAGGCTGGAAGAGTAGCAAGTGGATGGATGTTGTGTGGAAAATTGAGGTCTGCCTTTCCTGCATGTTGCTTTCTTCACCAGAGATCTCACTGGAAAAGAATGTTCGAGATATCCTGGACAGAAAGGAGGAGGTATGTGAAAGTCAAAAGTTGGGTTTCTAGCCTTTAAACAAGTTCACATCTGCAACTTGGGAGTGAATTTGGGAGAGTCCCATGCAACCTTTTGCAAATACTTTTGAAAATTTTATTGCAGTCTAGAACTGGGAACTAGGAAGGTGATTGGGCAGTTGGCCTGGGTTTGATTCCTTGATTATCTCTAGTTGTGGTCCTAGAAGCTCCCAGCATTTCTGAGGTAACCTGAGTACCCAAGTATCAGAGGCCTGAGCAGTAGTACATCAGGCTACTACACTAAGCTGCTGGTCTACCTGGCTGAGAATCACAGGCAGATATTCAGGAAGGCCAATCAAAGCAGCCCTGGATTCCACTTCTCTCTTAAGGCAGTAAAAATTGACGATCTCATCAAAATGGTGGAAGAGTTAGACAAAAAATATAGCAAACTTAAAATTGTTGTTTTAAGTGACTGAACATAGGTGTATATTGTATAGGATTTTTTTTCTGTATTCCATGCTTCAAGTATTATACTAGAATGGGAGAAAATGATCAGTACAGTGATCGAATTGCACATAGATGTCTTGAGTTCAATTCCCAACACTGTAAGGGGTCCTCCCAGTAAGTTTAGAAATGATTTGTAAATATGGAGCTGTTATAAACTCAAAGCATTGACAGGCATGGGCCTCAAATCAAATATAATAGAGCTCATACTAATTTTTCAAAACATATTAGACTTCTAAGGTTTTCCATCACATTTGAATTGCACAAAATTCCTTAATTTTAAATAAAATAGAACCATTTATTATAATGTTATAATAGAAATTGTCAGATCCAGAAGTTATAAGAACTCCTGCCAGGGAGATATTATAATAAAACCTTTTAAATAAAATAGAACCTTTTATTTTAAATAAAATATAACCTTGTATTTTTGAGTGCTCTACATAAATGATATATTCTTGGTACATATCTCCTCACAGTCCTCATAGTCCCAAAATGGCGGCTGTCCCTCCAGGATTTAAACATGCTAGAAAACTAGAGATCTACGCACATCTTCCTAAGAATTGCACTTATCATTCTGGTTATAAAATCCTTCTCCCAGAGACTTAGAATGTTGACTTGGCCACACACATGGCATCTAGTCCTTTCCAATAAGTCATTTTTTTCAGCTTCTAAGGAATACAGTTGATGCTGGGCATAAATTTTAGTTGAGAAGAATGTCTCTTAAACTAATAGACTGAGTAAATTTCCATAATTCTTTTATTTTTGTATTAAGGTTTTTCTAAAAAGTGGCTATTTGGGGGGTAAGAAATTATAGCTACCATTGGCCAGAGTGATAGTACAACACATAGAGTGTTTTTCTTGCATGCAGTCAAACCAAGTCGGTAGCTGGCACTGTATGTGGTCCCCTGAGCTTTACCAGGAGTGAAACCTGAACACAGAGTCAGGAAAAATTATTTATCATAGCTGGGTGTTATAAAAAAATGTATAGCTATTGAAAGAACATAACCAAGAAATCTCAAGGTAAATGACCAACTGGCCCAAAGTATTCAAGCTGAGAGTTAAAGACGTATAGGTACTAATTCTAGTAATCTTTATTGAGGATTCCGCCAGGCAAGGAGAGAGGGTCAGGCTACTATAATAGGAAGCTCTGGTAATTGTACACCATCTCATGAGCTGCTTAGCTAAAACTCACCATGGGAAATGGCCAGGGCTGGCATAGACTTCTCCAACCCATTCTGCATAGATCATTAGGCTGTTTCGGAAGCTGGTTTGCTCTCTGGGAAGCAGCAATTCTCTCCATGTTCTCACCCATTCTGGATTATATTTTAAGCCAAATTATCCATTTAAGCCTCTGCTGCCTGCACAGGAGAAGTCACGATGAGGCGATGTCACCACAGGCAACAGTGTTTGTGCCAGACTCCTGGAACAGAAATGAGCGTGAATCTAATGTTTTCCCTTTCTTCTGAAACAAATTGAAAATCAAAGATAATTCCAAGACTGGACACTTTCCCTCCATCCACAATTGAGGAAAACCTTGATCAACACTATCGTCAAGTAGGTATGTGTACATGTCAATCAAATCAGACACCGGTTCTTCTGTGCACTCTATGCATATACCAGTTACTTACTGAAAATTGTTGATGATGTTTTTGAGTGATTCTGTTTTCTCTAGCCCCTCTTATTCATAACCTTCCTAGGCTTTCAAAATCCATTGTAAAGAAAATCAGGCAACAATTTCTCCAATTCAGTCTACTCAACTACTAGTGTCACACAAACAATACACAGTGTTTCTCCATTGCTAAGCCCAATGCTGAGACGTCTATCCTCACTTTCAAGCTGTTTTTCTATTCCAGGAAACCTGTACGGGCTTTTATTCTGCAGTTATGACTGTGAGCTTATGATGTGTGTTGGAAACCCTGGAATTCCTCCTGCAAAACCTCCCATGCCTCTAAACATAGAGGTGAGAAAGCTGGAAGTTATAACTGTGAGGTGAATTTGAAGCTAAAATTCTGGATGCAAATTATTTTTCACTATTTAAAAGCATATATATGAAATTTAAAAGACTGTGGGTAGTAAATATATATATATATATATATATATATATATATATATATTGAATTTATACAGAATAAGACAAGAGAGGATACAAAATTCTGACAGGGAAATTTGATAGCATTAGTAACATGATGAACTCACAACTGAACAGATTGGTAATTGAATTAAACCTTTATGATTTAAGAATGTCAATTACAAAACAGAGACTGTCAGGTAGTTGAAAAGCTTGGTTTTGTATTTTTTTTAAATTGTTATGTTGCACAGAAGAGTTGCTTGTAAAAGAATAGAACGCTTAAGGCTAGTCCTAAAGACATCAGACCTGGATCTGTGGAATCTAAAAATGTGACTTTATTTGGAAAAGGCTCTTCATAGATTTGAATGATCCTTAGATGAGTAGATCATCTTGAATTACCTGGCAAAGACCTAAATGCTATTTAAGGTAACCTTACATTGGAAGGCTGAAATACTCAGAAAAGAAGACTTGAGATCATATTAACATAGAGGGGCATGATGTAAGCACAGCCACAGAAAAATGGAGCTGACAGGAGTTGAAGAAATAAGGTGGGGGTTTTTTTTCTGGGGCTCTGAATGAAGCCAAGAATGGCCAACAAGTCCAGCCCAACCCCAGAATGTCTGCCTTCTAAACTTGAAAATGGTAAGACAATAAATGCCATGGCTTGAATCGACCATGTTTCTGATAAATTGTTAGAGTCTCTAGGGAATAAGTGCAATGAAAAATGAGATCTACCAGGGTCCTGAGTAATAGCATGGTGGTAGAGCATATGCCTTGCATGCTGATGACCCAGGACAGACCTGAGTTTGATCTCAGGCATCCCATAGGGTCTCCTAAGCCTTCCAGGAGAGATTTTTGAGTTTAGAGTCAGGAATAACCCTTGAGTGTGGCACAAAACCCCAAAACAAAAAATATATATAAGTCCTACCTTGAATAATCATCCTGGAATAGAGCTTCTATAACTAGGCTAACCTCTATAGAGAGAAACTTTTCAGAGTACTAATGAAAAACAATTGTAGCCATATTCCTCCTGCATTTGCTTTTTCTATTTCATCTTTCCTTACCTACTAGTCAACTAAGCCAGGGGACCATAGGGTTTTTCCTAAGTAGCAGTGACTCAGCAATGACTCCTCCTAGACTACAAGATCTGTGATGCTGTGGCATGATACAAACTTATTCTGGACCTCTCTGATGTCTTCATTGCTGTGTCCTATTGGGTCTGGGGAAGAGATATTAAGCTCATAATTCCTACAGAGGTAGAAGCAAGATAACTAGCTCTCAATTTTCTTGGAACAGGAGCCAATCCCAACTTTGCAGGGCTGATATTTTCTTAGGAAAAGAGCTCTTTGGGAAAAGAATACAGATTTTATTATTTATTTATTTATTTTTATTATTTATTATTGAATCACCTTGACTTAAAAAGTTAAAAATTTCTTTACATTTGGGAGGGAGAGCAATAGTCCAGCAGGTAGGCTGTTGATTTTGTAAGTGGACAACCCAAGTTCAATCCCTGACATCCCACTCATCTCCTGAGCACTGTCCGGAGTAATTGCTGAAGTCAGAGCCAGAAGTTAAACCCTCAGCATGCCTGACTGTGTCCTCACAGAAAACAAAAACTATTTACTATTGAGTTCCAATTATAATTTTTCTTTTTTTTTTTTTTTTTTTTTTTGGTTTTTGGGCCACACCCGGTAACGCTCAGGGGTTACTCCTGGCTATGTGCTCAGAAGTTGCTCCTGGCTTGGGGGACCATATGGGACACCGGGGGATCGAACCAAGGTCCGTCCAAGGTTAGCGCAGGCAAGGCAGGCACCTTACCTTTAGCGCCACCTCCCGGCCCCTCAATTATAATTTTTCAATATAATTCCCTTCACAAGCGTCTACTTCCCTCCACTAATGTCCCAAATTTCCCTTCTGCCCTCCTTCACTAGTCTGCTTCTATGGCAAGTGCTTTATATTTCTAAATCCCAAGGGTCAGATGCCCCACCTATATGTGTTATTTCTTAAGTAACCTGTGTAAGTAACCTCCAAATTAGCAAACCTATTTCTTCTATTCTACAGTGCAAACACACATAGAGTTTCTGCCACATTGATTTTTAAGTGTATTGAATGAAAACATTGATACCCCAATGACCTAAATCTTGCATTAAATTAGCAACTAATAATGGCACCTCCTAGAATGATTAGCATTTCTACTTCTAGAAGATATCAGTTAAAAACTAGAATCAGTTAGGAACCTTGCTCATAGGCAGAGCTGGGACTTCTAGTGAGGGTTGTCTGGCTCTGCTCAAAGCAAATCAAATTTCAGAATTTGTAGCAGTAGAGAGACTGCATTCATGACAGGGTAAGGAGCTGGAAAGAGGGAGAGAGGAAAGCTCAGAAACAGAAAACAAGCAATGAAGGAACAGTGAATTTAAATATAGATGACAGGGGGTGCTCTCTGAGGTCTTTGGTCCACCAGGAATACGAAGATCACACGTCTGCTACCAAATCCTTGGCACTGTCCCCAAGGCTGATTCCAAGTTCATGTTAACACTGCTTTTCTTTCAAGAGCCCATCTTTTATCTTTTTAACATGCCCACATTTCTTGAAGCCACTGTGCGCCTTGGGCGGTCTGTAGGTTAGTTTCCTCCATCCCCACTGGGGGTGCCTGCCCATGGCCATGCCCTGAGCAAAATTCAAGGAACTTTCCAGCCCCAGAATCCAGTAAGCTCTTGCTTGCTTGTTCTTGCTTGCTGATGTTTCCCAGCCAAAGCAGCCCTGGTCCCTGCACAGGGAACATGGGGCAGTGCTGAGAGAAGTGTGGAATAAAGTTCAAAACTTTTAGAATTCTTGTTGACTTAGGAATATCACCACCATACAGCTCCAATGGATTGCATTTAGTCTGAATTAGATATGGCTTAAAAGGAGGTAGGGGAATTTGGTTACTGCTATTTATTTTACAGAACCCTGGAACCTAACTTCATTTTTAAATGCATTGAGCTGAAAACTCGGTATCCATATGAGCCCCTGACTCATAAATGTTAGATATACTAAGGTGTCCTTTAAAACCTTATTCCTGGGCCAGAGAGATATCATGGAGGTAAGGCATTTGCCTTTCATGCAGAAGGTCAGTGGTTCAAATCCCAGTATCCCATATGGTCCCCTGAACCTTCCAGGAGCAATTTCTGAGCATAGAGCCAGGAGTAACCCCTGAGCGCTGCTGGGTGTGACCCCAAAACCAAAAAACAAACAAACAAACCTCATTCCTATCCAAGTACAGCCCCCTCACCACATTTCATTCACTAGGGACTTGTCTCAAGAGATATTAATTCCCCCCTGTAAGTCTTCTGGCTACCATGTCAGAAGCAGGATGGACTTGGCCAGCAGGAACAATTCCTTACTTAAAGCAAAGTCAGCTGGGGGTGGATACAAATCTGTGCCACTGATGATGCCCATACTGCAGATGGGAGTTTATACTGCAGCCTTAGGTTATTCACACTACTATTGAAGTGTGGTATTAGAACTCTAACAGATCAACATGGCTAGAAAGAAAGATGTCCTCTGGGGATCTATGGGGGTATAAGGCTTCTCATTCAGGGGAGAGATCAGCAGGCTTCCAAGGTGTAAGCCTGGAGATAATTAGTCAGATCTTAGAAGCAAAGAACAATTCAGTGAGGTTGCATTTCAAGAAGCAGATATGATAAGCAGGGTCTAGCTTGCAAAGACTTCCATGCCCAACTAACAAAACAAAAGTCTGGCAGACCATGAGAACATGAAATTCTTGTCATCTGGGTTCATAAATAAGACAATAAGTACCACTACTCAAGTTGAATTTGGGGACAGAATAACCCACAGGAAGAAACTAGCGCCATCTCAAAGAGAAGCACAGATGCCCTCCTCAACTGGAAAATAACATCACAAGGACAATCAAAGCTTCGTGAAGACAGTGGCTCTCATGCATCAGACATAGATCTTGCTTTTCCATTATTTGACCTACTTGCTCAATCCCTACAGACGTTTCTTTACAACCAGATAGCTGAGGTTTTGCTTTTAGAAATCTTATCTCTGAGACAGTCATGTAGCCTACAAAATACAGTTAGAGAGAGGAATGAGAGCAAGGTCTCAGGAGGCTGAATGCTTCCTGTATCTCTGCAGGAGTGTCACACCCTTCACAGAAATTGTGATGATCTCCAGGTGATGTCTCTTCCAGGTTTGTGTCGTAGAAGAGCCAATCTGTTATTTTGAAGGATAAACAATTCCATCAAGATTTTCATATGCTGATATTTGGAATAGAGGCATGGTCGGTACATCAACAAACAAGGGATTATTCTTCACAACAGAAGTATAGAAGAGTGTCAGTCATTGTGGTAAAATAATTATTTTATTCTATTGCAGATGACTTATTACCAAGAAAAATATAGTAATAATAAGTCAGACTTTTTCTTAAAATAACAATATTTTATTGGGAATATCTTTAACTAGCATAGAAAATGTGCTTCTTGAGAAGGGAAAAGAATAGTGAAATTAGTGAACTGCATACAAGTCCTCCTGGTAGTTAAATAATTCAACCTAGTATAACGCTGTTGTGATCTTGTGTCTTTCTCTGCTTTTCTAGTGATAAAAACTTCATGTAAAACAACCTGCATTTGAATCTTGGATTTTCTAAATTAATAAATTAAAGAAAGAAGAGCCAATCTGGAGAATGTGAGCAAAATGATGCCAAAGACAATGAAAGATGTACCTGAGTATTTTACACTCACATGGGGGATGAAAAATCACCTCGAGACTCAGTAGCTAGACACAGCATTGATTTTCTCCTCTTTTTAGATCCACATGGGTCTACTTAAACAAAGATTTGTTAGTCAATTAAGATAGCTTCTATGACATCTGTGGCATCACTTGTGGATATTCTGTAATATCTGGCTATTCATCGGGATTCAAGCTGCTCTTATTAACATACATGGTGCCTTGATGGCACTGACAAGAGACTGGCTTTGTGATCTCAGGCCATTTCTCCAGGTCTAGGGTTCTTTATTGTGTATTTCCTGGAAACATATTTGTGTTGTTATATAGACACTCCTGTGGAATAGTTTTTTTGGGGGGGGATTTGAAAGTGTGTTGACAGTGTTCAGTGCTTATATTTTTGTTCTATATTCAGGAATTACTCCAGGTAGTTCTTGAGGAATCACATGTAGTGACAAGGTTTGATCCCAGGTCACCAGATCAGCAATGCATATGGCTAACATCCCTTTCCTTGTACTATTTCTAACACTAAATAGCATTTCATATCTTTTTTTATTGTTATTGGTTTGGGGCCACATGCTCATACTGCTCATGGCTTATTTCTGTCTTTGTACTCAGGAATATTCACGTGGATGCTAAAGGAATGATATTGATGTAGGGGTCATTTAGGGGGATTCACAGACCCAGAAACATTATAAACACCTGCTGCTAAGTCCCACCTATGTTTAGATCTTCTAAGATGCAAAGTCAGAGATATAAAAACCTAGAGAACAGCATGCTAAGCCCAGCATGGTCAGGATAGAGTACATGGCTTGAATTTGGCCTTGTGGTTCTATAAAATGTATTTTACCAAGTAGCTGTGAAATTAATGATGAGCCACTGAGCTTCTGAAATTGAGGCCACATTCCTCCCAAGGTGGTTGTAAAGAATGTGGAGAATGCGGTGTCAGGTGGGCAGTGCTATACACTCTAGAGTCTGTGATAAAGGTGATACCTAGGTTTTTATTGTAATAAAATGTCCAGACACCATAGCTCTAGCGTATGTAAGCCTCAATATACCTTCTTCCGATTAGAGGTATCGAAGATAAAATCAGGGAGCTAAAGGGTCAGTATTTCAGGTTGGAATCTGGATTTCCTGTCAGTGCAAACTTTGCAATGTCCATACCGCAACTGTACCTGGGAATTCCAGCCCCTTTTCTGATATGGATTCAAGAAGGAGAAAGAGGAGGCAGAGCGGTGGCACAGTGGTAGGGCATCTGCCTTGCATATGCTAACCTAGGACAGACCTTGGTTCGATCCCCTTGTGTCCCATATGGTTTCCCAAACCAGGAGTGATTTCTGAGCATATAACCAGGAGTAACCCCTGAGTGTCACTCACCGGGTGTGGCCCAAAATCCAAAAACCAAAAAAAAAAAAAAAAAGAGAGAGAGAGAGAGAGAGAAAGCCAAAATGTCCTAGAACCAGTCTAGTGCAAGCCATCAGCCATCTATAGTTATCATTATCACTACAAAATCTTACCAGTGACAATAAGTTGAAGGCGGGAAATGTGGTTGTCGACTTTAGAGTCTCAGATTGTTTTTTCCACTTTTATCTAAAACTACTAACAATTTGTAATGCCCAGAACAGCTAGCTCACTAACAAGCAATTATACAAGCCTTACTCTTTGCCTGGTGATACATAATTCAGAAAATGTGCCTGTAAGCTCACTTCTCACAACTTCTCAGAGTCCCACTCTGCAGTGATTTTACTACCTACTAGTGCGCTGAAGTGCTAAGGGATTGCCTGGTGTTATGTTGGCAGTGAAATAATCTGTGAGCCCAAGGGCAGTCAATTTACTAATAGAAGGCTCTCAACTATTATATCATAGAGGCCCCCAGGAGAAAAAATGCTAGAAGAGGAGAAAGTTCATTGCCCCAAAGAAGCCACACGTGTCAGGACCTGTTCTACCACAGTTAGACTTAAAACAAGACACAGAGCCGGCCTGCTTACGTTGTGAACATGGGAACTAAGGCGGGGTTGTTAATTACTAAAAAGTTCACAATTTACAGTAATCTTGAAATTATCTGCCTTTCCTACCACATTTTTCTCTTAGCCAATGCAGCAGGAAAGAGTTGAAACTCAAGCCCAATGTGACCTGAGTCTTGGGGTTAACATGTCAAGCTAAGGAGAGTTGACCATATCATCAACCTCTTAAACTGATGCAAGACCAGCCTATTCCTTCACTGGAAACATTTCCCCAGAGCAATTTTTTCTAAAGCTCCAGACAGATGTTAGGGATGGTTTTGTAAAATGTACTTGTGGATTAAACCAGTATTTCTTTATATTTTACCTTTATTTTATTTTATTTTTTAATGAAGACTTTAATTGAATCACCATGAAATTCACAGTTTCAAATTTGTTCATGGTTGAGTTTCACTCAAAAACATGCCATCTTTTTTTCTTGCTAAATCTTTTTTATAATAATTTTATAATAATTTATAATAATTTTATAATAATTTTTATTTTGACCAAAGTGATTACATATCTTTCACAGTAATATTTTAGGTACCGGGGTAGAACAGTATTTCTAGCTGCTGTTCTAGGCACCCTGGAGCCCTTTACCACCAAACCCAGCTCCTCCTTGTCTCTTTCTGGGCTCATTCTGATAAGACAGGCAGGAAGGAGAAAGGCAGTTGCAGGCAGAGAGAATGAAATAAAACGATTCATACAAAATAACCATGGAAGTAGGTGAGGACTTTAGAAAACATAGAAAAATCTATGTTTAACAAATCACTCAAGTAAAACCACATATACTGGCTGGTGACTCACTTAACAGAAATATTAAGAGTGACTGCTCTTACATAGCAGAACCAGAGGGGAATGGAAACAAGCTGCATTGGGCTGGACATGTACAGACAGATTTGTAGTCCAGAATATGCCATCCAAGAGATCAGTTACTGTCCAGGCCTGGTGGCTTCAGGTGAGTTGTCATTAAAGGGCAGATTGCCTGGTATGCTGATACCAGAGCTGGTTATTTTATGTTTCATCAGCATTGTCTAGCTTGTGCTTGTTCATCCAGGGTTCTGTGAAAAGATCCTGAATCCTTGAAATCCCTTTCTTGACTTAGCAGATAAAGGACCTTCCTTCTCTTCCAAGCTTACTAGAATTCCAGACAGCTTCTTAAACCAACTCCACTAATTACTGGGAGCCTAGGGCAGAAATGGACAGCAGTAACCTGTGCCTTTAAGTTTGCAAGTGAGTGTTTTTAACCCAGGATCCCAAGAAGAAAGAACTGCATCCTTCTATATCTATTATTTTTATGTGAACAGAAGAGCAAACCTGGATGTGAAAAACAGCAGCCCCCATCAGAAAGAATTGCTTTGGAGTCATACATACACTCATTTTTCACAGCAAGTCAGTGCAAAGCAAGGTCTGTGTGGCCTCACCTCTTGAAAAACAGAATCCCAGCTGGCAACATTCTCCAGGGTTGATTAAATCCTAAAATCTCTAATCTAGAGAAGACCCTTGGTCTTATAGCCTATCAATAACCTGGAATTCAGCATAGGGCAGGTCTAGAGTTATAGGGCCCAAAATGTGCAAGAAAGACTTTTAGATGCAAAGAAATTGCGAGTAAATGAATATAACACATAAGAGAGGGCTAGAAAAACCATATGTTTGCACACAGACTTTTCTGGGAAACATCAGAGACTAGCTTGAGTGATGAAGAGGGTCAGACAATAAGCAGTGGCAGGAAAAGGGGGACAGAGATACGTTGAGGTGCTCAGAAATTGTACCCTGGTACCCATGTGTTTGCATTTGTATGTGTGTGTCATATGTATAATGAGAAGTAATGGAACATTTTTCCCTGAGAGCAGCCCCATGCCTCTTTGCCCATCATGTACCCTTCAGGGGTTGACATACATTCACAACACACACACACACACACACACACACACACACACACATACAGCCTACCCTTTATCTTCTAAGTGTGAGCCTATGAACCACCCCAAGAGCATTAGCTAGAATTTTAGAGCCTTCTACCTGAGTCAAAGATTCTGGGATCAGACCCTGGAATCTGCAATTTAGCAAAAACACCTGGGAACTCTAAAGCAGCTGTTCTGTCACTCAATAACAACAGCTGGTGTGTAACTTGCCTTGAACTTTGGGTTACCATCTCCCTCCCAGATACCTGATTGTTGGATTGTATTTGATCTATGCTGTTTGGTGCCTTTTCCTAAAGACAAGCAAGTGAATTGGTCACAGAAGGAAAAAGATAAATGGATCCATGGGACAGGAAATAAAATCCTCAAGAGTACAGACAGAGTTAACAATAATGCCTTTGTTGCTTAGGTCAGTAATTTTGAACTGTGCATGCTGCAGAGGTGACCAAAATTCATATGTGTATATCTTCAAATATCAAGTCATTAGAAAGAGAATTCTTAAAAACGAACAGAAAAAAAAAATCAAGAAAAGAAAAATGCTTCCTACTTTTGTTGTGATGGGGTGTGGGACATTTTCAGTGCTGCTCAGAGTTTAATCTTCATTCTGTGTTCTGTGGTCACATTTTGTGGGGCTCAGGGGACCATATGCATATTTCTACATGCTATATAATCTCTGGTCCCAGTGAAAGATTTCTTTACTGAGATTTGAGCATTCTAAACACAACTAGATTATGTTTTCAAAGCATAAGTGAGCATTTCATGGAGTAGAGGGAGTTGGCCTAGTGCTTGATTTTTAAGGACTTCTGTATGACATAACACATAAAATTCAAGAGTCACAGTGTCCATGGATCCAATCATATATTTTGGAACCAACATAAATACCCACTTGGGTGAAGTCTATGAGGATGGCCAGAAGTCATGGCAAATATTCAAGGGTCCTTGAAAAAAATCCAGGATCAGGACACCAATTCCCACTGGGAGTTCTTTTCTGCCTGGAATTAGTTCTATAGTATCCTGCAAAAATCCTGGCATCATAAAATTCACTTAGCGGGCAGCATAATTATTTCAATAACTTAGCAATTGCCGTAAAACATTATTTGCTTTTAAAAGTAAATATGCCACTGTGATGTGATTATTCTGAAAGGGCCAGCTCTCATTATTCATTTTGAAAATGTCATATTATTTTGTTTACTGAAGAAAATAATCACAATATTCTAATACATTATTACTCAACAAGATAAAAGCCATGAAATTAGCTACTTTTGTTCATGATGGCACAAAGTCTTGGAAACAAAGCATTTGGAAACTGGTTTTAGGACCTCAAAAACTGGGATGCTGCCAATGGTATGAATGATTGGAGGGCAGATTTACTCATTCTCTCCTTTGATTTCCTCACCAACAACATAGAACCTATTGCTAAATTCTCAACCTGAGGGGCAGAGGTAGGTCAAGGACACAGCAAAATCCTGTCCTGTACAAAAAAAGAATGCTAGTAGTAGTAATGGTACTGTAACGTGGTATGTCTCGCACTCAACTAGGAATAACTTTGTAATGACTGCCATAATAAAAAACTTTTTAAACTGTAAAAAAATAATAAAAAGAAATGGTTTAGAGTTTCTGCATCAACTATTTCTATGGCTTTGTATCAATTACATCACAGAGTGGTGGTGGTGGTGTGACAACAGTTCTTTTTTTTTTTTTTTTTGGTTTTTGGGCCACACCCGGCAGTGCTCAGGGGTCACTTCTGGCTGTCTGCTCAGAAATAGCTCCTGGCAGGCACGAGGGACCATATGGGACACTGGGATTCGAACCAACCACCTTTGGTCTGGATTGGCTGCTTGCCACTGTGCTATCTCTCTGGGTCCAACAACAGTTCTTGACAATGGAAGAGCAATTGGGTAGCGCTGTGCCTAGCAAAGCAACTTCATTTGCCAAGATAGTACACATGTTGCTATTGACAGACTTCCACCTGAAGCATGTTATGTGGCCCTGACCTAATTCTGCACAGAACATGATCTCCATAAACAGCGGCCAACACTGGGGCTCCCAGAAAAGTTGATTGCAGATAAAACCATGGTGGCCTACAAGCCCATCATTACTGCCTGTCAGATTTATAACTCAATGGCACAGGATTGTGTTCTGCTGCTGACACTGACTTTCTGCAACAAAGGCTAATCGCTGCCTCTTTTTGGACACTCTCTTTGAAGTGGCCAGAGACTTCTAGTGACTATGCTTCAACCAGCTTTCTTTCCATAGCTGGATAATATATTCTCAATAAGGCTAATGACCAAAAGTGGGAAATATGCATTGCCTGCCACCATATACACCTGTGCCAGCAATATTTACATTTTAGTCTACCCTCTTCAGTCTTAGTTTTAGGCTATCCTGTGAAGTGGTTTGCATGATTCATTTCTGGTTCGCGTTGTTTTCTTCATTTGGTGACTTCATCAGGAGGAACACGTCTATCCAAGTTCAGATTACATCCTCCTTTTTCTGTAATAGGAGTGGCAAGGATAGCAATGTATAGTCATCGGGGTCCAACCTGGTATCTGAGGACCTTCACATGGTCTCTAAGGCTGAAGTGGGGAAGGACTGGCTTCTTTTCCTGAAGGGCCTCCATGCTCTTGTGGGCTTTGGACCAGATCACCTGTAGTGCCTATAAAAACTGGAGAGCAATTTGATCAGAGTTTGATCAGAGATTTCAACTAAGAAATCTTCCTACACTTGCAGGCAGAAAGGTATAAGTCTCCCATCTGATCTCAAAAGGAGTGATTTTTTAAATAGGAGAAACACTATTTCCCTAAAAAGGAAAAGGAAGAAAACCCATCCACCAGCTATAGTCTCAATGGCAGTTTGATTAAGGTCTCTTCTGATTCATTCTCTCCACTTGCCTAAATTCTGGGGTCAATAGGCACAGTGCAGTGTAATTTCCAATTTGTGCAATAACTTTAGCTAGTGAATTCCTCTGACCCCTTTTACCCTTACTCATCTGTCAGCTCTGATGACCTTTCGGTTTCACATTTCCCCTAGAGATTTCACCACCTTAGAAATCATTAAAGGAGAGTATGTGAGAAGGTCCATCTTCTGTCATTTCTTCAGGCTGGCAAAGGACTATAGACTTTACTCTAAGAAGGGGTAAAATCTCATTCTACCTTAGCTCTTAATGAGGGTCTAGGGCTTGACTGGTTTGAGTTTGTAATTATCAACATCTGAATAAAGATCAGATCAATTAGGCAGAGGAATATTATTTAAATCAAACAGGCTCTGGAGCAATAAATTGTCCCCTTTATTTGTAGGAATGCAGAGATCCCTCTGAGATGATATAGAACTTGCAACCGGTTACACTTCCATGGAGTCCTCTTTTTTTTTTTTTTTTTTTTTGGGCCACACCCGGCAGTGCTCAGGGGTTACTCCTGGCTGTCTGCTCAGAAATAGCTCCTGGCAGGCACGGGGGGCCATATGGGACACTGGGATTCGAACCAACCACCTTTGGTCCTGGATAGGCTGCTTGCAAAGCAAACACCGCTGTGCCATCTCTCCGGGCCCATAGAGTCCTCTTTTATCCCCACATTCATAACTCCATCCATTATCTTTCTTGCATAAAACACCCACCTTTGCTCCTTTTATAGCCTTATCTTCTCCCTTTATCCTCAGACTGGGTGGTTCTATCACTCTGGCTGCCACTGGCACCTAGTTCAGAGCATCTGACAGGGCTATTGTCTGTACTTTGGCCTCTTTCCATGCCTTTTTCTGTATCCTTCTAAACCAGCAGTGCAGCTCTAAGAGGGAAACTGGAAACTGTCCTCTTTCAATTTGTAAACAAACTGCTAGACATACTTACACATAACAGGACCAAATTGTCCTTTATGGTACTTATTAAAGACCTTTACATCAGTTTTCCGTCTTTTGGATACTAATAATCAAGTACCATTACATTTAGATAGTATTTTCACACTTAAAGCTATGTTGAGACCAACATTAAGCTTGATACCTGGCGACTACATTGACATGAAATTGAGTTACCTTAACAACAACACGCATTCCCAAGTATTGGGCAGACTAATTACAGTATAGTCGGAAAAAGCCAATCGCAATAATTTGCAACATTTTCCACCTAGTTCTTCACTGGTAGAAACCTCTAAAGTTAAAGAAGCTATTCCTCTTCACTTGGAATTTAAAGTACTGTGAAAGGAGAGAAATCGCAAAAAAATAAAAATAAAAAATAAAACTACTCTTTGTTTTAAAAATTGGCTTGTTTTTAAAACTGCCCACTTTTTTCCTTTTCTGGTAGTTTGTTATTTACAAATGACTCCATAAAGACTAAATAAACGCCCAAATCTGAGGAATAATTGAGGGGTAGGTGATTAAAAAGAGAGAACTCTACCTTGGGCTTTTCCAGAAGATTTCAACTCCTTCAGGCCTGAGTTTTCATAGTCTCCCCATGCCCAATGTCTTAATAGTTCTTTCTGCCAGCCAGAGTCCCTCTTTTCTGGTCTCATCAGCTTCTAACTTTTCTCCTCTTCTTCTGCAGACAACTTTCACTATTGGAAGGAGAGCAGAGATAGGTGACAAACACAAAAAAAATCAAGCAATCCATACACATTTCTTAGTACTAATGCCAATTAAACAGATCTAAGGACTTCTTTACATTTCAGTCTAACTCTAACAATACCACACAGACAGATGAATTTAAAATGAATAAAAATGGCGGCCACACATGCAAATATGCTCCATTGATAGAGTAATGTTACCCTGCCTACGGTAGCTGAGGTTGGTCAAAAATGGTGGGACATCTCCACGGCAACGAGTCCTATTGGCTGATTATGACTTGCCCAGTGTTTCCTGACCTGCCAATGCCGCACCTGTTGTGTTTCTAGTGGCATAACCAAGGAGCTCTGCTGGTATCAGACCTACAAATTAACTTACACAACAAAAAGTGACACCGACTCAACCACAAGCACAAAAGCATACACACTTGGAAAACCTAACTCATCCAGAGGTCACGAAAGCCATCTCTGGGCATCTTGTTCCATGGAACTTATAGCCAAGTCTGGCCACTCCAGAGGGGACCTATAGGGCTTGATGATTCCAAAATCTTTAAACAAGACAATGACACAAAGGACAAAGAGACAATTACACTCCTAATAATGACAAGAACACACGGGGTACACAACACAGAAAACCACAACTAATCCCACGGCTCTCACCATATTCCCCTTAATCTCACAGCTCTTGCTGCATTCCCTGATCCCACAGCTCCTGCTATATTTTCTCTAGGAAGGAGAGAGGCATTCCCATACATCCTCCAGCCCAGGGAAGCAATACTACGCCCAGTTTCTTCTTCTTGAGCTTCTACCCTATTCCCTTATGCCTAAATCTACTCGAGGGGGTTCCAGACCACGTCTATGGAACCTAAGTAGCTGTGTCAGTGACCTTGTCAATGTGATTCAATCCCGGAAGAGCCCCCAAATATTAGTGTCCAGAGTCAAAGAATGAGACCATGCAATTGAAACAAAGCAAAGCAAAGCTTTCCCAGAAAGCCGGCATGCCCCAAACTAACCAGCCTGGGGCCGCCTCCCACAGAACAAGATCCACCCCCATGTGCTACCAAGAAGTTTATATAGGGTTTTTCATAAAAGGCTACTTCATTCTGTTATCCTTGATATTGACTGTTTAATGTCTAGAGGACTTTCCACGCTTCCTGCTATCTTAGCCCTAACAAGACATCATCAACTGTGGCCAGGTGTCTCAGGGCAATGTATAGGGTTTCTACTCTTGTGAGAGAGCTGTGAGAGTTTACAAATGGAAACAGCTTAGCAGTACAAAAGGGAACCCTTTTCATGGGTGACAAATGGAGTTCCTTCTGCTGTAGGCTCCACAACCCTAAACATACAACCTCAGTTCTTATTTGCCCACTGCTCTGAACGAAAAGGAAGAAACTGGGGGTTGGAGGGATTACTTGGAAGCTGTACAAGTAGCAGTGCCTTTTCTCTGTAGAGACCCCAGATTGGGCCAGAACAATTTTCTGAATTTTCTGCAGCAGGCATTCTCTGTACTCTGGGAGTTTGCAGTTGGACTGAAACTCTACAAGGAAGTTATTTGAGCACACAACTAAGTTTAATTCTCTGCACAAGTATTACCATGAGAATTATGAGTAATGACAGAGGTACTGCCTGAATGATACAAGTACTAGTGTTTCACTGCTCACAATCAACCGCACCATCTCTCACAGGATGGACTCTCCATTGTGTCTGAGAATAGGAACAATAGACTAATGGAGGGTGGCATAGGCAGGTTCCTTCCCTTGGCTTCCTCTTAACAGAACCAGAGAGGGAGAGCACCATTCTTTGGCCTCCCTCTTTGGCTGCATTAATTATCTTACCTGATTCCCTTCAGCTACTCTCTTGCTTTCCTTTGAAGTTCAAAAAGTGGAGATGATTATGTTCTTCCTGTAGGCCCCATGCCAGGCTGATTTAATGGCCTTTCAAGACTTGAATTGCAGAGGTGGGACCCCAGCAAATTTGAGTGCTGCTATATAAGCCCAGCATTCCCTCACAAAGACTCCCAACTGTATATGAGTTCTGAGACAGCTCTGTATTTCTGCAGGTTCAGCTGAGACTGTCTTAATGTTTCTATTACTTTTATCTCTGCCCTCCTCCTTAGACCTCTTCTGTGGCTGTGGAACACCCATGGAATGGGAGGAAAAAAGAAGCCATGGGATCATCCAATGTAGTGAGTGTATTTGAGTATATGAGAGATACACTGTAAAACACTGAACCACGTACTATGTCTCCTCTGAGACTGTCTGAGTCCAAATATGACCAACTGGACCTGAGATTTTGCAAATGTTTGTATTGTTTGGGGAGCCACCTCAGAACTGCTCAAAGGTTATCACAACTCTGTGCTCAGTATTATTTCTGGTGGTGCTCAGGGAACCCTAAGTGGTACCAGGGATTGAACCCATGTAGGCTGTGTGTGAGACAAGCACTTTTCTACTGTATCTAGCTCTGAGATATTGCACTTTTAACATATTTGTAGATGACTTCTGCTACTTCATACAGCTCAAGAATTGTGGACCGAAAAGATCTGTCACTGCCATGTCTCCAACTTGAGCCTAAACATACTATGGCAAACATGAGAATATGATTTGCAGATCCCAGGACTCTATTTAAAAACCACCCCAAAGCAGCAAATACTTTGTAATTCAAATCTCCAGCTTTTGTAAAAAGAAATAGCTCTCAAAATGGTAGGTGTTTTCTCCCTTTTGGCTTCATTGGGGTGGGGCAGGTCAACATCCCTTCAGAGATGTGACTTGCCCCATTGACTTTATGTTTCAATCAGTTGGATAGCTTTTAACAATAGCAATCCCCAGATTGCATGTCAGCCCAGTGTAACAGTGTCTGAGGTGGCACTGACCTCTTGTGGAAAATGGCAGATGGAAAATATTTTCTGTATTCTTAAAAGCTGGAATGAAAAAAGACACAAGAGCCGCAGCCACCACTATCATTATTTACTCGGGACTAATGGTACCAGCACAGATTGAAGTGATTTATACATATCATGTCATTGAATACCTTTTCTAGAGATAATAGATAGAAAGCACAGTGGGTAGAATAATTGTCTTGAATGAATCTGACCTGGGTTCAATACTCAGCATCCTAAGCACCACCTTGAGCAAGCCCTGGGCACTACATATTGTGACACACCCCCAAATAAAGAAGTTTTCCAGAAAAATGGTTTACATTAAACATACACCCATGCCTCAAGGAGGAAGTCAAGAGTGAATACGTTACTCAAAAGAAAGATAATATATTTGAATTTCTTAAGAGAAAAAGATGAATTGAATCCAGTTAAAATATGACACTTCCTCTGACTAACCAGATTATCCTTAGAAAAGAAGCAATCTGATTGTACGTGCCTTTGGTTTCCTGGGTCATCAGGTAAAAATAATTATACCCTCTGCCTCCTTGAGTGAGAAGGTTGGATAATTTAGCATATGTAGACTTTCAGTTTGAGCATGACACATAAGAATTTGAAAATGCTCACATCCATCCGCAAGAGGAGAAAGCCAGAATAATTGAAAAATCAATAACTTTTCAATGACCCAACAGAGAACATGGGCTGTAAGGCCAGAAACCACTATGATATTAAGGTCAGAGCTTGTGATAGGAGAAGTGCATTGGTCTCTGCACTATCATAGTGACCTCTGAGTACAACTACTATCACCATCACAAAATATTTAATACAGTTAGACTTCTAGCCAGAACAACATAAATCAACACACAAAAGACCTTTCTAGCATGCAATGCAAAAATATTTTAATAAAATAATCAGCTGTGACAAAGAAAAGGAAAAGGAAATAGTTTAAAAGGCACGGCCAGGGGCCGGGCAGTGGCGCTAAAGGTAAGGTTCCTGCCTTGCCTGCGCTAGCCTTGGACGGACAGCGGTTCGATCCCCCGGTGTCCCATATGGTCCCCCAAGCCAGGAGCAACTTCTGAGCACATAGCCAGGAGTAACGTAACCCCTGAGCGTTACCGGGTGTGGCCCAAAAACCAAAAAAAAAAAAAAAAAAAAAAGGCACGGCCAAAAGCAGACTCAGATATGACTTGGAGTTGAAACAACTGAAGAATTGAGAATAATGGAGATTAAGATAAGGAAAGCTATAAAAGAAAAGGTAGAACACATGAGAGAGTAGATAGAAAGTGTAAAGAAAAGAAGATCAAGGCAAGCTCTAAAGGCATAATCACAGTCATATAAATTATTTTATATTAAAATGAAAACATTGTCTGACACAGAACAGAAGCAGGGAAACTGAAACATTTAGAGGAACACTGAGAAATAGTAAAGGTGAAGAATGAGGAAGATTTCTTCTGTCAGAAAAAAGTAGAAAATTTAACCCACATCAAATAATAAAATTAAATTAGAAATTTCAGAAAAAACAACATTTTATGAATAAGATTCAAGACACAGATATATGGATTTCTCAATGAACATTTAAGTATTTCCTGATAATTCTTGACAGAAACAAATGAACAGTTTTCTGCTCTGTTTTTACCAGTTTCTCCATGATATACTAAAGATATTATAAGAACAAACACAAAGCAATTTTTCCTAAACACAAACATTTATAACAAACTAAAATAAAGTCAGTAATAAGTGGACTATACAGTCTGAGAAATTATATTTATCACAGGAATTTAAGATAGCTTAACATTTGAAAATCAATGGAATACCCCATGTTGAGAGACTAAAGACAGGGAAAAATATGACCTTTTCAGGACAAAAGGGGAAAAGAAATATCTGGACAAAACCAACACAGTAAGAGATAAATAATTTTCAGTGAGTTTAGGAAGGCTTTAGACTGATAGAGTACTTAGGCAAAGACTATCCTAGCATGGCTTTTAAGATGAAAATAAAATCCTTTCACTTTGTTTCCCTTAACTTTCCATTCATTTTGACAACCAGAATCACATATCTTTCTGCAATATTTTTGGGGCTGCTTGCTCAGTTGCTCTAGAGGGTTAAGGGTTAGTTGTGGTAGACACAGAGGAACACATCTGTGCCAATAATCACATAAATAATGTGGGACTGTCCTGAAGATTTAACTCAAGTGCTCTAATATTGAGCAACGTACCATATCCCTCAGATTCTTTCTCTTGAATGTATTTTCACTGTTTCTATTCAACAACGATATACTCCAGTCATTGAAAAGGAAAAGAAAAATAACATAGCCAAGTTGCAGAGAGGGAAAGAAAACGATCATTTGAAGCTGAAGGTTTTTGTGAACCTTCCAAAAAACTATAATCAATAAGCTTAGCCAAGTAGCAGTTGTTTCATTTGCTTATGCCAAGTTTGAATAATATTCTTTATAATCCTACTAATGTCTGCATGATCAAAAGTAATATCCTCCTAATATTAGCGATTAGCGATTTCTCCCCTTGGTCTAGGAGTTATAATACTGATGAGAAAATTAAGAATTCCCACAAGGTAGCCCAAGAAGCAGAAGTAAGCAAAAGAGAAACAACCATCAGGCAGAATGACAGCCATGTTGGGACAGGGAGTTTAGAGGGAAGAATTCCTCCCTAAATGCAGAGGTGGGCTTTCTAGAGAGCTCTTGATGCTTTTATTTATTTATTTTACAAGTTCTTGTCCCCTAAAAGCTCACGAGGATTTCAGAACAATATATTACTTGTGAAAGTTAATAAGTTAACATGGAGCTATGTACAATAAACACCAGATTTCTTTGCAGGATCAGGTGATGAGAACATTTCAATAGATTCATTTACTGGACATTTCAGAGATGCGCTGACTTATTTATAAAGGACCCTGTAAGGAAGAAGCTAATTTGGCAGGAGGTATTTAGGGCCACACTGTTGGGCTCAAAAATATACTCCTGGCAGGCTCAGGGAGTTATAAAAGGTGACAAATAAACTTGGATCATCCAAATGCAAATCAAAAGCCCTACCTGCTCGGTTATCACTCTGGATTCAGGAAGATGCTATTTATCTGCACCCCAGGATACCTCTTTTCAACTCCATGGTGGATGCTCAGTCTGTGGCAAAGTACAAACAGGGGCAGAGTTCCCTATTGTTGAGCAGCTTAAAGCATCTTTCATTGGACAAAGTGTAGAGATCTGGAACCGAGCACTCCAGGAAAATGTCACTGTGGAAGACATCTATAGTTTTAATTTATTAATTTTGATTTCTGTAATCTCTAGAACCCTATTAAGCCATTTCTTCCAAGACTGACTAGTTCTTAGAGAGAGCAAACAAGTCAACTACAAGTTCATTTTTCTATGAAAACCATCCAATGCCTCCATTTCCTCCAGAGACCTTTCACTGCCCAGGCACTAGCCATGACACCTGTCCCAATTACTTCAGCCCAGGACCATATACCAGGGAAAGCTCGTATGCTCAAGAGCCCCTGAAATTATTTAAACTGTCCAGTCCTTGTCCTCTTTGCAGCCCTTTCACCCATACATGCAAATCACAGTGCTGGATATTATACACATCTCCGCACATGCCCTGGCTCTCTCTCAAGGTACATTCCAGAGAGACTCCATGTGTCTGCTTCTCTTGGAATTTCATGAGAGGTAATAACCTGTTTGAGAATAGGTTATATCACCTGCTCTATGGGCCTTATCATATAGAAATAAAACATTTGGAAGCCATCAATGAGTAGTCTCTCCTACAGAGTAAGGAAAGAGTGTCTGTGGCCTGGGGGAATATTCCACAACACACTCAGAGCAATGTTGACTTCCATGACCCATACCCCACCCAGACTGCTTCCTAAAGCTGGTTGGCCAAGGGGGTCACTTGGCAAAATGAGAAATAACCTCTAGACATGTGTGAGGCCTCAAGCTTGCTGTCCCATCTCAGCAGTCAGGAGACTAATAATATAGCAATTTATCAATACCATATTTGTGGGATCTAATCCCCTCAATTTTTCTTTGTTGAGCAGAAACGCAAGGCAAGAGTTGACTTTGCTAGACACCCATCGATGCTGGCCTGATCCCAGCATTGTATCTCATGTCATCACAAAGCACAGCAGCACAAATGTGTGCTGATTTCCAGTCATACCAGCTGGTTTGTGTTCTGATCTCCAAGCACATCAGCTACATACATGTGCATGGCTGGGTAAGGGAGGTGAAGAGAAACAGTTTAGGTGATTTAGTATGCTATGCTGTGTCATGGTGTCCCAGCTAGAGGCCTAAATGTATGTTCCTGCCTCCTCTCTCTGAGGTTCTTGCCAGTTTGGGGAGACACATGTTAAGGGTTATAGAATATGCTCACATGTTGGGAAACAGGCAAAGAAGCATGATGAATGATGAAGCTTCAGGACAGAAAGTGATTTACTGAGAAAGTATCTTAAAGGCAGCTAAAATCAAGGATTAGGGACTGGGCGGATAACACAGTAAGTAGGCAAGGCAAGGCGACATGCTAATTCTGCATGTTGTCAACCCAGGTCTATCCCTCACATGCCATTTGGTTCCCTGTACATCATTAGGATTTGTCCCTGAGTGCAAAGCCAGGAATAAAGTCTGAGGTTTTCTGGGTGTGACCCCAATACTAGGGATAAACTTCCAGAGTGATTTGGACTATTGGGTGTTAAATATTGCACTACAGCATTAGAACATAACCCCCAAGCAAGATTAGACTTTGTCATCTCTGGCACTCACAGTAGTGCAGATAGGAAGGGGCGTGTGGGCTCTGTTCTTTCTAAGCTCACAGTCACACTATGATGAGAGTATGAACAAATAAAACAAAATATACAGAAAACAAATGAAGGAATCATAGTCCCATATATGTTGTCTCCATTAGCTCATGGTTCATATGAGGGCTTGGAAAAATAACTTAGAACTGGGGAAAGGTGAGGGGAGAGAGATGGAAGATCTGAGTCTAAATGTCTTCATCCTTTAGGTAGGCCTGCGGGTTAATAAAGGATAAAAACAGAAGCTTTTCTCAATCTGAAGATATGTGAAAACACAGGATCTATGTATGTGCATGAAAAAGGCGCAGCTATTTTTTTGCAGGTGTGCAAAAACCTTAAGACAGGACAAAAACTCCCCAGTCAGGAAAGGATAAATAGCACATACCATAGGAAGCAGGAATTAAAGGCAATTCAACTACTTCCAACAATGCAATTGGTAATCAACAAACATTGTGGAGTTAAAAAAGTAAATTATGGACCTACGCATGGCATATGATGCTATTTATATGAATTGAAATAAGCAAAATTATATACATTATTTGGATAATATGCAACAAAACCAAGAGTGCTTATGCCAGCTCTAAATATGTTTTTTTCTCTTTCAGTATCTATTTCCTTAATCACGCTTAATATTTTTTTAGAAAAACTTAAAATTCTAGTAATTAGAGGAACACTTGTGTCGTTTACAAAAATGAAAGCAATCGCCTACAAGGATCAATTTCAAATAGAACAGTAAATGCCATTTTCTGTTTTGTGCCTTTCAGGTCTGCTCTCCATCCATCAAACGTCTATTCTTCCCGAGCCCCAAACATATAATTAAATTTTGAAAGCATGAAGCATAGCTTGAAGGTCAGTGGGGAGGACAATTTGATGGGGACACTATGAAGAAGAGTTACTTGAAGAGAGGGTCAAAAAGATAAATTGGTACTTGGGCCCTGAATTCCTTAAATGCAAGGTTAAAATATGTGGACCCCATCCTCTGCCCATCGGGAGGTATTACTTGTTTCTAAACATCATAGATCAAAAGGAGAGATCAATACTTTCTTTCAGTCCCTACCTCTCAAAGCTCATCTTTCCCCCACCCTCTTTGACCTCTACCTTCACCTGAAGTTTTAAGGCCATGAAATAGTGCAGAAATAGTTCTCTTATTTCCAAGGGGGCTACTATTTACAGAAGGATTGAGATCTTAAGATCTTTAAAAAAACATCACATGTAGGTATAACCCCTCTCCTGGCTTCTCCTTCTGCCAGAGCACAAAAGTCTTAAAAGTACCTTTTAAGGTACTTTTGAAGGTCAAGAGAAATGTTCTGTCCACAGTAGGGAAGCAAGAGATATTCTTTTATTTTATTTTTATTTACTTTGGTTTTTTTTTTGGGGGGGGGGTTTACACCCAGTTGTGCTCAGGGTATACTCCTGGCTCTGCACTCAGAAATCGCTCCTGACAGGTTCATGGGACCATATGGGATGCCAAGAATCAAACCTGGGTCCATCCTGGGTTAGTCGGGTGCAAGGCAAACGCCCTAAAACAACTATGTTATGAACAATTTATAAACCATGATATTTAAATAAAGTAATAAAATGAAAGAAATAAAACTACAGAATAAGACCTAACAAAGACAAAATTAGGTGCTGTGGCCAGAAAGTGGTCCCTAGCCAGTAAATAGATTGTGTTCTAACAACATTAGTGGGATGATCCATGCTGTGTCTATCATGATATTTGACTTCATTCATTTTGCCACCACCAAAGTCAGGCATTTGTCACAGACACCACTGTGTCCAGACCTCAGGGAGCTGGACCTCCTCCATCCTGACCAATGCAAAGGATGAGTAGGTGAATTCTGCCCTGGGAAATTCCCTGAGGACCCAGGTCCTGCATATCAGTAACAGACCTGAAGATCCAGATTAACCTCCCATTAGCTCAATCTTGATTCTTAACGCCTGCATGATTTCTCCTTGAAACACATGAAGGGCAATTTGTCCTCCTAAGAACCCATGGTTGTCTCCATCTGTAAAAGAACCATATTGGTGTTGGAACCTGCAGGTGGTTTTCCAAGCTGGAGTGAAATACAAAACTCTGTCACTAGAGGGCAAGACGGCATTCACCATTTAGGAAAGAAAAGAATCCTGCACTCTAGGGGCCTACCTGTCCCCCGCGATTCATTCTCCTTTGTACAAAACCTGTGGCAGACCCATAGCTGGGCAGTGGGGTTCTGGAGTGTGAGGTTGGAGTGGTCTTACCAGAGTGTCGCCAAATTTCAGAAATCATGTGGCTGCTAAGACCTTTTCAGCCAAATCACATATGCTTCCTGTTTTCACACAGAAGCAGTTTGGGCTGCAGTACTACCAACACGAATCCTGCTGCTCTCCCTGGCTGCCTAAGAAGTACCCACTATTCTTCTAGGGTTCATCCCTCCTCTGGGTCCCATTGTCCAATCCCCCTTTCCCATGAGCCTTCCTCTCTCTTACCCAACTGTGCTCTGTGGGAAGCAGCCAAGCCCAGCATTGTCCAAGCTCAGACTGAAGTGTATCTGCCTTCCTGTCCCAAATTTCTTGGACTTTTCCTGCTGCCATCAGACCTGCTCTCTTCCTGGAAGGCTCACGGGCTTCCAGGACCAGTACAAATTCTCCTGTCAGCACTAAGATGGGGCTGAAAGAACAGGATGGCTGGGCAGCCACAGGCCGTTTAAGTTCCCACACTAGAAATTTGAATGGCCCCATGAGTGCTTTATTGGTTGATAAGTACCTATTGATTGGTTGTTCTCATAAATTAATATTCAAGCTCTCTCTGTAACCTTATAAGAGCTGGCCTTTGCCTCCAGGCCTAGATTAATCTTTCAATTCCTAGTGCCCAGGCCAGACTTTCTATCAGGGGTCCTCAAACTTTTTAAACAGGAGGCCAGTTCACTGTCCCTCAGACCATTGGAGGGTCTGACTATAGTAAAAACAAAACTTATGAACGAATTCTTATGCACACTGCATAGATATTATTTTGCAATAAAGAAACAAAACATACAAATACAATATGTGGCCCGCGGGCCATAGTTTGAGGACCACTGTATCCTCAAAGATGCCCCCAAGGACTTCTGTGCTGCTGTTTTACTGGCCTGGAGTCCCTTTTCTTGTTTCCAATGACAACTTATCTGACCATATTGTCTTCATTGGTTTCCATATTAGCTTTCCTCCCTAGATAAATCTTCCAGACATTCTAGACATCACTCTCTACTTCTGTCATTTGTCAACTGAGGATGCATCACCTGAAGATGGCCATGATGGCTTTATTCATCTATAAAATTGTTACATCTCCTCCCTTCACCCAGCATCTTTCCAAGGGTTTCACTAGGCTAGGGTCTCACTACTAGGTCCCACAGGAACATAGAACAACTACAAGACAACTGGGGCAACAGAGACACAGAGTAGACCACCATTCCATGCGAACAATAAAGTCTAGAATTTATCCTGGGATAGGACAATAAAGTCACAGATTAGAGAGAAGATAGCAGACAAAAGCCTTTTCCATTGGTATCAATGTGGGGTCTTTGTATTCAGAGAGGGACATTAAGTCAGACCTGCTATTCTTGGAGACAAGGAAGGCCGAACACAGACAGAAGAGGAGGAAGGTGAGGGTCACTGAGAGAATGAAGTGCCAACTGGAAGACTGGATTTATGCTACCCAACCCAAGGACCATCTTGGACCGTGTTTCAGAAGGAGCCAGACATTACGCATTCCTATCATGAGTATTATGAAAGATATTGGTAGTAATCCCATTTTATGGAGAGTGCTTGGCTACTGCCTCCTAGGAAATGAATGAGGATATCTGTGTAAATTTTAAACAGGTTTTAACCCTCTGTAAGCAATATAGCGACTCTATAAGCTATGGGTAATTGATAGCACTGAAATCACACTACTTAGTTGCCAGTTGGACTCGCTAAAACTTCATAAAAAGGTATTTGCCTCCTCTTGGGAACCTTTTAAAACAGGTTTGGATCACTCATTGATGGGTTAAGTAAAATCTCTTACATACTCATTTTCTGTCTGTGAAAATCATGATTCTGCATTTCTAGGTGCAATTATTATTCTTTAAGATTACTTTTTACAATAAAAGCATTAAAAATTTAAGAATTACTAATTCTTTGCCTACATGTCACTCCAGGTTCACAAGCATTGGCATTACATGACCCCGTTCATCTTGGCATTACATGGTATTTCTCTGTGGGGATGAGCATAAGGGGCTATGCCCCCCGACTCATTTTCACATTCAAATATAATGTCCTTGAGATGACATGGGTTAAAAAATAGCTTCCACTGAGTGAGACTTGGGAAGCAGAGACATACTCTCTGCAAAATTGTCTGTGTCGACAAATCTAAACAAAAAGAAACTCGGTTTAGCTGTCAATATAAGGGCCAGGGGAACACGAATCAGAACTGGCATCTCAGCAAATCTGAACTGACTGGCTGACAGGAAAAGAACTCTACGCGAACAAGAGTGCATGCTCCACACAAGATGGCCAGATGAGATATTGAAAATAAATCCTTTAATAAAACACAGCTTGAAATGGAAGAAGGAGGGGGAGTGAAATGGATGATTCTGCGCTCTCAGCAGATAGCTGATAAAACCCAGGGAGAATAGTGCACCATTCTTCAGGAAGCCTGGTCTCCAACATACACACACAAACACACATACACACATCTACTTGGAAATGAAAAAGAGAATTGAAAAGCTTTAGTAGTAATAAGTTGGCTACCAACCACACAGAGGAAATGTATATTTGTTGTGGTGAGAGAGTAACCTAAGGAGTTGGTTATAATATCGATTTTACGTGTAAGAAATGATCAAAGCCAACATCATTTTATGAAGGTTTTAGAACAGGAACATAACGTATCCCTTATATTTCTTTGAAATGGGAGGTCCATGAAACTGCAATGAGCAGACGCAAAACCAAGGAAACACACATGACAGACTTTTCAACGTCAAGAGAAAAGTCACTACTGTCCCTCAGTGCAAGGTAGGAGGAAAAAAATCAACAAAATCTAGGAGCATTAGAGATTTTGCTTCTTTTTTTTAAATAAAAATCTTTATTTAAGCAGCATAATTACAAGCATGTTTGTAGTTGGGTTTCAATTATAAACAGAATACACCCCTCCACCAGTGCAACATTCCCACCACCAATGCCCCCCTCCTCTCCCACATTCTACTTCTCTCATTCTTTAACATTATCATGCTAGTTGTTAGTGTAGTTATTTTCCTAAAAGAGTTCACCACTCTTTGTGGTGAGCTTCAAATTGTGAGCCAGTCTTAAACACATGCCCAAAGATTCTAAATTAACTGGTCCTTTATGGTAATATTCTTCAAGCTTTTTATATCTGCTTTTCAGAGAAGTTGTAATCCAGCTGATAGATGGGTGGTTATCAACCTAACTATACCTGCAGACCAACAATAGTCCCTGGTGATCAAAGATCACTGCCTTATGGAAATGTAAATCTCAGAGTTGTGGCTGCACTGAACCCCGGAATATACAGACTTGGCACACATCAAAGTCCCCTTCATATACATTTTTTTAAATCAGTAGAGCTAGGGTTGGCTTGAGGAATTTGCATTTCTAAGCAGTTCCCAAATATGATGGATTCTGGGGATTGACAAACCACATCTAGAATAGAGTAACTAAAAAAAATAGTACTAGGTATAAAACATGATCCAATTCTAATTTTTAAAATAAGCAAACAGTTTAAAGCAGCTAAGAGGAAATTGAAAGCAAATTGTAAATTAATCATATTGATGGAATTTTTCATTATGCAATCTTTGGCAATGGTATTGGGTTATAGGACTCCTACCATCATTCTGAATATTGATAGTAACTAGTACTACTTATGGACTGCAAAACTGCCTTGAACTCTGCTGAACATCCATCTGAAACATATGCATATGATTACATGATGCATGATAAGATTAGTTTAAGAATGATTTTTAGGGCCCAAGGCAGTGGCATAAGTGGTAGGGCATTTGCCTTGCATATGCTAATTTAGGATGGACCAAAGTTCGATCCCCCAGCATCCCATATATTTCCCCAAGCCAGGAGCAATTTCTGAGTACATATCCAGGAATAACCCCTGAGCATCACCAGGTATGGCTTTAAAAAAAAAAAAAAAAAAAGAAAATAAAAGAATTATTTTCCTTTTATCACCCTCCAAAGACAGTTTTTCAAGGTTGAGACATGCTGGTAAGATTCATTCTTTCATCATAAATACGTATTCTTCCAGAGATTTCTTGAGCAGAAAAGACAGTCCACTTTCTGCTAACTGGAAAATCATTTTTTTTTAATTCCCAAAACTACAATTAATGCAGACAACAAATCTGTATTATGAATAGAGAAATAAACTGAAATGGGATGTTTCTCCTTGAAAACAGAAAATTAATATTAAAATCTACTTAATTTTTCATTTTTAATGGGAACATAGACCTGATTCAGCTTCTATAAACCCTCAAGGACAACAATAGGAAAATCTTCAGGCTGTTGTGTTGCTATGTCATATCCTGAAACAAGTGTCTAAATGTGTCATGAAAAAATCAAGTTTCTTATATTTTGTAAAAACCCAACCTCATTAGATGTTGATACAACTCGCAGATTTTGTTTATCCTTACCTTCTCTGAGCCAATCCATTTTTGTTGAATATAAATATATATGAAAAATAAATATAGTTAGCTAGAAAATTGATAGTCTGAGGAGAGGGGCAGAAAGGTGATTTAAGGACCCTTAATTACTACTATTGACTAGAATACCAGCACATTAGGGAAACCCTCTGGTCAGGGTATGAAAATCTTTCTTTTATCTAACACCTCCACCATATGAAGACATTCCAGACTTTTGCTTTAGCTGTCCAGTTCTCTTTGATATGTAAAGCCCTAAACTGGATAGACTAGTATAGATCCACAAATTTCTGTTAAAATGGGCCCTTCTTTCTGTTCTTACTGGTTCTAAACAACACTGTAGGTAGAGGACATTCAAGGCCTCTAACCTATGATTTTTTTCTCTTTTCTGCCTCATTTACTCTTTTTTTTAGCATTTTAATTACTTGTTTATAATAGTTAATTTTTAAATGTAGACACAGAGTTGTTTCCAAAGGATTTTTACAGTATCCCCACCTTCAATCCCAAGACCCCATATCCTCATCTTTACCCCTGACTCCAATTTTCCTCACATCCCCTAACATTATTCCTTAACAAGCACACTTTTTTATTTTAATTGCTGTGTTTTGAGTGCCATATAGTGGATCTAGTGATTTAACTACTTACAGACAGTTTTTCTCTACACTATAGACGGTCCTAAGTCAATGGCCCTTGTCCCTGTGTAGACCTCCGAGAGAATTAAGCTAAAAGAAAGGAATCAAGAGGAGAGGGCTAGATATAGAATGACATTCTTATTTGTGAGATACATAAGAAGAGAGCATAGTAATACTATCCAAAGACAAGAGAGATGAGAGCAGGAAGAGCAGATCATAGTAGGAAGCTTGACACAAATAGCTGAGAAGTGCAGTTAAGGGAGAGAAGAAACCACTATAACTCATTTTCTTAATCCACGCAGTGCTCCTGTTTCAGGCCTGTTCATCAAGTGTTGTTCTGCCCACTGCCTCCAATAAAGACCACCAAGCTTCAGAGAATGCAATAGCAAAGCAGGTTTATTGATTCCTGCTAGCTGGAGTAACTGGATCTGTCATGCAGACTAAAACCAGAGAGGCTCCAAACAATTTAGAGAAGTATCTTTTATAGGCTTAAGGTGTCTTGAGGGGAGGGTTGATGTGGAAAGTAGGACTTGTAGAATGCACCAATCTCTTGTCCGGGTTCAAATACAATATCCAATCTGTTGACATTCTTGAGGAAATTTCAGAGCAAGAGGATGAAGGATAAGAGGGTGGAAGATAAGAGGTTGGAGGACAAGAATGGGGGTAAAACACACACACACACACACACACACACACAATGCAGAAGCTTTCAACTTAACAGGCATTTGCAATTTATCACTTAATTGAATTACCTGGGAAATTCCAGAGCAAGAGGTTGGAGGACAAAGGTGAGGGTAAAGAAAGCAAGACACAGAAGCCTTCATCTTGACAGGTGTCATATTTGATTATTACATTTAGCTATTATCTGTCATACTACATTTAACACTTATTTCACTTAATTCTACTTTAACACTACCCAAGTCTAAGAACTTACTGGTTTTAATGCAAATTTCATCCATCTCATTGGAGTTCTGAGTGCCAATTTCACATATGTCCTTCAATCTACCTCCATTTTAGACCAAAGACTAGCAAACCATAGTCTCTAAGCCTACACAGTATTTGCTTGTCTGAGTGTTCCTTACCATTTCATCTTTTTTGTTTTTAGTAAAGTTTTATTAGAATGCTATCATATCTACACCTATGTTGACTATGGACATTTTCATACACTAATGGCAGAATCAGGCAAGAGTTAAGACCTTCTGATGCTGAGATTCAAAACTACTGACAATCTAGCTCTTTAAAGGAGCAATCTGCAGTGACAGGAGCATCTTAGAGATGCTGATGCAAGTATCACAATTCACTGTGTGGGTGTTGACTCATTGGGCAGTGAATTTTATCTAAAAATCAGAATCACATCCTCCTAAACTTTAGTGCACTTTATTGCTACCAGTGTGAAGAGCCTTTAGATGACATGGTTGTGGTTGTGCCCATTTTTTTTTACAAAGATAACGTTGCACTCTACCACACTGAGTTCTTTCACAAAACACTTACTGAAAGTAGACCAACTACAACTCAGAATACAATGGGTTAGCCTGAACTTGGCATCTACATGCCAACATTCTCCTGAGACTGGAACCAAATACAACTTCTCTCCTTCCTTGTAATCCATTGGAGATCTCACTAGATTATTACTGATCATTTGAAAACACATACAGATGTGGATAAAAATATTTCACTGATACCTATGTAACAAGAGGCAGAAACCAATGTAATGACAACTGTCCTCATAGGCAATATCTTGTTGCCTTTTTGTCATCATCTTTCATTTGCTTCTTTTGTAATAGATGTGGCAGAGGGTTTTAAAATAAAATTCTGAATAGAAGAAAGAATAACATCTCATCGGTAAGTAATGAATGGCCACTTCAAAATGAACCTATAGAAGATAAGGACTCAGAGAAAATTTGCTGTGATATCATTATACCAAACAGTCAGATTGCTAAAAATATCATTGAGCACCCGTTCATATGCAGATTCCTGAAATATCACATAAAGCAATGTTTAAAGGATGATTCAAATAAGTCTCACACCTATTCCCATTTTCTGCCTTTGCAAGGATAGACCTGACTGTGTATATTATTTTTTGGTAACAAAAATTTAATTAATTTACTGAGCATTTAAAAATATTCATTTTGAATTTTCAGGAATTTTTCAACACTTCACCAGTGCCCAATTTTCTTCTACAAATGTCCCTATTTCTTTCCTACCCACCCACATGCTCTGATGTGGTTTACAGTCCTGATGCCTATAGGATTTTATTCATAATATTTTACTCTCAGCCCTCTCTCTTCCTTCCACTTCAACACTCTCACACCCCTTATTATAGCATTCTTTTCTATATCTTATTCCACAGCCCAGCCTCAAGTGGCATGTTTCAGACTGAAGGTTTTCTTATTGTTTCTGTTGCCCTTAGGCATTTGTTATTTCACTAATATGAGAGAGATCATTATGTATCATTCTCTCCCCCTCTAACTTCAATCTGCTAGATACTCTCCAGATATATCCATGTAGCAGGAAATTCAATCATTCCAGCTTTCTTTAGGGTCAAGTAATATTCCATCATGTATATGCACCATAGTTTAATCCAATAATATATTTTGGGACACTTAAATTGTTTCCAGATAAAATTTTGGTTATTGTAGATAATGCTTCAAGGAACATAGGGCTTTATATGTCTTTTCTCCATTTTGTCTTTTGAATCTTGGGTTAGATGCCAATAAATAAAATTGCTAGGTCAAGTGAAAATTTAATTTCTAGTTTTCAAGGAATGTCTGTATTGTTTCCTAGAAATACTAGACCTATGGACATTCCCACCAGCAGTGAACTAGTGTCTCTTTTTCCCACATACACACTTTGTTGTTCTTTCTCTTTTTTAATATGTATTCAGTCTCTGTGATGAGAATTGATATTGTTTTGATTTGATTTCCTTAATGATTAGTGATGTAGAGAAAATTACCATGTGATTTTTGGCCACTTGTGAGTCTTCTTTGAGTAAATATCTATTCATCTCTTCTCCCCAATTTTTATAGAATTAGGTTTTTTTGGTATAGTTTTATCAGTGTTCTGTGTATTTTGGATATTAACCCTTTATCAGATGAGTAATGGGAAAATAATTTCCCCCAGTGTATGGTGTGTCTTCGTATTTTGGTCACGACTTACATTGAGCTAAAGAAGCTTACTTTAATGTAGTCCCTGGTGACAAATTTTATACTATAACTAGTATCTTCATGTATATAGTTTACATATTGATAAAATCTTGAAATTTTTGTTCTAATTTTACAAATGAGAGTTCTGTGTTCTCCATTATTTGTTAATCAATCAGAAACTATTTTCATTAGCAAACACAGTTCTTAGGATAATTAATTATATGTTTATATTATCCTGAAATAGAGTTAGTTAAAGGGCTGACAATAGTTTTCTTTCCAGATTTCTAGAAAAGATGCAGGCTCTGACTTAAATCACAGACCCTGATTCAAAGGCTTCTGAGCCTGACATGCTGCTCCAATTCCTCCGTGTATTCTAGGTTGGTTCTAGGAAAGTACCTTCTTTTGTCATTCATTTACCTAATTTTATCTGATGGGCAAGTCCAGAACTGAGCTATTGGAAGTGGATTAGCTGGTATCCCCAGGATCCCTGACTGGGTACCTTTTTGTCAGCAGCTGGGGGCCATGTGGGACTGTGCACAGAGCACTTAATATTTTCATACTGGAAGATCAACTTTTCTTGCGGAGGGGGCTCAGACTCAAAAGATCCATTTCTTTATGGCACACAGCGCTTGTGTACTGGGATACCAGGTGTCCCCAGAAAGGAAAAGGAGGAATGCAATTTCTGGCTTATAAAACTATCCTTGGTGTTGAAACACTTGGGCCCTCCTCTGTCCTGGGCTCCTAGTGTGTGGGTAGCAAAGTGAAGCAATTCTCCTCTATAAAGCCAACGTTGACCAGATATGTCTCTGTTCCAAGCAACACGGGCTTTTTGGAACTGACTGACTCGCTAAGGCCCACCACCAAAATAGGCAAGATCTTCCAAGGAAACTCTGAAATCACAGGTTCTCTAGACAAATGTGTGAGAGTCCATCTGCATCCTCCAAGTACTGTGTATGAGAAAACTCACTGAAAAGAGAAGAATGTTATAGCTATGGCAACTTGGAGAATTCTATTGCATTCTTGGTCCTCAGACACTCAAGGAAGAGGCTCTCTACAAGGAGGAACTATTATCCTCATTCTCAAGACCAGCAGGCTTATGGCAGCAGGATCCTCATCCTCATTAATAGAGCAAAGGTGTTTCACGGTATTGGATTATATAGTTCCTCTTTCATAGACTTGGAGCTAGAATTGAGTTGGACTGAAAGGAAATAGGAGGGGGTCCCATATATCATACCAGGACAACACTTCTTCCAACCTTATGCAATTTTGACCACACTTCTCTGCAGACCCCCACACTCTTAGGGATCACTAAAGAATTTATATCTTCTCATGTTCCTAGAGATTGATGAAGGGTCTATTCACATTAATGGCAATACTTTAAAGATCTGCCTCCTCATATCCAAGTGGCTAGCAGAGGAATCTGTCTCACCTCATTATCATGAGATAACTGACACATCTTCCCTCCCATAGTCACAGGGATCCCTGAGGAATTTGTCTCATGTCATGTTCATGGAGATCACGAAGTGATCTTCCCTGTCATAGTCACAGAGATCACCGAAATATTATTTTGCCCCTCACATTCAAAAAGATTACTGTGCTCTGCCCCTCTATATTTAAGTGACTGCGAGATCATTCCCTTCCATATTTAAGGGGATACTAAGAGTTCTATCTCCTCATACTCACATGAATCATTCAGGGATACACTGTTACATCCCTCTTATAGTGATCACTGAAGGACATTTCCCAATATATTTACAAGGGATTATCTCACCTCATGTAATGGAGAACATTTAGGGATCTGAACCCACAACAAGCCTAAAATGCTTATATAAAGAGATGGAAATTTCTTAATAATCAAGAGATATGTATATATGGGGCAGGACAAATAGCATGGAGGTAAGGCATTTACCTTTCATGCAGAAGGTCATCGGTTCAAATCCCGGCATCCCATATGGTCCCCCGTGCCTGCCAGGAGCAATTTCTGAGCACGGAGCCAGGAAAAACCCCTGAGCACTGCTGGGTGTGACCCAAAAACCACACACACAAAAAAAATAGATCTGTATATCGTGAAGACATCAGATTTCTAAATGTATATGCACCTATGCTTGGCCAGCAAAACTTAAAACAGCTGCTAATAGAATTAAAGAAATACATCAATAGCAACACAATAATAGTGGGAGACTTTAGCATCACCCTTTCACCTCTTGATAGATCAGGATAAAAACCATGAAGAATATACTGGCTTTTAAATAAGAAATGGAAGAGAGAATAGAGTATAGATAGAAATATAGATGATAGATAGATAGATAGATAGATAGATAGATAGATAGATAGATAGATAGATAGATAGATAGATAGATAGATAGATAGATAGATAGATAGATATAAAGGGCTTTTAATCTCCAGAAATCTGGATACACAATATTCTTCAATGTACATGGGATATTCTCCAAGATAGAGCATATGCTACGCCACAAACTATACCTCCATAAAATCAGGAGGAAAGAAATTGTGTCAATTATATCATTGGATCATGATGCACAGAAAATAGAAATGAATCACAGACAGAAAAACAACTTTAACACCTGGAAATTAAACAGCTCACTGCTGAACAATCTTTGGGTCAGAGACAAAGATCAAAGAGGAAATCAAAAGATTCCTGGAAACATGAGAATGAAGACACAAATTATCAGAATTTGTACAACACAGCAAAGATGATATTAAGAGGAAATTTTATAGTTTTACATGCATTTATAAAGAATAAAGGACCTAGTTAAATAAGTTAATGGCACATCTTTTAAAAAATTGGAAAATGACTAACAAGATGAACAAAAAATAGGCAGGCTGAAGAAAGTAATAAAAATTAGAACAGAAATTAATGAATTGGACACTCGAAAATACAGTCCCAATGATCAATGACAACAAGAATTGGATCTTTGGTAACAATAAATAAAATTGATAAACTATTAGCTAGACTCAATTAGAGAGAGAAATTTTATCAAATGCAGCAGTAATTAAAAGTGGGTTAGATACTATAAAAATTCAAAGGGTATTAGAGATTACATAAGTGTGCCTCAGAAAATAAAATGCTTCATAGTCAACTTAACAAAGGAGATGAAAGATAAATATATAGAAAACTATAACAAACTGCTCCAAAAAAAAAAGAGAGAGAGAGAGAGAACACAAGGAAATAAATAGAAACACTATTCATGGGTTGGGAAGATTAACATCATTAAATGTCAATATTTCAGGGGCCAGAGTGGTAGCATAGTGGTAGTGTGTTTGCCTTGCACGCAGTTGACCCAGAACAGACCTGGTTTGATCCCTCGCATTACATATGGTCTCCCTATCCAGGAGTGATTTTGAACGCATAGGAATAACTTCTGAGCACTGCCAAGAGTGGCCCCCAAATAAAACCCAACAAAAAGTCAATACTTCAAAAGCATTTTACATATTTAATGCAATTCCTATGATAATACCCATGATATTTTTTAAGAAGTGGATCAAATATTCTTGAGATTCATTTGAAACTATAAATGTACACAAACAAGCTAAAGCAATCCTCGGGGGAAAGATAGGAGGCATCTTTATCCCCAACTTAACTTGTACTATACAACAGGAGTCATTAAAACAGCATGGTATTGAAATAAAAACAACCGCTCAGCTCAATGGAATAGATTTGAATATTTTCAGGCTTGTCTCCAAGTATATGATCAATCCATCTTTGATGAGGGGTAAGAAATATTAAGTGGATCAAGGAAAGCCTTTTTAAATGATAGGAAAACTTGTCAACTACATGCAAAAAAGTGAACTCAGACCTCTCTTTAACACCATGCTTGCGGGTCAAATCAACATAGATTAAAGATCTGGATATCTTAAAGCTGACCACAAAGAGTAGTGAGTACAGTTAGAGAAATAACTAAACTAACAACTACCATGACAATGTTAATGTGTGAGAGAAGTAAAATGCCTGTCAGGGGAGGCGGGAGGAGGAAGATGGGGGACATTGGTGGTGGGAATGTTGCACTGGTGAAGAGGGGGTGTTCTTTTTATGACTAAAACCCAATTACATTCATACTTAAAATCATGGTGTTTACATAAATATATTTTAAAAAGATCTGGATATCCAAATGTTACTGTGAATGATTTGTAATACACTGTGGTCAATATAAAAATTAAAAAAATAAAAAGATCTGGATATCTAACCTAAAACTATAAGGTTGCATAGAGGAAAATGTAGGCAGAACACTCAATGACATTGAAACTGAAGACGTCTGAAAGATGAAACACCACTGTCTACGCGAGTGTAAGTAAAGATAAACAAATGGGACTAAGATAAAAAAAAATGGGATTAAATTGAGAAGCTTTTGCATCTTAAAGGAAAATGACTAGGATCCAAAAACTACCCACAGAATGGAAGAAACTATTCACCCAGTACCCATCTGATAAGGAATTATCTAAGGTAAACATGGTACTGGTAGAACTCAGTAAGAAAAAATCATCTGGGACTGGAGTGATAGCATATCAGGTAGGGTATTTGTCTTGCATGTGACTGACCTAGATTTGATCCTCAGCATCTCATGTGATCCACAAGCCTGCCAAGAGTAGGCCCTGCGTGCCATCTTGTATGCCACCCACAGAAAAATAAAGAAAAAAAGAGAAAATTATGTAACCCCATCCAAAACGAGGAGAAAAAAATGAGCAGGCATTTCCTCAAAAAAGAAATACAGGCGGGGAACGGGGGTGGAGGGAGGACAACTTTTGGTGATGGGAATACCCTGATTCAATGTTAATATGTACCTAAAATATTGCTGTAAAAGATATGTAATCCACTTTGGTCAAAATAAAAATTATTATTATAAAAGTAAAAAAATAAGAGCTACAGTGGCCAAAAGACACATGAAATTATTGCTCCATATCACTAATCACCCAGAGATGTAAATCAAAAACCACAATGAAATATCATTAAAAACACAGAGATTGGCACACGTCACAAAAACAAGAACAGCCATTGCTGGTGTGGATGTGGGAGAAGGGGACTAGTACTCAATGCTGGTGAAAATGTAGACGGATTTGCCCTTTAGAAAATCATAGGAATATTTTTTTAAAAGTTAGAAATTGAGCTTCCATATGATCCAATTTGACTCCTAGGAACTTTAGGAATCCAAATTCCCCATACAGAAAATCTCTCTGCATTCCTATGTTCATTGCAGTACTATTTACAATAGCCAGAATTTGGAAACTGCCCAAGTGCCCAGTTACATATGAGCAGATAAACAGTAGTACATCATACACAATAGACTATTACAGAGCTATTAGAAAAAAATAAATTCAGGAGTTTTGTCATACATAGATGGATACTGAGATTATTGTGCTGAGTCAAATGAGCAGACGGAGAAGGATAGGCATAGAATAATCTCACTCTTTTGTGGGATAAAAGAAAAATAAAAGAGTATAATACTAATATCCAGTGACAATAGAGATGAGGATCAGGACGACCAGTCTTGGTAGAAAGATTGCCACAAGTTGTTGAATACAGTTAGGCTAGTGAATGTTCCACTGTGACAATGATAGTTGGAACTGATCACTTTAGACAAGAACCAGGTGCTGAAAGGGGAAAAATTGATTTGCCTGGTATCGCTTCATTAACAATATTGCAAACCACAGTGTCAGAAAAGAAAAGAGAAAGAGGGAGAGAGAGAGAAGTAAAACCCCAGAACATGGGGTGGAAGGAAATCTTAAGACATTGTTGATGGGAAATGTGTCCTAGTGAAGGGTGGAATGTATGTGAAGTGTATATTCTATGACTAAAACTCAACCATACACCATTTTGTAAGCACTGTGCTTAAATAAAATAATTATAAAAGCAGTGCAAATAAAAAGTAAGTAATCTGTCAATAACTCGGCTGCATTTGTATTATTCCTTCAGTCCAAATTGCTCAGTCTAAAGCAAGAAGCTTTTGTCATAGATCTGTGCACGGGGGCCAGAGATTGTGCTCAGGTAAGGCCTCACATGTGTATGACTTAGATTTGATCACCATCACTCCCTGTTTCTCCTCAGCCCAACAATATTTATTCCTGAGCACAGGGTCTGGCATATGCCCTGAGCACCACCAGATGTGATCACCCCCCAAAACAAAAATGCCTTATATTCATCTATGGGTTTTTAAGAAAAATAAAAGACATTGTTGCAATAATTCTCAGAGACAAAAGAGAGAAGGGCTGGAAGGCCCAACTCACGACATGAAGCTCACCACAAAGAGTGGTGAGTGCAGTTAGAGAAATAACTATACGTTGAGAACTATCCTAACAATGGGAATGAATGGGAAGTACGGAAGTAGAAAGCCTGTCTAGAGTACAGCAGGGGTGGGGAGGAGGGAGATTTGGGACATTGGCGGTGGGAATGTTGCACTGGTAAAAGAGGATGTTCTTTCCATGACTGAAACCCAACTACAATCATATTTGTAATCAAGGTGTTTAAATAAAGATATTAATAAAAATACCTTATACTCCATAGTGGCAGTTCAGGAAGCTATTCCACACAGCTAAAAAGATTCTCTGTCCTTATTCTGAGACACAGTGTACAAACCAAGCAGTCCAAAGCTAATCAACCGGGGCCCGAAGAGATAGCACAGCGGCGTTTGCCTTGCAAGCAGCCGAACCAGGACCTAAGGTGGTTGGTTCGAATCCCGGTGTCCCATAGGGTCCCCCCGTGCCTGCCAGGAGCTATTTCTGAGCAGACAGCCAGGAGTAACCCCTGAGCAATGCCGGGTGTGGCCAAAAAAAAAAAACAAAAACAAACAAACAAAAAAAGCTAATCAATCACTGGCTGATTTCTATTTAACCTCACTTTGTACCAGGTTCTAATCTAGTTATTGGAAAGTCTCTTATCTGAATGGTTCAAGAAGGTCCACTAGTAGTCAGGCACCACGGTAGGGATTAGAAGTATCATATAATCTGTGGAATAAACAACAAGATTAACCCTTGTTTTCCCCCTGCTCCTGGGAAAAGAGTCCCTAAAATTCCATAAACCCCTCATGAATGGCACACAAACTTGTTAGTGGTGGTGGGCTCTTGAGATCACTCGTGACTTTCTGAGATGAAAGCAAACTGACTTGGCCCCCCCGACCACAGTTCGTTCCCCTGGCATCCCATATGGTCCCCCAAGCCAAAAAGCGATTTCTGAGCACATAGCCAAGAGTAATCCCTGAATGTCACCAGGTGTGACCTCCCCGCCCCCCCAAAAAAAAACAAAACAAAAAATCCTGTAAGTTAGTTTTCATCTTATGCTAAGCCTACTAAACACAATATACTTTTTACTCTTAGAGTATCTTATTTTGATTTAGCCACATTTCAAGTGCTCAGTAGCCACCCTGCTGTCCATGTACTGTGCCAGTGTGTGGTTGTATAATGAGGGAAGGCCTGTTTGGTGAATGCCACAATTAAACTTTTTCATGACATTTAAATTAAATGTACCTGCAAGTATTTGTATATGTGATATATATTTATTTTTATGCCTATACATTTGTGCTCAGAAGAGTTTTAATTCAAATAATTGTTATGATAATTTCTGGCTGGCACAAATTAAGGATTTTACAGATATATCCAGTAAGCAGGATAGCCTGGATCCAGTCATTGGACATGTTTTGTATTCTCCTGATTGCTAGGTGACATTAAAAAAAGTCTGAAGATGTTCATTTAAATGATCAAACTTTCAAGTAACAAACACTATTAGCATCTTTCACCTAAGTCGCCCAAATGCATTAGGACACAGCTATAGCTTTTAAATGCCTGATGATTCAGAAGGCCACAATTTACACACAAACTGATGAGGCAGTGTTGGTTTAATGATTTCTTTTCAACTCCAAGGCCCACACTGGTGGATTGGTAAGACACGTCAGTGCTCCAGGCACCGTTTCCCCCACCCTTTCCACCCTCCTCCCTCTCCAAACTATGGACTCTGTATTTTCTTCCTTGAATTGATTTTCTCCTTAGTCACCTAAAGCATTGTCTGGTGAAGAATGATGTCCGTAAAAAATTGGAAGAAAATAAGCTGTTATTATCATTAAAATAATGATTTTTCAGATAAAGTCTTAGTTGGAAGCAGACATCTTTGCACATTGGAATTATTGATTACTCCAACACAAGAAAATAAGGTTACAATCCATGATAATTAGACCTGGACCAAAATAGTAATAATAATGTGTTTTTGCAGTCAGGAGGAACAGCAGGGTTTTAGCAAATGGTCAGGGCAATTGTAGCTGGTGAAAGAGTCTTGCCAACAGCACAGGCAGCATTGACACAAAAGCAGGGAAGTAGACAAGGTTGTTGCTGCAAATGCTTTGCTGCTGTATTATTTACAAAGGTTTCTAATCTATTGCAGGCATATAGAAATTTCTATTATTATTCACTATAAACTATTTTGAAATACTATCTTAACAAATACTGCAATGAGAAAATTTCTTTCATTTAATATTAATGTTAATTGTCATTTATAACTCCAATCATGTTTACATGTATGTTTTTATTAGTCTTGTTTTTTTTTCTTTTTTATTTTACCTAAAGAAGATGCAGCACATAGTTGACATAGTTGAATGACATTTGTTTCCAGATGAGTGAGAGAAAAATTAATAAGGAAAGAAAAGAAAAAGAAAAGGAAGGAAAGAAAGAAAAATAAAAAAGAAAGAAAGAGAAAGAAAGAAAGAAAGAGAGAGAGAGAGAGAGAGAAAAAGAAAGAAAGAAAGAAAGAAAGAAAGAGAGAGAGAGAGAAAGAGAGAGAGAAAAAGAAAGAAAGAAAGAAAGAAAGAAAGAAAGAAAGAAAGAGAAATAAAGAGAAAGAAAGAAAGAAAGAAAGAAAGAAAGAAAGAAAGAAAGAAAGAAAGAAAGAAAGAAAGAAAGAAAGAGAAAGAAAGAGAAAGAAAGAAAGAAAGAAAGAAAGAAAGAAAGAAAGAAAGAAAGAAAGAAAGAAAGAAAGAAAGAAAGAAAGAAAGAAAGAAAGAAAGAAAGAAAGAAAGAAAGAAAGAAAGAAAGAAAGAAAGAGAGAAAGAGAGAAAGAAAGAGAAAGAAAGAAAGAAAAGAAAGAAAGAAAGAAAGAAAGAAAGAAAGAAAGAAAGAAAGAAAGAAAGAAAGAAAGAAAGAAAGAAAGAAAGAAAGAAAGAAAGAAAGAAAGAAAGAAAGAAAGAAAGAAAGAAAGAAAGAAAGAAAGAAAGAAAGAAAAAAGAAGGAAGGAAGGAAGGAAGGAAGGAAGGAAGGAAGGAAGGAAGGAAGGAAGGAAGGAAGGAAGGAAGGAAGGAAGGAAGAAAGGAAGGAAGGAAGGAAGGAAGGAAGGAAGGGAAGAAGGAAGAAAATGCAGGAGATGATGTGTTCCTATAAGGGTGAAAGCATCGAATGAAGTTGTCCAAAAATTCAAAGCACTATTACTAATATGGTGATTTATAGGGTCATGTTCCCAGGTTTCAGGCCTTCTGTAAGGAGGAGAATATGGAGGGAGGGTGCCCATTTTTGTTCAAAAAAGCCCTGGTGATATCAGCCCAAATACCAGCATATCTAAAGTTCTATCATGGGGCCGGAGAGATAGCATGGAGGTAAGGCATTTGCCTTTCATGCAAAAGGTCATTGGTTCGAATCCCGGTGTCCCATATGGTCCCCCGTGCCTGCCAGGAGCAATTTCTGAGCATGGAGCCAGGAGTAACCCTTGAGCACTGCCAGGTGTGACCCAAAAACCACACACAAACAAATAATAAGTTCTATCATATTGGTATCACTAAAGAGAATTGCGGAATGTATGGTGAGGTAAATACACTGGGGAAACAGTGGTTCTGGATGATGGATGCAGCAGGTGTGGTTTTGGCAGGGTGGGGACTTGGCTAGTTCTCTCCTCTCAAGATTACCAGTTTTCTTTCTGCTGTGTGGCCTATTAATAATAAAATACAATGTGTTCAGATATTTAGCTGATTGCTATATTTCTATCTCTTGGCATTAGATCAACATTTGAAAGTCAAATGGAGCACATGTATACCTTGCCAAACTTTGGTTTGAAGATGACTGTTTTGGAATTCTCTATTTCCTATATTGCCAGCTCCTGTCCTGCTCTTCCAATTCTGCAAGAATTCATCTTCTCTCCTTTTCTATAAAGCCTTCATACAGATTTTCCATTGGTCTTTTGATAAATTCTGTGCGCCACTTCGTGGAGTTGAAGGAAGAGTTTCAAGTTTGGTGAGACAGTAGCTGGAGAAAGCATGCAACTTCAGGCACTTTTAGCTTACCAGGCTTTGTGGAAAGGGTGTTTCACTTGGGAAACTGCAATATTATACTTATCAACCTTTCTCTTAACAGAATCCAAAATCCAACGGTAGATGTTGTGGTAAACATATCCAAAGATAGAATGAATATGAAACAGGTAAAAGAGTAGATTCCAGAAAAGAAAAGGCCAGCAGTGGAGATAACCAAAATATCCACTGATTTCCTCTTCTGCTCTCACAATGTGCATTTGAACCTCTTCCAAAGAGACTGGCCCTATTTACCTTCCTGTTGAAAAGGGGCTGGTTTTGTGACTGACTTTAATCAAAACAATGGGCATAAAGAACAAGGTGATAATACTGAGGCTACAGTGAGAGATATTTGCAAACTTCTGTTGAGACTCTTAGAATCATTCAGCTGCTGTATAAAAGAGGCAGATCAACCTGATAGCATATGCAAGACCATTGGAACAAAAATTAGTGTGTACCCCCACAAACCAACAGACACAACAAATACAAAATAAAGATGAAACTGACATCAAAATGCCTACTTGGCTAATACAAGTATGGGGAGCAATAGAGAAACTAGTAGGCATTATTCTAAAAAACTTCTGCATTTAGAGGGCTTTGTTACAGAGTACAAGCTACCTCACAGATCATGCCTGCAGCTAACTTATAATATTCTCACTGAACTACAAGCAACATCAATAAATATACAATCAAATGCAGAGTAGCACAATATTTGAAAAACAAAATCACTGACACCCTATGTTTCCACACTATATGACAGTTCATATTTTTTTTTGCAAATATGTGAGGAAATCAGACATCATAAAGACCAAGAGAAATAAAGCCTCTTTCCATGTAGGGACTGGTAGTAATATACCATAGCATTCTCTTAGTAAATCTTGTCAGTTAATGCACAACTTCCTGTTCAGGAAAGTTCTCAGAACAACTACTTCTGTTGCCTTCAGGGATACAGACATTCTGTTCTGCCATAGTCACCCTTTGCCCCTATGTCCAACTTAGAAGCAGCAGTAATAAATGTAATCTATAATCTTAGGCCCAAATTCCAAAACTAGGATCTGGAGAGACATGAGTCTGTGAACAAACATTGACACAGGAAATAATCCACACAGTGAAAGGGTGTGAGAATGGTTTCAGGAATTCCAAAACGCAATCCAGGAATCCCATCTCTCAAGCCTTCTGCTCCTAAGAAGGAAAGCAGCTTAGTGGAGGAAGACCTAAGAAATGAACCCTTTTCTTCCTCAAATCCAGGCTTTTATTAGCAAGAACAGACCATACCCTAGGGTGAAGAAAGAATACCAGGTAGGGAGGGATCCATTACCCTAGGGTGGAGAAGGAATATTTATTAGGGTAGGACCAGTAATCCAACAGCAACCTTTCTCTTTATCTGCAATAGATACTGAGAACAAAGCCTATTGTCTCTTGGAAATTCTCTGACAGTTCTTGATTTGTATTTCTTGCTGTTCTGAATCTTCTTTTCCTGTAATCTCTCCATTAGTCCCCCAAAATAAAATATTCGAAACAAAGGAAAAAACAAGAATCTAGGTTTTATAAATTAATCACCAGCAAAGGAGAACATTTTCTAGCACGTTATGAATTCAGAGGAACTCAATCCCAGCTGTACCTTTTGAGATTTAATGTTTCATAAATATGTCAATCTTTCGGCATTAGAGGAACTGAGCACAGTATTTATTAAGAATGGCAAGAAACATCAATCAGAAGTTAAACCAATTTATTGTCCATTGCTAAGCTATAATAATTTGGCCATTGCCATTGGTGAATGTTAACTTATAAATTATTAACTATGGTTGGATTGAGTTGAGCAAATTAGTTAGAATACTAACATCAATGCTGTGAGTTGTTTGCTCTCAGAAAAAAATTATTGATAGTGCTACATCTGAGCTCACCTGTTTTTATCAATTATCTGAGACTGAAAGTAATGCTGAGATGATGGGTCCCAGACAAATGAATGATAAAATCAGGGTCAATTCTGGCTCATTCTTAGGTTTCATAGGCCCAAAGGCAAGCCAGCTGTTATATCTGGTACTTAGAGAAACGGTGCTAAGAAAATGAGATGTTTGTATTAAGTAAAAGAGGCATTATTCAAAAATGCTTTAGAAATAAAAGTTACAAATAATGGAAAGAGAACCCAGTGGTTTGGTTGCAATACATCCTCTTACACTCAAGAACTCACTCAGATGAAGTTTTATTATAGAAAATGACAAGATACTCATTCCCTAAAGGTGGTAAGCACTGAAATGAGAAACAATAAAGGTGTCCAGTTTACACCATCCCAAACACTGAGATTACCCATATGTCCTAGGAATAAATGCAATGACCAACAGTTCAATCCCACTCACCCCCAAACTGAGTCTCAGCAAAACCTCTGGAAGGAGGGGGAACAGCTTTCTACTTTGGCTGCTTTGTATACTAATATCTAGTACACTCATTTGTGTACTGATTTCTAGAATTTTCCCATTGCTTCTATTCACATTGGCTTTTTTCCTTGATCAAGAAATAAGGAAATTGGGCCGGAGAGATAGCATGGAGGTAATGCGTTTGCCTTGCGTGCAGAAGGTCAGTGGTTCAAATTCCAGCATCCGGTATGGTCCTCTGAGTCTGCCAGGAGCGATTTCTGAGCATAGAACCATATGCAAGATCATGTGGAACAAAAATTAGTGTGTACCCCCACACAAACCAACAGACACAACAGACACAAAGTAAAGACGAAATGACATCAGAATGCCTACTTGGCATTCTGCGCTTAGCCGCCCCCCCCCCCCAAAAAAAAAAAAAAGAAAAAAAAAGAGAGGAAATCCAGGCCCAAGTTCAAAAGACTGAGTGAGAGCTAAAGTCAGACACAGGTCTATAGATGCTCTCTTTCCAGGTTCTGTCAGGCTGCTGGCTCTTGTGCTACGAGCTTGCACTAATGACTAGTATTTTTTATATTATTAGGTATTGAAGAAACTAAATGAATTCTAGCCGTGGTTTCCATATTAACTGTCAGCCTGACAATGGACAGCTATTTAATGGACAGTTGAGCTCTAAATTCAACCTTCCTAGCTGATTGCAGTAAAATATAGAATCTAGCATCTAGCCTTATTGCCTTGAGTATCATGCCCTAATGAAAATGTGTCACATAATGAGCACTGAATACGCATTAGGACCTGGAAAAGCTGGATTTACTAACTGCTTACTCTTATTCTTATTCCATCTGATAATAGTTTTCTTATTTTCAGTTTTATAAAATTTCTGGAGAAATCATTATTCCAAGTCCAGTACCTAACATGCAACAGTTGTACATAACAATATATCTCTTTCACCATGGTCACTGGCATCCAAATAATTAACCTTAGCATCAAAAAATGCACCCATCCTCTTCCTCTTCTCTGAAAATAACATCATTGTCTTCAAAAATTTCTAACTTAAATGAGATCGCACTCATTCACTCTCGAACCCTCACCTCTAGATTTGCTCTCTCAACCAGTAAGCAACACTGAACTAGAACTCAGTAAGAATTCGAGCAATGAAGAGTAAGTCTTGGCATTACTACAGCAAAAGAAGGTAGATCCAAGGAGACCATATTCATAGCAAAATGGAAAATGCTGAGTATTTCTTGGAACTGCAGCCAGAAGATCTTACCCAGACCTTCCAGCACAAAGTCGAGTAGAGAATAGGATGTGATCTAGTTGACAAAGAAGGAAATGTAAAATATAAAATCACATCTGCCTAGGGTCATGTATGAAGAGTACATCTATGAACCCAAGACTATTTGTCAACAACACATCCAGAAGCTTCATTGGCAAGCACAAATGTGAGGCCACATAATCCTTTCCTTGTTAAAAGAAAAAAATAAACCTTCACACTGGGAGCCAAGACATTGGTACAGAGATTAAGGTGTTCTATGTAATCCCTCATGTATTATGGGATACAGCTATAGAGAGAGGCTGATATCAGCAGTTTGATTAAGTTAACCCTCAACACCCAGACCTCAAACTTGCATATAAAACCACTGCTGGTTAGTCAAGATCATTGAAAGGAGCCTCTGAGCACTGCTGTGAGGACCCCCACCCCCCAGGAAATATATGACAATACTAAACTTACTTGAGATACAATTTCTTCTCTATTATTATGGGAATACTAAGAGTAGGAAAATTTTTGTTTGTCTGTTTGTTTTTTTTGGACGCAACTGGTGACGCTCAGGTGTTACTTCTGGCTATGCGCTCAGAAATCGCTCTGGGTTTGGAGAATAATATAAGAGGCCGGGGGATCAAACCACGGTCTGTCCTGGGTCAGCTTTGTGCAAGGCAAATGCCCTGCTGCTGTGCCATCCCTCCGGCCCCACTAAGAATAGGAAATTTTTAATCTGGTGGTTCTATGAAGTTGTGGAAAAAACATGGCAAGTAACTAACCAATAATGGTGTATATTCTTTGTTGTAAAAGCATAAGCAATCAAAAATGAAGTTACAGGAAAACTCTGGAGCTGAACTGAAATCAGGATGACTTGTAATCTGATGCAGTAGATTCTAATATCAAAATATTAAAAAATTAATCTCCCAAAAGTTTTACACTACCCTGTGTGATTCTAGATGCATGAATATTCCTGTGTACTCTATGGACATGTCCTGTGTCCTGTCTTGGCCTGGCTGTTATAGACCTGGCTTTTGTGTTCTTTTTCATCCCTGTAAAATATAGACAAGGCATCAATTTCATTCCCTGAAAAAATAGATGTTCACATAAGCCAATATTTGTTTACAATTATAGAATAAATGGTAACACTTTGATATAAACTAAGCTTCTTTTTTCTTTTTTTGTTTTGTTTTGTTTTGGGGCTACACCTGGTGACGCTCAAAGGTTACTTTTGGCTATGCACTCAGAAATCACTCCCGGCTTGGGGAACCATATAGGACACCGAGGTTCAAACCTGCATTGTAGAATTAAATAATTAACGACGTTGCTGGATGGAGAAGGATGGAGGCCTTTATTCTTAGGCCATGGCCACGTGGCTTCATCCCCCATCAACCGGCGGGTCTGGGGCCCAGGAAAGAAACGGGTATTGAACTCACTCACAGGCAGGCTTCAGGAAGCATCAACTTTATTCATGCCCTATCCACCACATATGTGGCCTATATCATAACCTTTTAAGCATCCAGCCATTCTTAGCTAGCCCTGCGTCTTAACTCCTTTCAGCCATCTTCCCTTTGACCTCCATGCTGGCAAAAGACCAAAAGGGCCTAATCCCCTGGGTCAAAGCCCTTATCTAACCTTTCCAAGACCCCTCCCAGGATATGGGCGGGGTCTTGCAGGTAAGGTCAAGTTACCTAGGAAGAATGGGGGGATGAGGCTTCACCGCATCTGTCGTGGGTCAGCTGTATGCAAGGCAAATGCCCTACCACTGCACCACTGCTCTGTCCCCAAAAATTCAGTTTCTTAATCTGTAATGATATCCTAATATTGGCTGGAAGGGAACACCTGCTCAATCTCCAGTATATTCCTATAGGAAGAAGTAATTTTTATATTTGAATTATTTTTCAACAAGACAATTTGATTTACAAGTTAGGCTATTTAAAGGAGTTGGATAAATATGACAAATAAAATCAGATAACTTCCTCTGTGTAATTAGCAGAAGTTTTATTAAGTTTAGAAGAGAGATTTCATTTGTCTTATTTCCCAGATGAAAATTGTTTATCAAGGAAAACTTATCAACTAATATTACAAACTATCATTTTGACAAATATTGGCGAGATAAAATATCTCTTATGCCTGCTTGAGAAATACGGTTCCACAGGGAGCAAATGACAGAAATGCCTAGCTTTGGTTTCAAAGACGTGAAATGCAATTTAAAGCAAGATGATATGCTTGAGGGAAGGATCATATTGTCTTTTCTTAATAGATAAATAATATAGGATTAGGGTTTTATTTTTCCTGATCTTTCATTAAAAAATGGCAGTCTTTTTGATGGCCATGATGAGAGGGTATGGGTCTTGAATGCCACTTTCATGTTGTTTTATTTTTAATATTAGAGAATGTAATGTGTTGATGGGTATATGGGGAAAAGAGGAACCACAGTGATGTAAGTAAAACTTTATACAATCTCTTCAGAGAATAAGTTGGAGATTTCTAATTGAATTCCACTTTTAGATGGGTTGCCTAGAGGAATTCTTACAAATGTTCACAAGGAGACCTGCGTGAGTATGTTCATTATACATATTATATTTAAGACAGCAGTCAAATTGAAAAGAATTGAATTCTCCCTAATTAGAGAAAAGAAAAAATAATTAAATTTACTCCTAAATGCTAGCTTCTGTGGATAGAAATTAACGAGGTACATGCATTCATGTAATCTCAAAAATATATCAGCAAATAGTAAATTGCATCTAGCAACATGCTATTGATTTAATTTTTATTATGCAGAATGCCACATAGTGTTTTACACAGATATTTATATGTAGTCAAAGTATAAGAGCATTCTTTATTTTAAGAAATAAAAATATGGGCCAGAGAGATAGCATGGAGGTAAGGTGTTTGCCTTTCATGCAGAAGGTCATTGGTTTGAATCCTGGCATCCCATCTGGTCCCTGAGTCTGCCAGGAGCAATTTCTGAGCATAGAGCCAGGAATAACCCTTGAGTGCTGCCAGGTGTGACCCAAAAACCAAAAAAAGAAAGAAAGAAAGGAAGGAAGGAAGGAAGAAAGAAAGAAAGAAAGAAAGAAAGAAAGAAAGAAAGAAAGAAAGAAAGAAAGAAAGAAAGAAAGAAAGAAAGAAAGAAAGAAAGAAAGAAAGAAAGAAAGAAAGAAAGAAAGAAAGAAAGAAAGAAAGAAAGAAAGAAAGAAAGAAAGAAAGAAAGAAAGAAAGAAAGAAAGAAAGAAAGAAAGAAAGAAGAGAGAGAGAGAGAGAGAGAGAGAGAGAGAGAGAGAGAGAGAGAGGGAGGGAGAGGGAGGGAGGGAGGGAGGGAGGGAGGGAGGGAGGAAGGAAGGAAGGAAGGAAGGAAGGAAGGAAGGAAGGAAGGAAGGAAGGAAGGAAGGAAGGAAGGAAGGAAGGAAGGAAGGAAGGAAGGAAGGAAGGAAGGAAGGAAAGGAAAGAAAGGAAGAAAGATATATACCTTATTTTGCATATGCTTGCTAATTTAAATAGGTTAAAAACAAGGAAGGAAAAAGAGGGCAGAATGGAAAAATAGCATTAACTTTATGAAAAATATTGTTTGTTTTGTAAATCATAGCACCTCAATAAGAATATAAAGAAAACATTGATTTCTAGAAATTATAGAAATAATACAGGGGTTAAAGTGCTACTATGTATGTGAATGGCCCCAGTTTAATCCCTGGTTCCCTAAGTACTCTAGAGAGCAATCTCTGAATATTTATTTTTATTTATTTTATTTTATTTTATTTTTGGGCCACACTCAGTAATGCTTGGGAATTACTCCTGGCTCTGAACTCAGAAATCACTCCTAGCAAGTATGGGAGACTATTTAGGATGCCGGGGATCAAATCCGTGCTTCATGCAAGGCAAACACCATACTGCAGTGCTATCATTCCAACCCTGGACATTTTATTTCTTAAAGAAAAATTATTTCAAAATTATTTTTCTTTAAGGGGCTGGAGCAGTAGCACAAACTGTAGGGCATTTGCCTTGCATGTGCTAACCTAGAATGGATGATGGTTCGATCCATAGCAACCCATATGGTCCCACAAGCCAGGAGTGATTTCTGAGCACATAACCGGGAGTGACCCTTGAGAGTCAACAGGTGTAGCCCAAAAAGAAAAAATTTATTTTGATATAAACTAAAGACAATAAGGTGAAATAGTAATTCAATACTTTCTGGATAAATTATACATGCCTTCTTTTATTTGACTATATGTTTGAATCAATATTTTATTTATTTTTAGGGAGACATACCAGGTAACACCAAATGTGGTGCTGAGAACTTAAACCTGTGAGAGAAGCCCAACACTTCCTCTATTGATTTTCTGACTTTGAATTAGTGTCGTTAGTAATAAATAAAATGAAACAAAACAGAAATATTTTGATATTTTTTTCAAGATAACTAACCTGATGCTTCATAAGCAGTTAAAATGGTTTTTGTTTGTTTGTTTGGGGGCCCCACCTAGTAGAACTGAGGAGTTTCTCAGGGTTCTGCACTCAGGACTCATTCCTGGCAGGCTTGGGGATCCCAGGGATTAAACCCCCAATTGGCTAAGTGCAAGGTAAATGCCTTCCAGCTCTCTTTGAACCCAGTTAAAATAATTTCTAAAAGGATAAAATTCTCCTCTCTTATTGTATTTGAATTGATTTGTTACATGGGTGGAACAGAATTTAATTATAATTATAAAAATTACAAGAGTCAAACCTCTATATAAGAGGTGACAAAATAAAAAAAATTCGATAGAAAAATGTAATCATGTTGACATTTAAAACATTTTAAATGATAATAGAGTTTAGTGAACTATTTAGAAATTATTCTGAGATAGGTTTTGATTGATGCAACAATACATTGATCAAAAATAAAGTCCTCGTATATCAGCGAGTGATTTTCCTTATATCCAATATACCTGCAATGTTTATTATAAATAGCATGCATGACAAGATTATAGGAATGAATTCTTTCATCCAGGGATGTGTTTTCTTATTTAGTGTGACGTTCCCTCACACTATGGGCTTGTCTCCACTCACCTCAGCAATTTCATGTTTAGGTGGATGTGAGTTGAAGTTAGAATATGGGGAACAACATTGGGAGCTTAAAAAACAGAAGATCAATAATGTCTCGGCTGTCAGCCATTGTTAAATCTGCACCTTCCCAAGCACACTGCAGTATGGAGCGGACTTACAATTACAATTCCTCATAGCCCTACAAACTTCCTCTGACATCTACATGATTATTTCTTAGGAAGCTATAACTTTAAGCAATTCTCTACGCTTCAAACTGCACGAATCAGCAACTTTGATTCCAGATTCAAAGTGTCAGCAAGTCATCTTTTAAAAGTAGATATTTCCTGGAGCACTTGGTTCAAAGGAAGTCATGAAGTTCCCTAGAAGCTTCTCAGAATGGCGTGGCTTTCTTTTCCAAACTCTAGACTCTCTACTTGCTAAGTGTTGTGTTTAAAATCTCCAGTGTTAACAGGAAAAATAGTCAAAGAAATTACTGATGCGTCTCGTTTAGAGAAAAGATGAATGTACAAGATTCTTAAAAGCCAAATGTTTATTTAAAAATTAGGTTTCACTTTAGAAAGATCTGTGAAAAAGGTTATGAAATTTGAGTATGACTTCCTAAGAAGGATCTATCTGAATTTAGACTTCTCCGTATACCCTAAATTTACTCAGTTCAGTGATCTTTCCTAAACTGATAATCTTATTCATCTCATAAATCAATAGCCTTAAAATATCTATAATAATAGAAATTTGAGAGATAGAAGGATTAAGACATTTACCTTGTATGTGGTAAAACCCTGAATAGAGCCAAGATTATCCCGAGCACTACAGAGTACGGCTCAAACTCAAAATATCTATAAGAATGGGATATGAAATCCTTCTATATTTAGCAGATTAGCTTTTCACAGACAACCTCTTAAAAATGACAAGTAGAAAATTGGAATGAAATATTTAAAAATACCCATTTAAAACCTTGATGAATGAGGAAGACAGTGAGCACAACAGTGTCAAAGATGGAACTTAAGTGTGAAGGTAATCCTGCAATCAGAGATAGTAGAGAGGTGAGACATCCTAACACTGGGGGAGAAATTGTGGATCTCCCTATGATTCTGTTTCTGACCTGGCAGACTCAACCTCATAGAGCAATTGTTCTGGGGTACCCCTTAGAGCAACTGTTAGGGGGATTCTTCTTGAGGCAAGAGCTTTGGAGAGACATCACTCTAGAGATGAGAAAGGGCATCACAGAGAAGGCCACTATCCTCCCTATGATCATTGGTAACAATCAGGCTCGACTTTGTTCCATTTCTCATCCCTCACAGAGATCTCTGGTTAAAGGAGAGATTACTGATCTTCACTGTGTTGCTCCTAAGCCCATTGTTTATGCTAATCTTCTCCCTGGTACTGGATTCATCTCTACTCCCACTGGCTATACTTCTGCAATGACTTGTCACCTTGCATATATACCAGTTCCTTTTGCAAAATATAAGCACTGTTGGCATGGAATAAACTGTATCTGGTCATAATCCTGCGACCCATATTTCCTTGGTCATTAGCTGGGTAGGGGGTAATGTCCTCAGTCCTGGACACACTAGGAGGAGGAATTTGAACCTTATTAGTCAACAGGGTCCCCCACATCGAGGAAGTATGGAGTTGATTTTGACACAAAAGGTGGGTGTGCAGGCAATTCTAACATTGGAGGAGAATATGAAAGTGATCGTAACATGGCAAAAGACAAGTGAACTTTGAACTGTTAGTAAATGGAATAGCAGATCCCAGTTGGAACAAAATGAGACCAGATGGCAAGTATGAACATTAAAGCTATAGCTGAGAGGAGAAAGCTGAAAGTGAGATGTTATTAAGAAATTGGAAAAAAATATAAAGAAATTGGAGAAAAAAGTTTAGTTAACAAGCCACCAATAATAAGAGCCTAGTTCAAATTTTAAGGTGGTGTATCCCTGACTCAACAGAATACTAAAATTATTAATTATAATTACAAGATAATATCTTTGAGCCAGTGAATTCTCACTGTATTAATTCACACTATATCAAATGTTTTACAAAAAAATTTTAAATTGTGCTATTTAACAAGACAGGAATCCAGATTAAATATGTCATAAAACAAGTAAGAATATAATTTAAAAATAAGGAGATTCGAGATTTGGACTTGAAAATAAAACAGAAATTTTCAATTAACCATTAGTCTAAAAGGTTAGAAAACTAATCCAAAAACGTTCCTGATCCTAGACTGTTCCTAGGAATAGAATCAGGATGCCCAAGATTTTGATAAAACAATCAAATTGACCTTTATTGTCTAGCATTTTATGTATTGCCTCTCCCCTCACCCCTGTGTCTCTCCTATCTTCTCATACCCAAACCCTGAACCATTATCTTCCCCTTATTCAACCCTCTTTATCCTCAGTTCCTAATTGGGTAGACACCAAGACTGACCTTCTGCCCCAACACCTCATTGAAAGACACCTTCTCGGTCCCCAGCTCATGCCTCTACAAATAACTACAACCAACATGCCTGTTGACCCATGCTTGGTGGCCCCTCATGCCCCCATCAAACTATGGACTGTTGCATGATACTGGAATCAGCTTCAGCAAAACCCCGAGTTCAAGGACAATATAGGATTCCATAATGCCGCAAAACATGTCTCAAACTCAACTATCACCTGTTGTCTTCAAATACCCTTATTTTCTTTCTTTTTTTTTCTTTTTAAAATATAAAAGGGTCACATGTATCTCTTTTGTATATCTCAGATGTATTCCCTTAACATCTATAACGCTTTTCGAATATCCTCATATAGTGACAATTTTGCCCACTAGATTAGTTATTTGATTGCTTGATTTTCCCCCTGTGAGATCTGTTTTATAAGCAATACTGGTATAAGAGTAACTCTGTATAGATTTCAGTTTTATACCAAGTTACGTGAAATGTTGGACTTTATTCTTTGGCCCCCAGATGCACCAACAATATCTTGTGGCATTGCTTCTCTTTTGCATAGGCACATTAAAATGGGAAAATAATACATATACAAACAAGTTCTTATCTAATAGAGATGGGAACACAAATTTGGTACTGTAATTAAGCCTTTTACCCTGAACATTGGCATAATGATTTGGCGCAGGCCTCAGAAAAATGGGCATCGCCCACACACACCTGAACAATGGATACCATCTATGGAAACAACCACAATTTTCTTTAACATTACCAGGATCCAAGCCTCTACCAGAGAAGACCTACCACTGCTTTGGCATTGACTTACTCCAAAGAGTGCTCCCAACACCCTGGCGACTCAGCAACAGTCTGCATGCAGGGCAGATCGCTCTGCATTTAATGATATGCTGAAACTAGAGGATGCTCCACATCAGCCTGACAACGATAAAAGAAATGCACAGAATCCAGAGTCTTTAAATATAAGAGTCTGATACCAACAATAGCTAAAGTGTGAAAAAGTTTCACTGGGACCTTGAGAATGACTGGAGTTGGATAGACTGGTATGCCTGGAACCCAGAGTCTGTCTTATGCCAATAAACTTCTGAGGTGAGGCCTTTTTGTAATCAGGTCAAAGATTTTTTTTCCATTTTCCCCATTTTTCTGGACCTATGCAAACATTGGCGATTGCCACTATCACACCTTTACTATATTTTTTTACTCTTATCCTTTAAGGAAAAAAATACAACATACTGAACTTAAAAACAAATTACTGTAGTAGAATGCCTGTCTTGAATACCGGCAGGGGATGGGAAGGGGGGAAGGGGTAATGTTGCACTGGTGGGGTGTTCTGGCTATGACTGTAACCCAAATATGATTACTTAAATAAAAATTATATTTTAAAAAAAGAAAACTTAAAAAGGAACATCAGGAACTAGAATATGTTAAAATATTTAAAGCTCATATTTAATCTTGGAGATTCATCTGTACCTCAAACTGAGATGTGAATTTTATTTTTCTTTTTTTTACTTTCTCTATTCCTCTCTTTCCTCTCTATTCTCTAAATAAGATCTTTACTTCAAAATTTTGAAATATTTGAGCTAATCCTTAAGACTGCAAAAATAAGATACCTAAAATTAGAGTTAATAATTTGCAGAAAAATTTTAGACAATAGATTCTCATTATAAGAGTCTAAAGAATAGCAGTAATTGGAAAAGGCTAAAACAATAAATGCATAGAGGATTCCATGAGCAGTTATGGCATCTGTGTTAGAATTCACCAAAACCATTTAAAACAAAGATTATGAAAACAATATTTAGAATTGTATTTTTTGTTCATTTTTGGTTTGTGTTTAGGAGTTACTCCTGAATGTAATAAAATGTAGAAAGAAACCTTCAGATCTCAAAAATGGGCTTCATTCAGATATTTATTGATAAAATTATTTCTACCAAAAATCAACAAAAAAAACTTGTACAAAAAAAAACCCCTTGTATCATAAAAATCTCCATCTCCCATTTTTAAATAATAATTTTTATTTTGACCAAAGTGGATTACAAATCTTTCACAGTAGTATTTTAGGTACATAATAACATTGAATCAGGGGCATTCCCACCACCAATGTTGTCCTCCCTCCACCCCTGTTCCCAGCATGCATCCCATATCGTCCCTCCTTTGCCCCCCAGGCTGCTAATATAAGTGGTCCCTTCTGTGTCTAGCTTGTTGTAGATTGGGTATCGATTCTGTTGTAGTTTGCTTTGGATTTGGTGTTTAAGTCTGATCATAAGTCTGTTCATATGCCTGTTTGGTCTTGGTGCCCTTCATTATTTCCCCCCTCATTTGTAAGGCAGAACAAGATGGTTCAAGTTATGTGGTTCTGTTTAAAGATAAGGAAATAGGATACCAATCGAGTCATTTAACTTGACATTGTTATATAAAATGTAATATGAAAAATAATATAAACACATGGATTACAAATTGAAATAACAAAGGGCCAGTATTAAATATATATGAAATACTGAAGTTAAAGTTTTGGAGAAAAAATGGCCTCTACTTGACATGGAAACTCACCCATACCCTCTTCAGAATCCCTTAAATCTGCAAGTGTGCAAACGACACATGAGCTTTACCTTCAATTTTATTAGTAAACAGGAATCTTGATTATACTATACCAAACCAACAGATAAACAAAATTCATTAAGGCATACCTTTAATTTGCTACTGCAAAATTTTTGATTTAGTTATTGAGTAGTGTAGGACAGAGAGACTTAGGACATTATCTTTTAGAATAATTTCCACTTCCAAAAAATTCTGTGATTTTGACCTCAAAATATGAGCATTGAATATATTACAAGCTCTCAAAAATGAGAATCTTCAAGTAAAAAATGCTGATGATTCCTACAGTGTAAATAAATTAATAAATTAATGAGAATAGAGGAGTCTCTCATACTTCAGAATGCTGAATACTAAGGGACAGTGAGAAATAGTAATACAAAATAATTATTTTGCATGTACAATGTTTGGACAAAATAATTAATGAATGCTAACCAAGGGAAAATTTTTGCCAAGGGCCATAATATTTTAATATCCCTTAAGTGTCTCCCGAGTCACAAAACTATAAAAATTCCATTAATAGTTACCACACTTTACCTAAATAATAAAAATAAACATAAGAGAATATATATACTCTTCACATAAATACAACTTAAAACCAAAATAATACAAATATTAAATGTATTGAAATCTAACTAAGTGAAAGGAATGCTATCCTGAAAGATTCAACCAATATCTGTTGTAAATATGGAATATGATTGTCCCAACTCAATGTTCAAAAACAAAATTAATAGTTTATGGTAACCAGTAACAAGGCTTACAAAGCTTACAAAGCTTTAATAAGTAAGTTACTATGTAATTGGTAAATCCATTGATAAACATATTAAAGAACATGAATCTAAGCATCAATTTATACATATCTATAGATTTGATTTGTAGCCAAAAACATTCTGCTAGATCTAAGTAAAGAAAGCATGGTCTCAGAAATATGTGATTTGATCAGTTTCACATATTCATGAAAATATATAATTCATAGTTTCTTATATATATACACAAATATATATGCAAAAATATTGTCTATATACATATATACACAAAGAATACAATGTTACACATCTGTAAAGTCACTTTACTTTTTCCTTTCACCTTTTCTAAATTAATTAGCACAAGTCTCTTTAATTACATTAACCCTAACCCTCCAGTGATTTGTGTTAAACTCTGGCTAATAAAAGTGGCAGAGAGGGCCCAGAGAGATAGCACAGGGGTGTTTGCCTTGCAAGCAGCCGATCCAGGACCTAAGGTGGTTGGTTCGAATCCCGGTGTCCCATATGGTCCCCCGTGCCTGCCAGGAGCTATTTCTGAGCAGACAGCCAGGAGTAACCCCTGAGCACCGCCGGGTGTGGCCCAAAAACCAAAAAAAAAAAAAAAAAAAAAGTGGCAGAGAAAGCAGGAAAAAAAAGAACTTTGGCTGACGCAGTCATATCCACAAAGCTGATTGACAAACCCCTGACTGAAATGAACTCTTTCCCATGACCCCACATATTACATAATGTAACAAAGAATATATCTTGCTGTGGCTGACAAAAGGTTTTACACAGAAATAAAAAATATTAGCTCCATTACATTGGGGAAATAACTCAAAGGGCCAGAGTGAATGTCTGGTATGTAAAAAGCCAACAATTTGATGCTCTGTACAGCATGGTTTCCTGAACTCCAACCTGATGACCCTTAAAACTTCTGGGTTCAAGTCGCACCACATGGCATTAAGGTATTAGGCTAACCAAAGTAGGGTCTAGAATCGTGGGACTGGAGCAGCCCCCCTCCAAAGAAAGAAGTTATGTTTGTCAATAACACCATCAACAAGTGTTAAACCAAGTACAGGAAAAATATTTGTAATGCAAATATTTAATAATGATATCTAGAATATGGATAAGCGTTATTGTGAAAAATAAGAAAAATATAAAACCCAATGAAATAAGGAATCAGAAATTTGAAAAGAGACCAGCAAAAGTTCAGGGCCCAGAGGGACAGTTTGGCAGGTAAAGGACTTACTTGCATGAAACTGACAGGAACACAATTCACAAAGAGGGATGTTAAGCATAGAACCTGGACACTACCAACTGTGGCCCCAAAACAAACCAAAATAGAAAATAAATAAATTTTAAGGACAAATTTGTATTAAAAGTATCCTCATTATGTCTGGAGCAATAACACAGTGAGGAGGGTGTTTTGCCTTGTGCATGGCCAACCCAGGTTAGATCCCCGATATCCCTTATGATTCCCTTTAGCACCTCCTGGAGGGATTCCTGAGTGCAGATTCAGGTATAGTAAAAAAAAAATTCTCAATGTAATTACCCAAAAAATAAAAATTTAAATATTAGATATACCTGAATGCCTAAAAACTGACTAAAATAAAACAAATAAAACAATATCAGGTGTTAAGAGTATGGTGTCACTTTAAAATACTGGTGGAAGGAGAACAAGTTTGTGCAATTACTTCAGTAAAAAAATATATATATTTCTTAGTAATCTCCTAAAGCTGAATATAGGCATTCTCTGTGCCATTCCTTTCATATACACAACAGAACAGCATAATATGTTCTCCCAAATCATGAATATTCATAGACATAAAATTTGTAATCATCAAAGCTAGAAACAACACATGCAAAGTAGCATAAATAAGTGGTGATACATTCATAACACAGTAAGCTATCTATCAATAAAATGAAGCACCCTACATGCCATGAGAATTAATCTCACAAAACATAATGTTGAGTGCGAGAATCCAGGCACCGCAGAGGATACATTTATAAGCTTACGTTTACAAAAGCTAAAACTGATCTATGGCATTAAAAATCAAGATTGTGCTTATCCTCGGGGAAGACAAGATTAATGGGAAGGAGAGGGCATGTGTACAAGAGCTGGACTGCTGGCATTGTTCTTGTGTTTAATTATGATAACACCACATAAATACGCGTGCTATGATTTCTCAGTCTGAACTCATGATGAGTTCTTCACATTTTTTTGTAACTCAGCAAAAAGGAGTCGCAAATTTTCCATCAAATACAGTCTACTATGACAATAAACAATCAGATCACATGATCGCATATGCATATTAACTAAAGATCCCCCACATTTCTGTGGCTTACAGCAGCAGTCATTTCTTTTTCAGTCATTCATAAGTTGGTTGTGAGGTGCCTTCTGATATTACACATTAATATAAATTTAGATGATTTGCATAACTTAAACCATATTCAAGTGTGAGCCTTCGTTGTACATGTTGGTGTCAACATATTAAGGAGCAATGACAAAAACTCACACTCTGTCTCTCTCAGACTTAGCATATCTCATGATTTACCACATACTACTGACTCAAACAATACATTTTTTAATTTCTTTTGAATCACCATGAGATATTTACGAAGTAGTTCAAAATTGAGTTTTAGTTTTACAATGTCCAACACCCATCCTTTCACCAGTGCACATTTCCTGCCAACAATGACTCTTAAAGTAAAGAGGCAGCGAGCCAATGAGATATCCACAGAATACCCAGAAGCAATGGTTTCCAGGGCTGGCATCATCTTGCTCAGCCAGACTTCTTCAGTGATGATAACAATGATTTGTTTATGACATGTCCTATTTGCTCTGCTCCCTTTAAGCTCCAGTCTTGGAACTTTCCCAAATTTCTCTAGCTGGAATTCTCTTCTGTGCCACACAGTTTTTACCTAGCCAAATGCTACCCAGACGTCTTAAAGTCTTAATTCAAGTTCAGTTATTTCATTATTCCAATTACTAAGCTTTGTCTGTCAAGCAAGTACACAGAGGTGCCACCATAGAAGTATATTCTGTAGGGGAACATAACAATAGGTAGTAAACTTTCTGGACTGTTTCCTCCATGAAATGTCAACCTAAGTGTTTCTACTATAAATGCATACCCCGTGTTTATCATATCACCGACCACCTAAGAGCCCTTGTGCAAGTTTGTCACAAGTCTAAAGGACCTTCAGCATAATGGTTATATTCTACCCAATGCCTTATTGCTAGTTGATAGGAGCTATCATTCAAGGAATATATTGGCAACTAGCTGTTGGGCAAGTTGTGCAATATATATGGAAGACATTGGTGAGTACTGTACCTCCAGTGATTTTCCCAATATCTAACTTTTTGCAAATAACAATCACCCTAGACTAGTTGAGTTTTCCAAGTATTTCTGATGAAAACAATGCAGGATGGACTATCCAGGTCTGTCTCTGCTGATACTGCCCTCTCCTAAAAAGTGATGGCGATCCACTTGAAAGGTGGAGATCATTTTTTTCATCCACTGACTCTAAGGAATAACCACAAGTGCTTTCACTATCACCTTCTGACTCCAGTCAAACACCGTTATGTGTAACATCATTCATGCCTTGTTTTTAGTTTGATGTCAGACCCATCAAAATGAGACCACTCACTGCTGTCCAAATTTTATTTTTTTCCTTCAACTTGGTTTCTTATGAATTTGTTTCCTTGCAGTTTCAGAATACATTGGGGTCAAATGATCAATAACAATTTCAGAACCAACAACATCTGGCCTTGCTGTTCTCTCAGAACCTCATGCTGAGCTACGTGCTTCACACATGTGGAACCTAATTTAAGGATTGTTGATGTTCTGCCAGGTGAAGATTCTTGAAAAACCTATTGGTAGATGAAGAATAAGGCTTAGGGAGGTTAAAACACAGACTTAAAAGTCTTGAAGCTAGCATATAAATATCTGAGGATTTAATTTTGGTTCTCAAGTTTGTCATCTTGCCCGCAACACAATCATGTCTCCTGATATTTTTAAGAAGTGGCTCTGGGGTAGAGTCCTCTCATAGTGCTCACTACCATATTGCTTAATAATCTAGATGTGAAAATTATGTTCTTCCTAAAATGCTCCATGCACAATCTAACTCCCAAAGCTCTATTTAGCAAAGTTTACCCTGTTAATGAAATACCCAGAAATTGGAAGACCTTCCCCCACCAGATGTGACCACCTCATTCTCTAAACTGATTTGACCCATCCCATAAGGGTCAGTTCTCCAACCACAATTTAAGAATAGATTTCCAATGTCTGTCTACAAGTGGCTGTGAGACTCCTCTTTGTCTAATCTTTATTGTACATATTATCTGCCTACATATATATATGTGTGTGTGTGTATGTGTGTGTATATATATGTACCTGTATATAATACCTGTTATATATTATCCCTCTTTTCCCCATTCAGTACTTACAAAACACCTATCCTCTCACCCCCTCAACCCTGATCCATTATCCCTATTTAATCCTATTTATCTTCAGCTATTAACTTCTCAGGAACAGGGACCTTCCTCATGGTCCAGCAAGCTGCCACCAGCTCTAAAGCAATAGGACACCCTCTCAGCCCCCATCTCTTGCCTCAGGACAATGCTGCAACCATAGCTCCTGCTAATTCATTCTATGCAGCCCTTTTTCTCTCACTTCTCCTCACTGTGGACTGTTGCTTGCTACTGGATTCTGCTGCAGAGAGACCCCCAAGCTTGAGGACACTATTTGATCCTGTTACAAACCATATCTCAGAGTCCACAAGATCACGGTGAGAGATGAAAATGCGCCCTGGATTTTATGCCCCCTCAGACTATCTCAAAAGACTTAAAGGGGATACCTATATTTTCTTTGTATGTTTCTGTAAATGCTTTTCCTTAATAGTTATAACTCAGTGTTTGTTTCCATATATAAAGGTAGCTTCTCCCATTCCCCTCTATTTTTTGGATCTGCTTAGTATGAAATTCTAATACTAAATATTTGCTTGAGATATAAGTTAAGGTCAAAACCGGGGCATAGAGACTGTACATCTTGTTACTTTTAACCCCAAATGCACCAGTAATATGGCATTGTTCCTTTTTGTATAGGCACACTCTAATGAGGAAATCTTATGTATGAAAAGAAGTATTTACCTAACAGGGATAAGAACTTGTAAATTTTATAATGTAGGACACCTCCTACCTTTAGCATTTATCATGGGGACTTGACATAGGCCTCAATTGGTCAGGCATTGATCATTCAACCCCAAACCCTGTATCCCAACCTTAGAACTGTCACAGTTTCCTGCACCAAATTCACCCAAGGGACGCCATAATACTGCTCTGACACCAAATTGCTCTAGGATAGGTTCAAATGACACCCTAACAAAGAGAAAAGAACAGCAACTTGATTTAAGGGCAAGTTGCCCTACCTTACCTCCTAAAAGTGAAATGAAATCAGGAGATGCTCTGTCCTGGTATCTGTGCAAAAACAAAGATCTCTAATTATAGATGACTGATTTGACAACCTTGATTGAAAGAACTTCTCCTGGGATCTTACACAAAGAACTTGGGGTCAGACAGGTTACCAACATGCTAGAGTCTGTAGTCAGTATTATGACAGTATGCTTCATGTGTGGAGACACCCTGAATCTCTTAGGCCAAGAGAATTTCCTTTTTAATTTCCCCTCAACTTTTACTGTGCCAGTGCCAAAACAAAAACAAACAAACGAATAAAAACATACCTTGCCTTCTAGATAGGGGCTTCCACCTTTTTCATAGAACCTTAGAACTTAAACCACTTTGTTCTGACTCATATTTCTATGTCTTCCTACAAATTGAGAAAAGAAAAATAGTGGATGGGATACAGGGGTCAAGTATCTCAGGAGAATTTAGTGAAAAAAAATGGTCAGATATAAATACCCAAGCCAAAGTCAATGGCAATAGAATCAAGAGACCCAAACTATAACAGCTAAATACAAAATGGACCTATTACACTAGGATTCCAGGGGTTTAAGGGTGGAGATGTGGGATGCATGCTGGGAATTATGGTGGAGGGAGGTCAACACTGGTGGTGAGAATGGTCCTAATTCACTGTCACTATATGACTGAAATACAACTGTTAAAGACTTGTAATTCACAGTGGTCTTAATAAAAATTTTAAAATAAAACAAATTAAAAAAAATAGGTGGCTCTACTCTAAGCAAACATAACTAGGGTCTTAAGTTAGTGAATGATACACATGTACTGTATTGCTATAGTGAAGTCTGGTGGCTGAAGATAGATTTGGCAATTATTGTGGGATCATGCTGCCTTCTTAATGTTCTAAAGATATTTTGAGGTTGTGATTTTGGGGGGTCTTGAAAAGATAGTTATAGAGATAAGCACTTGAGTATAACTTTTCTGTTCCCACAGACTCTTCAACAAAGTTTCTTTTTTCTGTCTGGAGTTCCACCAGGTAAGCCTTATGGGCTTTTAGGTCTTTTGTGTATTTGGATCCATTCTCTAGATGACCTTTCAATATTAAGGACTAAAGAAGTGTTATGAAATTTATACTTGTTTGTTATACAATAAAAATCCGGGCCTGGAGAGATAGCAGGGAGGCAAGGAGTTTGCCTTGCATGTGGAAGGTTGGTGGCTCAAATTCTGGCATCCCTATGGTTCCCTGAGCTTGCCAGGAGTGATTTCTGAGCATAGAGCCAGGAGGAACCCCTGAGTGATGCCGGGTGTGACCCAAAAACCAAAAAAATAATATTTATTTATATTGGTTTTATTATTCTCTTATTTAGGGGGATCTATCAAGGAGAGTTCAAAAGGCTGGAAGGAATTCCCACCAATGATTTTTAGCCACCAAAGCCAGTGATCCAATGAGAAGATTGAAGGAAAGGATGCTAATGGAAACATATGAATCCATTGACAGACATGCTTCCCCCAGAATTGCTTAGGGGTACTTCTCATTTGCACTGTACTGTACTCAAAGGTTTCTCCCTTAAGTACTTGGAGGAGTATGTGCTGTTGGGGTTCATACTAGCGTTGGCTACATGTAGGAAATATACATTAAGCCCATATTATCTATCTATCTGTAGCACTTTCATAAAGATGTCATTGCAATGGCAGTAAAATTACATAAACAACCAAGGACTAAATAGAAAAAACATTTAGCAAAAATTTGAAGAGATATAAAAATTACTCATTGATAAGCACACATTATTGAAAAAACTAAAACTTTGCCCTCATTTGATAAATGATTTAAATTCTAGTGAAAACTAATTTAAAGTTAATTGTGAGTCTGGCAAGTTCATTCTATAGTTTATAGGAAAGCCCAGAAGAACCAGTGATGTCTAAAAGGAAAGTTTGACTCAGAAGAGAATGGGGACATATGAGCTATTGGCAAGACTCCTTCACAACTATAGTCATTAAGACAGGGTACAGACAAAAATGCCAGAGTAGATTTGGAGAATCCAGAGACATATGCAAGTGTGTATTTATTTTAAATATGTACAACGATAGCATTAGAATTACCTATTATAATGTGATCCTCAATACACAAATGCATGATTTAATATTAACCTCTAACAGATTAGAAATTATAGCAAGACAACCCCCCAAAATCAGGTTGTTGGCTATAATGTTAGTTATTGTTTTAGAGGAAGGAAATTTGGCATTACATGTATTCAGTCAATTTTGCCCAAAATTATGCTAGTTGACAATCAATGGAAAATTACAAATCAAAATGAACCAAATCAGGTGAGGCCAGTCTAGGGCTGACAGACTGTCCAGACAAAGGAGTCCAGGCCAGAGGAAAACAACAGCAAAGCTATGACTGAGACTCACTGATTAGATAGGTATGTGTGGCCCTCGCCCAGGTTTAGCAACTCTGTGAATTTGCTATCACTGACTCTCAAATTGCCATGATGAAAGACCAACTAGCACTCACCATGAGGGACTGTCCAAGACAAGCATTGGCTGGCACACTATTCCCAGGATTTCAGAACTATCCATATTCATAAACAATGAATGCTGGGAAGAACTATACAATACGCTGTCTCACTTATCAGAGCACAAAACACTGACAATTCCAAGGGGAGGTTCGGGGAAACAATAAAATTTAGCTTTAATTTCTTAGATGAAACAGATTTCTGTGTATGGCTGAAAAGAAACAATCTCCAGTGTTAGGAGCACAACATAGGCAGCATAAAACAAAATGGCTTATAATGCAGCAGAACCTTGCAAAGCTAGGAAATCTGAAAATATTGTCCTCTACTAAGGAAGACATAGTTATGTCAGTTCATAAACATATTCCAATCTTCATGGTTAATCTGAATACTTGAGGCAAGATGAATTGGAGATTGTGAACAAGGTTGCCATGGGTCTGCTTGTGGTCATCAGTTGAAACCAATGTGACGAGACCTTTTGTGCAACATGAGTTGTAAAATCCTGCTCCCTGATCAATGGAAGGTCCTCCCTCCTTTCTTTGAAAAGGGGGGATCAAAAAGTCAAAAACAATAAGACCACATTTCTGAATAAAGATATTCTCCAAAATGTAAATAACTAGCAAGTGTAGAATACTCGACTAATTGTAACATTATTTAAATTTATTCTATCAGTCATTAATTATTTCTCTACTTACCTATCTTTGCTACCTATCTATACTACAATCTACCATTTCTCTATACCCTAATATATCTAACTTGTTTGTATAATTTACCTTATGTTATTATCTATCTATTCCATTTATTTGCACAGAAATATTCTGAACCTTGGGGCCTGAATGGTAGGGCTAGCAGTAAGGCATCTGCCTTGTGTGGGCTAACCTAGGATGAACCACAGTTTTATCCCCTGGCATCCCATATGGTCCCCCAAGCCAGAGGTGATTCTGAGAGCATAGCCAGGAGTAACCAACCCCTGAGCATCATCAGGTGTGCCCCCCCCCAAAAAAAAAAGAACTACTCTGAAGCAAAAACACCATTTCCATTTTTATCTGTAAGGGGATTTATATTTATAACTAGTAAGTACTATCACTAGAATTTGAAATCACCAACCCTACCTCAAGTTGATATAGTTGTTATTCTGATAAAACCTCCTCATACTAAAATATGCCAGAAGCAAATTATAATACTGCAAACACAGAAAGCACTATGGTTCATTATAATGGGATGGGGAGTAGACATATAGTAGATTATAATGAAGAGCATACTTATCAGTAATGTGATTTTCTGATCCTTTAGGCAGGGGAGGTGAACAAGTTGGACACAAAGATCCAAAATTTTAAACTGTGAGACAGAGAGCCACACCACCAGTGACCTGCCAAAACAGACAAACACTCACACAAAAGCATGTAATTTTAACAATAATCTATTAAACACATACTACATTTTGCCATTTTGAGTGAGGGTCAAAATCCTATTCGCCACCCATGCTTTGAGGTATACCTAATGTTGTACTATCTAATTTTGATTATATCAAAAATTTTATCAGATAAAGGGAACATGTATTCTCATTATGTAAAATTGTCCACAACAAATGGACTCCATATGTAAGATACTGCAAAAGTTATATTTACAATGATTTTGTATAAGTAGATGATAGTGAAATAAAGTTGGGTGCTTTATTCTATCTACACCTTATCTGTGACTTGAGTCACAGTCTCATCTCAAAATAAATAAAATGCATTTCCCCTGCCCCAGAACATGAATATGTTTGAATGACTTGCTTCGATGGATGGGATATGAGTAGGTACACTTTAAGCAGAATTTCTTATTCTTGAGAGGTGAGAGCAGAACATGTTGAGGACTTGAGGAGAACTCTACAGATATTGAGGACCCTTTAGAATCACCCCCCCCAAAAGTCAGTTTATTTTAAAAACAATGTTTATTTTTAACTATAATTTGTGTGGATATTTAAATTTACTTATTAATTTAATTTAAATATATTTAAATTCATAACTAATTATATTTCCTTTGGGTTTAGAAATCCAGAAATGGGAGAAACTGTAAGTGTTGCCTGTGCATGTTTTTCCACTGTCCTGTCTCCTGAACCTCTTGGAAGTGGGCCGAAAAGGGCCCAGAAAAATAGCTCTCCCAGAGGCTCCAGAAAAGCTCGGCTGCAGCCTTCCATTCTTTCTAACCAATGAACCCCACCACAGCACGCAGAAAAAAATCACACTACAAGCATGACAATGGGGAAACCTCACAGGCAAATACCATATACAGAGAATGAAGATGATAGTGCGGATAACCTAAAAAATTTCAACCATCTGATTAACCTCTCAGATAAAGAGTTAAGAATAGAAATAAGGAAGATGTTTGTAGAACTCAAAGAAAGCATACCCTGCTCATTAAAATGGCAATACTCCCCACAGCATTGTACAGATTTAATGTGATCCCTCTAACGATACCCATGACATTCTTCAAAGAAGTGGATCACACACTTATGAAGTTCATCTGGAACAATAAACACATATTTGTAATCAAGATGTTCACATAAAGAAAAAAGAGAAAAAAAATCAGAAATGAACATAGAATTCAGAAAAAATTATCAGAACTATTTTCCAGGGTTTGTATTATACTTGGAATTAAAGAAAATTAAAGATTGAAATTGCTTAGTCTAGAACTCTCTGATTCTACACCATAGCTGAGAACTTTTCTCCATAGAATTCAAGGAAGGAAGATAATCCAAGGAAGGGAAACAAAAGTAATAAGAACAATAATCCGGACATGTCTTCGGATGGCTAGTCCAGCCATACCTGAAGTAATATTCAGCAATAGGAGCCAATACCTTTCCGTTTGGTCAATTTCAACTAGATTAATAACTACCCCCCACAAAGAAAAATTCTAACACAAAATTTATACTGTTCAAACTAAATCATTTTTCTATCATTGGCTCTATAAAGGAGAATTTAGGAAAAAGAAACCATCTGGACTTCTCTAGAGATGCACACTGATACTGTTCCAAGAAAATTATACAAAGTAATTTACAACCATGTTTTATTAATCTTATTGTTTTAGGCATTTATCCCAGATTCATAAAGGTCTATTATAATCCTGACAATTGTTACAAATGCCTTCCAGGCACTCATTTCTAGAAAAATAATCAAGTAAATTATAAATATCCAACTAAGAACTAAAACATAGATTTTTCCGAGACTAAATTCACTAATCACTTTGACACCTTATTACAATCATTTTATAAGGTTCTAACAAGTCCACACTTCAAGTCTCCTGAAATTGAGTCAGTGGATATATTATTGAAGAATTTATATTTAGGGGCTGAAGCTATAGCACAGTTGTAGTGTGTCTGCCCTGCACACGGCTGACCTTGGATGAACCTTGGTTCGATCCCTGGAGTCCCATATGGTCGCCTGAGCCAGAAGCAATTTCTGAGCTCATAGCCAGAAGTAACTAACCTCTGAGCATCACCGGATATAGCCCAAAAACCAAAAAAAAAAAAAAATATTTATATTTATAGCTGAGGACATTGCAATGCCATCCTGGCTTGATACCTGAAACCATGAAAGCTCTCCTAAGCTCCACCAGAGAGGATACCTTGTTATACCCCGCTCACGAAGGGCACACACCAGAAGTGCTTCTTAGCCTTCTTAGGTGTAGTGCACTCCTGAAAAAGAATTATTTGCCAAAAAGACCCGCTTAGAGTACTCAGATCAGTTGACCCTTTGCGTGGATTGTTTGGCTATAATTCTAAACATGGCTGTGACTTCTCTCTCTTTATTTTTGACCATTATTAGAAATCAGGCCTCAGTATTTCTTTCTAACAAAGGAAGACAGTATCAAATCCCTCCAAAAGTTTCCCACTGACCAGTTCTCTGTGATCTCTGTTACCTAGGCGCCAAGATCATGTTTTTTTTCCAAAACTTAGCTCATGATGAAAGCAATTTTCGGTTTTTTCCCCAAAACTCTAAAACATTTCTCTCTCTTCCCACTTCCCTGAAAATTACCTGGTTTCTCCTGATTATCCAAAACAAAAGCTAACCCACAAACAGAACTTCCTTTTACCCTCAGTATCGGTTCTTTAATATGCAGATTTTAGCTATGGCCTTCCATTCTGCTTCCCTGACCATCTCCCACTTTCTTTGTTCCTCCTAAATTACACCCCGCATTTCAGAGCTCACCCCTTAAAAGTCACCCAGCTCAAAAAATAAATTTGTCTGCGTCTTTCCAGACGCAAGTCCCCATACATCATGTGTGGTAATTTATTTCTACAATATTGTTCCATTTTTCCGTCCATTTCGTGTTCCCACTCTTTTCCCGTGAAAGGTTTCCCGGACTCCACGAAGAAGTTGCTTAGAGGCGCTGGCATCTGCAGCAATACCTGAGCACAGATTTAGGAGTATTTCCTGAATACAGAGTAAGGAGTAACCTTGAGCACATAGAAGGGTGATTTTCCACCAAAAAGTTTGAAGGTTACTCTAGTTTGTCATATGAATATATATACTCAGATATACATGCACAGATATATATATATATATAAATATTTTAGATCCACTAAGTTAATATATTATCTGACTGTCTCATTCAGTTTAGAACAATTTCTAGATCATAAGAAATAACTAAAATAATGTTTCAAACTTAAATGTTAGGTAAATTGTCTAGAAACTTCCATAGTGCATATTCTGATTAAATAATTTTTGAGGTGGGTGTAGAGTCTTAATGACCCGTGTACAAGCTAGTGATAGGACAGCTGGTTCTGAAAACCACACTCTGAGCATCACTGTGCAGATTATATATTGCAGTGTTAAATACAAATAAATAGAATTTAAATAAAAAATAAGTATTGTATATTGTTCGAGAGAAATTGTAGGAGTGCTTGCCTTGTACATGGCTGACCTGACTTTTATTCCTGGAATCACATCTGTGTCCCAACAGGAGTAAACTCTAAGTGCAGATCCAGGAATAAGTTCTGAGCACATCTGGGATAGCTTCCAGATGAACAACAGCAGCAACAACAACAACAACAACAACAACAACAAAAAGGATGGAGATACATTGAACAACAAATACTGGTCTAATATGACAATGCTAGGATAGTCATGTTGTGGGGGACAAGTGTCTAGTTCAAGATCAGCCTCTACTACTATTCACAACTGGTTATATGACCTTAGGTATATTGTCACACCTTTTGCCTTTTAACCCTCCAGTATGAACCAGATCATCATCCAGTTCAGATTCCAAGAGTACAAGATTTTAGTTCAACTCTTGGTAGCTGATCTTGATTAGTAACTCAGAGACCAAGCAAACATATATTCAGTATCTGGGAGGAGTCATCTTAATATAAAACCTCTAAACTGAATAGTTCATAATATTATATTTGGAGACAAGAATCTAAATTCACTACCATTCTATCTAGTATAGTACAAAATCTTAGTTGTAAATGATCTTCCAAATAATTATAACCATACCCTGGTTCATTTTCATGGCCATCATTTCCAACAGTGTGAATTCCATGGACCCTACTTATCCAGGATTACCTCCATTTTTTATTGTTTCCATTTTCTTTGCTCCAGTGACTATACAATCTTCAATAGTTCAAAAAATTCCAATGTCTTCTAAATGCCGGGGGGCAATGAGGGAATGCAAGGGGGAGGATTATTCCTGATTTAAAGGCATGCTGTTGTCACCTGGGTAATAGAGAATCCCTGTTATCCAGGAGCTCATTCAGCATGCATATTGGTGTATATATGTATACAGCTGGTACCTTCAGCCTTGAGCAATAGAATATGTGATCTCTGCTGCTTTTTATTCACTTTTAAAACTGCAGTGTTTTTCTATTTCTCACAGAGCTTTGGTTTAGGTGGCTGAGATAGGCTAGGAAAGACTTGGCACATTATGGACTCATGAGAGATGTTTGTCATCGATAGTCCTTATGAAGAACATACTCCCCATAGAAAAGAGGTAAACTAACCTAACTTTGAATAGCCCAGGTTCTTTTCCAGATGTGCTCACAAAAGTGAAGATCATATAAAGATAAATTATGCTCCAGTCTTGTACCCAACTTCTCCCCAGTCTGACTTGTCTGACCATGTATAGGTATCTCCATAGGGGACAAAAAAGAAGGCTCGCTGAAGTATCCTGATTTTAGCACAGATGGATAATTTTGCTCACTCCAAGAAATATTTAACCAGAGGCCCACTGTGGAAGATTTTACCCCTGCATGGATCACTGGAAATATTTCTGAGATTTGTGTTATGGTACTGACATTATATTCCCTTCATATTATTTGGCCTTAACAATAAATCTCCCTTCTGCTGATATTCACAGGCAAAATATAGCCTTGATTAAAATCCTTTACCTAAATAATTTTTAGCAAATCAAAGACAATATATGTTTCTCTCTCTTCAAAGTGCCTTTGCGGTCTCAGCTTCTGAGATGCAAGGGCATGGCCAGAATGCAGATTTCCGCATTTCCCAGAAAATGAAAACTACACCTTAGTGGATTTAGTTCTTTCTTTTACTTAACCTCTAGAATAATAGAGTCTATCCCAGTGAAGATAAGAATTCCTAGATTTATTTTACTTCTCACTAATCCCTTATTTTACATCAGAGATGAGATGAGCTTGCCAGGAACAGCTTTGACCTTCTTTGTAACTCAGAAATATTACTGCTTACCCCCATAGCTTTGATGCATGGTTTTATTGTTAAATCTGCTTTGTAAGTGTAAACATTCTTCTCATATCTATGACTGGCTTTTACCCTTATACAACTTCTAGCTTAAAGATTAAAGTCGGAACACTGTTTTCCACACACATTTATGTGTGTATCTCATTATCTCTTTATATTTTGCCGCCCATGTATCCACTCTCCTCAAGAGGGCTCAAAAAAAAAAAAAAAAAAAAGCCCTCTAATTCAAACTGGACCTCAAGAGCTAGTCTGCAAGCTTGACTGTTGTGCAGAGAGGTGGGTATAAGAGAAAAGGCCATAGGAACCAGTGGGTTCTTCTCTGGGTAGGCACAGGGGGAACTTGTGCTGAAGCTATAGTTTCCAGAGATCATGCATAACTTCTCTACTAATTAAAATTATCTTGGAATGCACTCAAAGCCACGCATTTTAAAGCAGAAATGGGGCAAATTTTCAGATAAGGTCAAATATTCTCTAAGTATTTTATATTTTGAAGCCTAAAGGATATGTATATCACAATGCCATTCCCCTGTGTTGGAGCCAAAACAGCTACCCAAAGCACAAGGCTAAGTGCTAGAGATAGCTCCAAAGACAGCACAGGCAGTGTATGCAGCTAGGCCTAGGTTCAATACTTAGCACTGTGCAGTTCCCCACTTGACTTTACCTGCTGTGCTAAATGGTTGGGCAACAGAAACCTCTGATTCTGTGAGTTGTTCAAGGACTTATACTTTTCACCTTCATAAACCAGAGTTTACCAACTCCAAAGTCTTCTGTTCTCAGACACTTGAGTTCCTCTCAGTTCCACTCTCAACAATAATTCCAAGAAGGTATTTCCAATTGAATTTTTTTCTAAAAAGTGAAAAACTTTACTCTTTTCCAGAAGGAAAGTTCCAAATAAGTCAATGCCTATTGGAAAGATTCAAATTATGTTCAAAATTCATCTTAGTTTCTCTTATTTATGACATGAGATTCTCTTCTCTCCCTCTGACCCATCTTAGTCATCTCAACTCTTGCAAACTCAGAGGACAGATTATTACATGAGAATGTTGATGAGTCAGGGACAGATGGAGCTGGAGAATTAGATAAATTATGGCACAAAAATGTAAGAAAATAGCAGTAGTATATTCTCCCAAAATCCTTTTCTCCAGAGACCACTTAGGGACTACTCCTGGTAAAGCTTATGGGACTATATGGAGTTCCAGAGATCGACAAATTAATCATGAGAAAGTTACGTACCTTAACCATTTTACTATCCCAATGGCTTTACTATCCTTTTGGAAGACTTACTAGACATTACTTGAGTAATGAATCCTCTGGGTACTGCTAGAATGTTCTGTGCTAACCTGCATTGATTTACCTCAGAATTTGTCAATTCATTCTTATAAAATATCCTTATAAAATCACTTTGTCATTGCAACACTATTTACCATTGCAAGACACTGGAAACAACCAAGATACTCTTCAACAGATGAATGGCTAAAGAAACTGTGGTACATACACACAATGGAATATTATGCAGCTGTCAGGAGAGATGAAGTCATGAAATTTTCCTATACATGGATGTACATGGAATAAATTATGCTGAGTGAAATAAGTCAGAGGGAGTGAGATAAATGCAGAATAGTCTCACTCATCTATAGATTTTAAGAAAAATGAAAGACATTCTTGCAATAATTTCCAGAGACAAAAGAGAGGAGGGCTGGAAATTACAGCTCACTTCATGAAGCTCACCACAAAGAGAGATGAGTTTAGTTAGAGAAATAACTACACGGCAAACTAGCCTAACAACGAGATTGTATGAAGGAAATAGAAAGCCTGTGTAGAGTACAGACAGGGGTGGGATGGGGAGTGGGGAGATTTGGGACACTGGTGATGGGAATGTTGTACTGGTGATGGGTGGTGTTCTTTGCATGACTGTAATCAAGGTGTTTAAATAAAATATAAAAAAAATTTAAAAAAATCACATTGTCAGCTTCTGTAACCAATATTCAGGAGATATGCTTCAGAAATTACTGACTTTCAATTTTTTTCAAAGTTCATGACAACGCACCATTCAGGAGGAAAGAGCATAAAGATGGTGGTATAGAGGAGTCTGAAATGAAAACTAACCCAGTGCTAGCTTCCTAAAAAACACATGCATTCGGGATACAGACAGTAGTCACACCAAGTTGGGGTTCAAGTCAGAGTTCTAGCTAAAATCAACTTCATATTCTAACTCTGCTTCTTCTAAATTTTAGGGTCAACATTTCCATCTCAGGGTACTTGTTAGTTCTGGAAACACTTAACTCTGGTTCTAACATGGCACTCTTATTTTGCCTTTTAAGCAAACTAAAGACTAATTGGTTTTTCAAATGCTAATCAATAAACAACTTTATTTTCCCCCAACAATTCCAACTGAATACAGTGTGAAAATTGCTGGTCAATTGTCTCTGTGTGACCAGAAAGAAATCAATCTTGGGCTCTTTCTGAACACGTTAGTTTTAATATTCTGAATAGCATGCGGAGTTCCCTTCAACTGTCTAAATTTTCAATTGCATAACCACCTCTAACTCCTCTGGGTCTAGAGCAAAGAGCTCAGTGCTCTCAAAAATACTTCTAACTTACACAATGGAGTCCCTGTCCTCTAGCCCATCATTCTTATTCAGAGGCACTGTTTATCTATCAAAAGAATCATCACCCCTGCCAAGAAGTTGAAGACCTAAAATGAGAGAGAGAGATTTCAAGGGACTAAAAAGGCAGTTCTAGAAATTGATACACAGATTATTTGTGGAGCAGCAGGAATACTTAGAGAGTTTTAAGAAAGAGCAGCATGTTAACAGACAACTTTCTGTAACCTTCTGTGACCCAAGACCTTTAGACAGTCATCTGCAGCCACCAGTTTGCAGATCATCCTCCATTGGGCTATTTATGGGTCTCAACATGGTTCTTTTGCTTATCTCATCTCTTCTATCCAGGACTCCACTAGACTCTGGGACTCGAGAATCAGAGAGCAAGCTTCCCATTCCTATGTACAAGAAAGGAGGATTAATTCTTCTGTCAGGGCTTTGACAGTTTTTGTTTTTTTTTCTTGTTAGTCTCATTTAAACATATATTAATTCAATAGCACTATTTCCAGGAAGATAAAGCATAAAATAAATCGCTTTCCACTGTCAAATTATTTATTAATTTGAAAGTTCTTTATGAACTTTGCCTTCTCCTCACACAAATGCTTGAAATATGAACTCACAAATATTCCTGGTATGCAAATATGCCGAAACTGATGCTTTTATATGTCTGCCATCATTCAAGAGAAATGTAGTTACACTTGGCAGTTGTCAAATTGATATGCTCATCTCAACTTACATAAGTCCAAGCAAAAGGCTCCTACAGCACGCCTTTGATGTGACACTATATAAAACATGCAGGTGTTAGGCACAGCCATACAGAAAGAAAGTGCCAGAATTTCAAGAATCTCTAAGCCATGTCCAGATCACCAGGTTAGTCCAAAGTTTCCAAAACTTGTTGCTATTTTTTTTGTGTGTGTTTTTCACACATTTTGAGCCTCATGTGCTTTCAATCAAAAAGTTCTGCCCATGAGCTCACTGCTCCCCATCTTATACTTCTTTGGGGGTGAAACCAGACCATACCCATACCAGCATGATCTACATAAGAAAATAAACTCAGTATTCATAATGCCTTGCTTGGTACTGTTGCTTAGTAATAACCAAAAATACATGTTACCTAGGACTCATTTGACATAAATAAGGTTTAAATTAATTACAAAAAAGATACTAGTATTCACAAATGCAGGGACAGAGTGTTATAAGTATATCTAGTCTGGGCCCTTGATGTGCTCTAGATATATGGGACACATCATATGCTGATCACCAGATTCCATGGACCACTGGTTGAAACCCATCACCATATAGGGGCCCCAGTTTGACTTTCTGTAGGTCTAAAGAAGAGAAGGTAGATATGAAGCATCAGGAACTTTCTCCCTCTAGATGCATTTGATGAGGGAAACACATATGCCTAAAATATTCTCTCGTATGTAGACACACAAATATATGTGGGCAGGAACATTTTCTCTACATGTGGACACATGATGAAATACAGCCGTTCCTAGTCAGAAGCATTAACTCTACATATGAACATGTGGTGGAGTGTATGCATACCTTGAGAAGGAATATCCACTCAGCATGTAGACATGTGCGAAGACAGATGCATGCCACTCAGCATTAGCATGCTTTCTGCATGTGGACATGTTATGGGGCACATACATGCCTATAAGTAAGGCATGCAAATAAATATGTGATAGAGCATGCAAATACCCTGAGATGTAAAGCTGTGCCTGCATATGAACATTTTATAGGGCATATATAGGTATGATCCAGGGGAGAAATGTGCAAAGAATCTCAAGATGAGCTTATCCAGTTAACAAAATTATTCAACTGTGGCCCAAGTATAAATATACATATATGCCAAAGTAAAAGCTGGTGGCCAGTTTCTGCTGCCTATTTGAAAAGCAATATAATAAAACACCATGTTTCCCAGTCCACAGCCCTGGGAAAACTTGAAATTGTTAAGATACCCTCAGGCCACCCTACTTCTTAACTGCTTTTTTTTTTAAATCAACTCATTTCACTTAAAATTTTCATTTTAAGACTGACTGCATGCAGCTATCTCAAATACAAAAGCAATATTCTTTTCTTACACAGAGAAGGCAACCATGAAAATTAATTCAGTGGAAACAAAGCTGTTATTAAATGTAGCAGAATTTAAGAAGGCTCGCTGTCTCTGGTACCCAAAGATTAGAAAGTGTTCACCAAGGGACAACCTGGTGTGAAAGAAAAATCAGCTCCATGTTCCGATCCTGGACAGCTGTCAGAGATTTATAAAAAAAAAAAAAGTAGCCTCAAAGGGAACCATGGAGCCTGGACCAATTGAAAGATCCTCCTCTACTTTAGGGAATGTATTTAAAAGCATGTTAGTGTGGCAGAAAGAAAAGACAATGAACCAGCATGAACCCTGGGTCCATGATCATTAAATATCACCTTCCCATATGCAAAATTAAGGATGTAGAGTAATTGTAATTTTCCAATATGCACCAGTGAAAACTTCTCCCATTCAGCATCTTTCAAAGTTCCCAAAAGTGGGCAGAGAAGGTGAATCCAAGTGCAATATAGTCCAGAAAAAAAATGGTAACCAAAGAGATTGGAGAGGAAGATGAGGGATGTACAGGGATTCAGTGGCATCTCAATGATAACTTTCTCTCCTCTAGCCCTTCTAAGGACATTGGGCCATAGGGACACAGTGGGCAATTATAGGGAGAACCCTACAATGAAGTGAGATACACCAAGGACTTTGTGCCCTCTTTTCATCTGTGACCCTGCTAGGGAAACAGACCACTCCGGAGGCCATCAAACTCGATTGCAAACCAAAATGGCTCAATTCACATCTCACCAATGGTAATTTAATTCAGTTCCAACTCCCAGCGGCAGCTCCCTAGGAAATGCATTTGCTGATGTTTGACTCCGACCATACAAAGTAATAGATGGTGTTCATTTAAGCCTATTGTTCAAGGGCCTGGAGTATAATTAAAACTGGAGTTTTCAATAGGTTTGAGGTTTCATTCCTCCCTGGTCTCCAGGACCAGCACAAGGTGCGGCAGGTTTCTCTAAGGAGTTGTTATAGGAAAATCCCACACACCCTGGCAAGATTGTCAGTAATATTGCCACTCACACACACCCTATCGGGGTCATTTTCAGGGACTATAGATGAGGAGCAGGGCAGAATCAGGAAAGAAAACATGCTTTCTGGAGGCCAGAAGAAGGAATGAATTTAACAGTCTTTTTTGTTTTAGTTTTCATGAAGATTTCTCTTAACATAATCATTTGAACTTTAATCTTTTGGGAACAAAAATGTGTAAAAAGCAAGTTGTGATTTATAAAAGAAGAAACAGTCAGTCTTTGGTATCAATGAAAAATTGAACACAGTGTTGTTCTGGCATCCTTAAAAGAAATTAGAAAATAAACTTTTGGCTTTGTTAACACGGAGCAAGCAAACCTCAAACAAAATGATCTTTGTCCATTTTCTCTGAGACCGTCCCACATGCCTGTCCACACCCTCTGTATAGAGATGGAAAAGTCTAAGCAACTCTAAGAGGTGTAGTAAATCTTCAAAAGTGTGAAAGATGAAGAAGAGGGTCTTTAGAGGAAACACACTATTTTCAACTGGTGATGACGCTTTCTTGGAATTTGAAAACAATGCCCCATTCGTTCCAATGCAATGGCATTCTGAAAGTATAATAGAACACTTCTAACCTTCCACTCAAAATTATGAACCATTTCTTATGGGTCAAAGAACAATAATTGTTGTTCCTTGAACTGGCCATTATTATATTTGTTATGTCCAATAAGGATGATTAGTTCATAATCTAAACAATAGAACCAGTATAGCTCTTACATAGGTTGCATAGGTCACTGATACAATACTGATATTTGTATTAGTCAACTTAGACTCAGTGATGCTGCGATAACAAACCCCCAAATATCAGTAGCTTTCATCAACCAAGGTTTCTTCCTTACTTCAAATATAATGAAAAGCAAATGAAAATTATAATTTCTCCAAAGTGAGAACACCTACAAGTCAGCTGGCTCAATTTAATATCAATGGGTCAGAAAATGTATCATTCTGATTATGAATATGCATTATATTACTTTATCTATCTATCTATCTATATATACATATATATGAGACTAAGTCCAAAGCCGTAATGACCATGTTATCCACGCAAAAACTCAAATATGGGGAGTGCTTCCCACTCCTGCCTGTCACCCATCTTGATTCCCTATACCTCTGCCATATCAATTTAGGGGTGTTTTTCAAAATAGGGACTTCCTGGTTGCTGCTACATCAGCATCCAGTAGTGCCAGCAATATCTTCCCCTCAGCATTTCCCCCTGCCAAACACACATCTTAATTCCCACCTGTCTCTAAAATCATGCAGATGCTAAAGCATCCATGCGAAAACATTTTAATTTATAGATAATATTTTCAGGCATGTTGACTCCAATACTTCTTATCTTACAAAATATACAGCCTCAAAACTCAGTCAACCAAACCAAATAATTAGTAGGCAAGCTCTCCTCTCTTATTCATATAACCTCTCATAATTAGGAAAGTAACCTACAAAGCAGATATACTTCTAGCCATCTTTTATACAATAAATTCATTAGATCACTGTCTTTAATAATGAGGAAATGGGAATGCCAACCCACTAAATGTAAAGAACAATAGAAAAACTATTGAGGACAATGGCAATTGGGAATATGGAGGAACCTAGGAAAATTTCTAAGTCCACCAAAATCTTGTGGATGAGGACCTAAAATCAAATTTTAATTATTTAGCAATAGTAATCAAGGAGGCACTAGCCTTTGAAGACAAAAAATGTATATATGTACAATTCAACCAAGTCAAAAAACTCCTCCTTTCAAAGATGAGAAAACCCATACAAATGTAATTGAAGAAACTAAAAAACATATTAGCAAACCATAGTAGTATAATTATACAGGTGGAGAACTGTATAGAGGAACTTGAAGACAAATTATAAGCCAACATTGATAAAGAAGTCATAAAAGAAATGAGACACATAAAAATGGAAGTAAATGTAAGGAACTTAATAAACAAATAGAAGCAAGTAATCTCTACATCAGGGGTTCTCAAACTTTTTAAACAGGGGGCCAGTTCACTGTCCCTCAGACCATTGGAGGGTCTGACTCTAGTAAAAACAAAACTTATGAACGAATTCTTATGCACACTGCATATATCTTATTTTGCAATGAAGAAACAAAACAGATACAAATACAATATGTGGCCTGCGGGCCATAGTTTGAGGACCACTGCTCTACATAATAGAAGTATTAAAAGGGGAGGAAAATAGAAGGGAGAATAACACCAAGTAGTGAGAGATAATAGCAGAGAAATTCTCCCACTCTCTGGAAGGATTCTTCTATACAAATCCAAGAGGTGGGGCTGGCGAGGTGGCGCTAGAGGTAAGGTGTTGCCTTGCAAGCGCTAGCCAAGGAAGGACCGCGGTTCGATCCCCCGGCATCCCATATGGTCCCCCCAAGCCCGGGGCAATTTCTGAGCACTTAGCCAAGAGTAACCCCTGAGCATCAAATGGGTGTGGCCTGAAAAACAAAAAACAAAAAACAAAAACAAATCCAAGAGGCAAAAAGAGTGGCAAACAAAATATACCCTAACAGAACAATACCAACACATACAGCAATCTAAATGGTAAAAAAGAAAGTAAAGGTGGACACTTTAAAGCAGTAAGGGAGAAAAAAACATAAATATAAAGGAAAGAGCATGAGAATAAAACCAGATCTACCATTTAAAACAATCCAGGAAAGAAAAGACCAGGATGACATATTTAAATGAATGAATAAAAAAAATTTTCAAACTAGAGTCCTCTATCCAGCAAACCTCTCATTTATATGAGAGGGAGAGATAAAATCATTCACAGACAAAAAACTTGCAACATTCATGCCAACCAAATCAATTTTAAATAAGCTACTCAAAGATAAATTACATAAACCAACTACCCAATATGACAGCCATGACCCTATACAATATAATGGCACAACAGCCCTCTCTGTCAGTAGTTTCCTTAAATGTCAATGGCCTAAACTCTACCATAAAAAGCCATAAAATAGAAGAGTAGATAAAGAAACAAAACCTAGCCATTTGTTGAATACACTAAAAAATCTCAGGATAGATATAGAATTAGAGTAAAGGGATAAAAAAAAATGATACAGGGCACTAGAAAGCAAAAAAAATCTGGGAAAGCCATACTTATATCCAAGAAAATTACATTCGACCTCAATATGTTAAAGACAAGGATGGTTACTATTTAGTTATCAAGGCAATAATAGATCAAAAAGTACTAACAACATAATATATGCTCCAAATGTAGAGTCAGCAAAGTATGTAAGGTTTTTGCTCACAAATCTGGAAAGCATATAGACCATACTGTGATGGTAAGGGGAGATTTCAACATGACACTCTCACCACTGGATAAATCCACTAGACAATAGGCAGAACATTAGCAAAAGACATAAGAACCCTAAATGAGAAACTAGAAGAGCTGAGACTAATGAATCTGTACAGGACCTTTCATCCTCAGAAAGCTGAATATACATTCTTCTCATGTTCACACAGAACATTCTCTGACATCACCTTTTAGGACACAGGTCTAACTTACAAAAATGTGCGAACAGAATCATACCAAAATTTTGACCACAATGCCACAAAGATCAAGATTGATTGTAATATGAAGATGTGAAGAAAATCTAATACCTGAAGACAAATTCCTATGATGCTCAGCAACAGCTGGATCAAAGAGGAAATCAGGGAAGAAATGAAGCTAACATTACAGTTATCCCTAAAATTAACAGAGATATTACCAAGAAAGAAAACTACAGACCAATCTCACAGATTGATATTTATGCAAAAATCCTTAACAAAATCTTAATAAAAAACTAAATCCAACAGCACATCAAAAAGACTTTACATCATGACAAGTTATTTTCATCCCCAAGATGCAAGTATGGTTCAATATACACAAATCAATGAACAATAACACCGCATCTGTTAAAGGAAGAATAAAAAAATCATACAATCACATGAATCAATGCAGAGAAAGCACTTGACAATAAGAAAAACCCATTCATAATTAAAACACTGAGCAAAATAGGTGTGGAAGGAACCTTCCGCAAGATAGCAACAGCTATCCACAAAAAAAATGCCCATAGTCAACATCACTCTTAATGGTGGAAAACTGAAAGCATTTTCAATAAGATTAGACACTAGGCAAGGATGTCCATTGTTTCCGTTCTTATTCAACATGGTATTAGAAGTCTTATCAATAGCAATCCAATAGGAGAAGGAATTCAAAGGAATCAAAAGTGGAAAAGAGGAAGTCAACCTATCACTATTTTAAAATGGCATGATGATATACCCTAAAGATCCTAAGTGTCCACAAAAAACCTCCTAGAAACAATAAACCAATACAGAAAAGTGGTCATATAAAGTCAAGACTCAAAATACAGTTGCCTTCCTTTATACAAATATTGGCTCAGAAGAGAAAGAGATCAAAAATTTATCTCAAAACTAACAATTATCTAGGAATCAACCCAACATGATACGTGAGAAATGTATACCATAAAAACTTCAAAACACTTAAGAAATTGAATAAGACCTAAGAAAATAGAAAAACAATCCATGCTTATGGATTGGAAGAATAATGATCAAAAAGACCATCATTACTCTAACTACACTATATAGATTCACACCTAAGTTCAGAAAACATTCTTTAAGGACTTAGAGCAATCAATTATGATGTTTATGTGGAATCATAAAAACCTAGGATAGCCAAATTCGTATTAAAAAAAAACAAAAAAGCTGGAAGAATGTCATTACCTAACTTGTATCTCTACTACAAAGCAATAATAATTAAAGCAGCATGGCATTAAAACAAAGACAGACTTTCAGATCAATGGGTGAAAATAGAATAACGAGTGGAAAAGTCATATGTATATGGTCAATTAATCTTTGACAAAGGAGACAAGAACTTTAACTGAAAAAAGATAGTCTCTTCAACAAATGGTATTGTAACAAATGGATATGATGTGTAAGAAATTAAATATTGACTCATATCATACCTTACACAAAAGTCAGTACAAATTGGATTAAAGACCTTGAGATTAGATCCAAATCCATAAAGTTTATTGAAGAAAACAGGCAGAAAACTCCAAGACTTAGACCTCAAAAAGTCTTTGATGATAGAATGCTAATGGCAGAGGCTACAGCAAAAATCTGAATAAATGGGACTACATCAAACTAAAAACTTTCTGTATGGCAAAGAAACACAGACCAAAATTAGAAAGCAGCTAACTGAATGGGAGAAATTTTTTTCACTCATCACATCAGATAAAGGTTTGATATCTGGGATAGACAAAATACTCGCAACAAAGGTTAACTCCACAAAACCTAAACAACCTGTCAAAAATGGGGAGAAGAAATGAACAGAAACTTTTCTGAGAAAGAGTAACAAATGGCCAACAGGCACATGAAAAATTGGCATCATCATTTATCATTAGGGAAATCCAAAGCAAGATGACAAGATATCTTACACAAGTGATAATGGTTCTCAGTAAACTTCAAAATTGAGTTTCCTATCATCCATCAATCCCTCTTTTGGGTATCTCTCCCAAGGACAGAAAACATTTATCCAAAATTATGTATGCACACCACTATTTATTGCAGCACTCAGTACAATAGCTAAGACTTGTAATCAACCTAGATGTTTAACAATGGACGAGTGGATCTTGGACATGTGGTACATGTATACAATGGAATAGTACATAGCTGTAATGAATGATATAAAAGCATGAAATTTGCCACAATAGGAATGGAACTAGGATATATGTTAAATATAGTAAGCCAGAATAAAGGTAAATGCAGAATGATATCACTTACATGTACAATTTATAATAGCTCCATGAAGAAAAGCAATGTTCTAACTAGGAGATTTCATGAACACCGTTGGCCCCAGACTATAGCAAGAAGGAAAGAAACTGAGTAGAGGAGGAGAAACACAAATATGAAAAGATAAGAGTCAGGTGTCAAGAAGTCTCAGGTCTATCCATGGAGAAAAAAAAAGGGGGAACAGAGCTAAATATCCATGCCAAAGTCAACAACAGTGGACTCAAAAGGTCCAAACTCTAACAATCTAAACTGTAAATGAGCCTGTTATATTGGCAGACTGAGGGGCAAAGTGTAGATGTATGGGAACCTAATGGAAGGATATCAACATTAGTTATGAGATTTTCCATAATTCATTATATGCCTGAAACCAAACTATGAAGACCTTGTAAATAGTTTCAATTAAATAAAACTCAAATATGATTTTAAAATACATAATTATTTAATGAGGGTATTCTCAAATGGTGCCCTGGTACTATCTTAGTAGCCCCAAACATAGTTGTTTATGGAGACAACTCCAACCGAGTTTAGGAAAATCTGGGGCCACTCCTAAAAATAATTGGGTCTATATAAAAATTCTGTCTCCAAACTTAGAGAGGTGATGTGTGATCCATTATGGTGCTGGAGGGGGAGACAACTTACATCATTGAGGACTCTGGGAATTGAACAGTGCAAGGGATTCAATCGACTCAAATGGATTTAGCATGTGCTAATTGATCTTTCCCTCTAGATCTCAAATACTGTATTAATGAACTAGTTCACTACAAAATAATGTGCCTACACATCCCCAGGAAAATCACCTGATTCATGTATAGAAAAAAAAAGGTTGGCATATGCTTGGTTACAGTGTTTACAGTTATGGACACATTACTCAAGCAAAGTCAACTAGAATATTTCCTTGGGATTGGTTTATTAGTAGAAAAGAATGTTCATTTCATACATAATTTCTAAGCTGTATAAATGTGATTTAGTTATGAAGATAGATACAATCTTGGGGCTGGAGTGGTAGCACAGTGGTAGGACATTTGCCTTGCATGCAACTGACCCAGGACAGACATAGGTTCAATCCCTGACATCCTCTATAGTTCCTCAAACTAGGAGCAATTTCTGAGTGCAGAGTCAGGAGTAAGCTCTAAGTATGGCCAGGTGTGATCCCCCCCCAAAAAATACCAGACAAATAAAAATGATTCAATCTTCTCTGCTATATAAAAATACATGAACATTAAAATAAAAAAAACAGACAGATAAGAGATAGAAGGACAAGAGAAATTGGCAGAGAGAATGGATAGAATGGTTAACCCAAGCTCTGAAAACATTTAATCTTATAACCAGTCTCAAAGAAAAAAGACTGAAGCTAATATAAAAAGATAACTAGTATAAAAGGTAGACTTAGAAGACATAAAATAGTTGATGTAGAAACACTATGATACAAAACTCCTCTTGAATTGACCCTACTGTTTCTTCATATCAACCTTCTGTCCCATTTCATATCTCCAGTGAGGAAACACTGTTTTTACACAGATACTGTATGCTTATTCCCAACATCTGGCATCTAATAGCTTTCTTTGAACCTTGAACTCTTGGGTTCAGTCCAAATGTAACTTTCAACAGAACCTAGTACTCAGAAAGAAATACTTCCACCATTCTATCTCCTGTGTTCCCCCATATAGCATGCTTAATACATATTTGAGCCGATAACCCATTGGTCTGTGAGCATGTATTTGCTCGTGTTCTCCACCATAAATATGCACTGTTATATTTATTGTCTATATCTTGAATATCTTAAGATTTTCCATTCTACTAAATAGAAAATAACATACATGGATCTGGGATTGTGAGTCCTATTTATTTTATTTTATTTTATTTATTTTTAGTTTTTAGGCCACACCCGTTTGATGCTCAGGGGTTACTCCTGGCTAAGCGCTTAGAAATTGCACCTGGCTTGGGGGGACCATATGGGATGCCGGGGGATCGAACAGCGGTCCTTCCTTGGCTAGCACTTGCAAGGCAGACACCTTACCTCTAGCGCCACCTCACCAGCCCCTTTATTTATTCATTCACAAATAACATCCATAAATATTAAGTTGCATGAAGCCCTAAGATGGCCAATTAATTCTTTTTTTCCTAGACCAATCTTTGTATTTTCAAAATGGGATCAGAAAAATGAAGATGGTCTGAAGATCAGTTAAACAACATGTCTAATCTGTAGGCTCTTCTGACTCCTCTAGCCCTGGGTTAGAATACCTTCCATCCTATAGAAAACTAAATTTCCCAGATGACCTGGCAGCATGTTAAACTGGTGATGTGCACATCAAGTTAACCACCACTCTATGAGACTGGGAGCCAATCAATAAAGAGTGAGAAAGTGGCAATGGGCAGATAGTTAAAATTCATCCTCACCTGATAGTTAAGGTCTCAGAATCTTCTGAGGAAAGGTACCCAAATCATTGTACCAATGAATGTGAAGCCAGGTGTGGATATCATTTAGACCTCTTGACAATGGGACATGGTGTTTTGTGAGGCCACATACACTTTGTAATAAACTTGTTCCAGTTCTGCTGGGATCTCTGCCCGCTTGCTCCTGTCCATTTTCTTTCTGTTCAAGGTATGAAAGTTTCTTCTGACATCATCGAGACCCAGATGCTCCTAATGACATTTCTCAATACAGCACCTAAAACTTCTTACCTACTGATCTGTCTGTGAAGAATTCTGGAATCTCCCCAGCAACACTAGCACGGATGGAGGTTAGAAAATTGGGAACTCTGTCAACCCACAATAAGTCAAGAACAAAGACAATTTTAAAGATGAATAAAGGCAAAGGTACTCACAGAAATCACATGCCATTGAAAAATAGTAATTTATTATACAGGGGGAAGTGTGAGTTCCATTATATTTTCCTCGTGGAGAGGTATTTTCCCACTAAATTATTATAGAACATGCTTCCTGGAATATTTATTTTTGAAGCAATCATTTTAAAGTCAACATTAGTGAGTAAAATAAACAGATGGGAGATTTATGCTAGGAAGGACCAAGGATTAAATTACTTCTGAGTTAACATAAATAGATAGAGGCAGTCAGCACCTCTAATACAGAGTTGGGAGCCTCCTGCTCCCTTCTCTGAGAAAGCTAGAAAGGAGACAAATGAATATTTATATCTTCTTTGGAGATTCTAGGTTATTTAAATCAGTCTAATTTGGAGCTTTCTTTTACCTCTGAACATATGCTACGTATTTCAGCTATACCCACCAGCCACCTTTGATGAAAAATTAACTCCTTAAGTTGCCATCTTTGTCTAGGTTTTATTTTTTAAAAAGGCACTTATTTAGTTTTATGCTTCAGCAAATTTCAGATTCCTCCTTTCTTACTTGTCACAGAATAGCAGCAGAACCTTTTTTAAGCTTATTTGTGATCCATTACAAAGTAGATCTTTTTCCCTCTGGATTTTACCGAGGACGAGGAAGGAAACACAAATCAACGAAGGAGCTGACTAGGGAAACATTTAGAAGGAAGAGTTGAATTTACCATGAGATCAAACTCTGAGCTCGCTAGGCTCTCATGTTTTATGAGGTTCCAAACTAGCAAATTCTCCCTCCTTGTTTGACTACTGTTTGTTCATCTGAACTAATTTCAGATGAGAACCTGCTGACCCAAAATAGAAGGTATCACATAGAGATGAATTTATCTAGGATGACTTCCAAAGATGTTCACCATCACTCCCCAATTCTTTGTATCTTCCCTGCTCCCAGCTCTTAATCTTCACTTCTTTTTTCAGACCTTTGTTTCCTCATGAATGTTGCTAAGAAGAAAGAAGTCAATAGCCTCACCCCTATAAACCTGAGCATCATAAGCAAACTTCTTGTGTTTGATCTAAAGTGCTTCTCCACATAAGGACACATAAATTCGTTTCTTGTCTCTATTCCCAAAAACTTAAAGTGTGCCAACAGCATAATACATACTGAATGAAGAGAACTAGAGGAACAGAACAACAATTAGGGTGCATGCTTTACATGTGGTTAATCTGGGGTCAATCCCTAGTATCCCATATGCTATTCTCAGCACTATCAAGAATATTCCCTGAGAACAGAGCCAGAAGTAAGCGTGAGAATAGCTGGGTGTGATCCCGAAACCAAATACATCAATAAAAACAGAACAAAAGGATTAATTACTGGATGACTGAGAATATGAATAGTAGAATAGGGAAATGAATGGTGAAGAGACAGGTAGGTGTCAAAGATATCAGCACAACCAGGTGAAGCCTTCAAGACACTCAATTCACTCATCTCTATAGAATAGGGTTGGCTGGACATACGCCTAAACTGGACAGAGAACTGACTTGCATTGGTGAGAGAGCCAGGACTGGGAGCTGGTTTTCTTTGATAAGCATCCACACCCCTTCTGAGAATGCTCTGAATGGCTCCTTCCCTTATTCTAATTATAATAGAAACTCATCCACTCAGAAGATAAAGCATGAATCAATATTCCTTTCTAAGGAAAACCTGGACCCCAAAACAGCTTTCAGCTCAGGAGGAGGGTGTCCCATGGATGAGGATGCAGAAAGACTGGATGTGGTCCCCTGTCTGTGCAGAGGTGAGAAGAATAAGGATGGGAAATATCCCATAATAGTGAAGGTAAATAAGAAATTGAACATATGGGCTCTAAGAAATAAACACAAGAAAGATAAAGCAGTTCAGGTCGTGGACCATGGAACTATAACTTAAACGCTCAAATTATCCTATGCCATGGAACCCCAATATAAAAATTTGCACATTTCATCAACACAGTCTGACTTCACAGAAGATATCACTGTCCTGTCAGCTGCCCAAAATTAATGCCCAAACACTGCCCTGCTCTTAGCACCCTTCATCCATTCATCAGATTTCTATAGATCTCTAATTGGTCATTTCTTCCCATTCACTGTCTCCACCCTGGTTCTTCTACCCAGCAATTTCTTAGCTAAGTTGAAGAAACATAGTGGTCTTTGGGGTCACTTCTGACTTCCCCAAAGTAGAGTCTGTTCATATGTCTTCGATGAATAGAGGGATTAAACGTATGGATGAGCACTGCAACTTTGAAGGGAGGGGCTAGAGCTTGCTTCTTTCCACTGAAATTTGGAAAGTCCAGCCAACTGGATTTGTGTAGCTCCCTCCCCCATCTCCGTCCAGAACAGATCTCTTCACAGCAAATCCTGGAAAAGTTCTCCAGCCCCTTAGTGGATCCATGATCCCCTGCCTCTACATTGACTTCCTCCCTCAGCCACCCTGCCTTCCTTTCATTCATAGTGCACCAAAATGATCTCACCTAAAGATTGATAAGCCATAAATATAGCACCATGGGTAATGTGTTTACCTTGTACACAACCTACTCAACTCAGTCCCTAGCACCACATATGACTTCTCAGCACCACTAGGTGTAGCTCCAAAATACGAACACAAATACATATAAAATAAATAGAAAAAATTATGATATTCCTAGCCTCCTTTCCAGGGTGTCACAGACTGAACCAGGTTCTTACAGGGTTCAAGTTTCAATGTGATCATATTTGTAAATAAATTCTATCAGGGACAACCAGGGTTAATTAGCTTGTAAAGTTGGCCGCATTTCACATGACTAATGTATCTTCACCAGATCCCAGGACCAAGAGAAAGGAGCCTGTGAGGATGGGATCTGAGGATAGCTATCCACAAGTGCAAAGAGGAGGGCTCTGTGGGAGAAATTGCTCCCTGGCTACCAGGGATCTATTTCTCCTGTCACTCCTAAACTCTTATGACCATAAGGTCCCATATAACTAGTAGCTCCCAAATGGCCAGAGGTCTTATATGACTTGGCATCACTATGCAACATCTGAACATCCCAAATTTTCTATATACATAGAGATATCTCTCTACCTCCCAAATATATATCCCATTTCCAAAGGCACTCTCCTTTTGAAAAGAGTTGAGTTCACTCATCAGTGATAGGTCTCCTTTCCATTTCCACTGCCAGAGGTGCCTACCCAGTGCCTTCCTTCTTCTCTGTGTACACATTGCCCACATCTATCTCTGCCACATCTGTGCCATGTGTCTGGGCACTAGATTGCGACTCAGAGATCTTCAGGATAAATCATCCTCTCAGTACAGACCAATATATCCTCCATGGTGAATGCATCAGTATCATCAATGTACAAATTGTCATAGCTGGATTGTTGGATATCATGTAGAGTGGAAGTACGAGCTTGAAACTGGATTAGATCAATGTAGCCGTTTCCAGGAAACATCATAATACCTAAAATTCCAGGGTCTGATGAAACCATAGTCACAGATAATATAGTCACAAAAGATCCATGCAGCATTCTGAGTCACCCAACCAACCTGGACAGCTGCCTCTGGTATAAGTCAATGTTCTCCTCTAAGGTAGGAATCTTCAATCAGGGGCAACCAGACAATATCTGGAGTTAATTTGGATTGTCACAACCAGGGCCTGGATGCTGCAAAACATTGATGACAACATAGAACAAGCCCCCAAATGCCAACAGTTTCGAGTCTATAAATTCATGCCCTGAAGTAGGCCCATCATGGATTCTATCATTGCAAGTTAATGCCTGGATTGACACCAACATCAGTTTTTATATTTGCATTCACAAGAAGAGACATCACACATGACAAAGCAGCATAACTCACAGGAGAAAAATCTAGAAGGAAGCTAGTGCCCATCTATGGAAAAATCAGTCATGGCCTACACACCCATCATAGAAGTATACCAGAGTCAAAAACAATTGAGCTAAAATGAGATAGAACAATATGGACAAATCTTAGCAAAATAACAGTAAGAGCCACCCTACATTTTTATAGAAGATTTACTGTTAAAACTCTTTAGGATCTGTCTCTGGACTCAATCCCTTAGTCTAGAAATCTGGGCAAGAGAAAGTACTAAGAACAGGTCTTCAGTAGGAAATTTTATAAGGCTAAATCCTAGTGATAGGCCACTTTATGTTTTTATAAACAGAAACTCTGTAGAGTTTCACAGAGGAATTCAATGTCTCAAAATACAACACAAGATTGATAAGCACATTTGTTTGCTTATACTTAGACTGGGTGAGTTGGAGGGACAGTGAGTGGAGGGAATAAAGGTAGACTGGAGGGCACAGGGAGAGGATAGTAGGAGGAGTGGCACAGGAAGGGGATAGTGTGGGGAGTATGTAGGGAGGGGTAGTGCGTAGAAGAGGGGATAGTATCATGATAAAATATGGGGGGGAGAGGAGGGAATAGAGCGGACAGGAAAGAGAAAAAAACAGGAAAGAAGAGAGGAAAAGAGGTATTAAGTCTTTTATTAGTGAAGACACAGAGAATCATAAATATAGAGTGAGTTACCTAGAACCATTCAGTGCTGGAGTAGGAGTAAAGTCCTACACAGAAATACTTAATCCTCACACACGAGCTCTGATACCCACAAGTCATGATCCCATATCAGTCTAGATACCTAAGTCAAAGCATAGTTACAGGAAGGTATATTTTTCACCCATTTTAACTTTTCCCTCCAGCTAAAAGGGAATTGATATTTCTAAATAGCACCCTGGTTGTATGATTAATAATAGTAATAGCCAAGGTATGAATATTTGAAAAGCAATTTTGCATTTGCAAATGCTTCCCTGCGCATTTCATTTCCATTTTCTCCCCAGAAAAATGAGGTTGTTTTTCTCTCGATTTCAACATGTGGATGTGTGGCTGTTGCAACTTTTGAGGAAAGAGAGCTCCATGGTCAGGGCCAATGATCTTGGATCAAGTTGGTGTCCTGGCATCACATGACCCTTGCACACCACCCAACACTATCACGTAGGACTGAGGCAACCACGAACACCACAGACCAAAGTTGTGCTCCTTCCTCAGCCTCCCCTGCACTCTACATACTGAACACCTTGCAATATTGGCAGAAGGAGTCCCTGAGCACTGCCAGGGAGTCCCTCTTCACAAGTGAAAGAGAAGAGAGAGGAAGAACTCAAATCTCACAGTTCCAGACAGGCTTGGGGTCTGAGCCAGAAGTAGCCAGCAGTGATTTAAAAATGATTTAGGATTTGGAAGGAAAAGGCCACAATTCAAAATGGGAACAGTTGGTGTTGGCCAGAGGCCATCAAGAGACCTGGCAGGTGTCATTGTTTAGGCTTTTCTTTTTCTATTGTGCTTGGGCTGGAAGAGAAATGATACACTAGTGGCTGGGAATATCTGAGCTGCAAAGAACATATCCCACAAAAGACTCTGGATTTCCTTAGTGGTCTGGAGTTTCTCTGTTCTCTGATCCTATAAATCTGACTATGGGCTCTGCTGAGCACAGAGGAAGCCTGCTGGGAAAAAAAAATCTTAAATTGATTAAATCATTCAGGATCTCTCCACTGGGACCTAGCACTGATGATGGCTGTTGGGGAGTCATGGACAGCACTTTGCTTCAGTGACCTGCTTCCTGGGTGAGAACAGTGGATGAGAACACGTGGTATATCTGCTAAAAAGAGAAGGTGCCACTTTTCTAAAGACTGATATGGGCATGGAATGTAAACTCTTGGTAAAATGCAGTCTAGGAAGGCTTCTTCCTGTCTTCCTAAAGATAACTGAATGGTACTTGGCTGCACCCCTCTTCTGAAATCCAACACCTTGGAGAATGTACCAAGAGCAGCAGTAACCAAGAAGACACTTCATCTCTTGATTGTAGGAGCAATGTTCCATGCATATTGAAACTCAAGCTCTGCCTTTGTGCATGCTAGCACAAAGTAACTTCTCAATGAATGAAATAGAGGCATGTAAAGGGAATGACCACACGTTGCAGCAGAAGATGGCCCCCAGGACAAACTACAATGCACAATTCAAATGAGACACCTTCACTGCACATGAAGACAAATAAGATTTGCCAGTCTTGATTTGTTTTACTTTCCTTCTAGTTTAGCTCTCTTCTCTAGCTTTGTTGAAGAACATGTTTATGTCCCATTTCTACCTCATTGGAACAACACATGGAAGCATCATCCCAACAGAGATCCGCAAGGTCTTCTGGGCAATCAGACCAAGACGTGGAGATACTGGAGCTCCCAAAAGGCATTGCAGGTCCAAAGGCACTCAGGGTTTACTGCTTCAATGCAGATCATTGAAGCTTCTGACACCTTCAGAAGTGGTTGATTTTTCTACTCTTACATTTTTGTCATTTTCATAATAGATTCCAAAATACCCATCTGGTCACAAATGTATATTTTTATCTTTTTAATAATATTTGACAGGCTAAGTTTTTCTTCACAGGATTCCCATCATTGCCGCCTCCTTGTTCGCTTCTTTGTTGTGTGTTGTTTCAATACCAACTACTTTAATTTACAGTTTGCTTTGTTCTAGAGTCTAGGGAGCAGTCAACATCTAATAAAGGAGACATATTAATAACATAATTACAAATTATTTTCCATTGATTACATACACAACTGGTGATGCTTTCAAAGAAGATTACATGAAATGAGTTTAAACATATTCTAAACAGCTTCTATGAAACAAACAAAAAATAGGTTAAAACTTGGCCATCTGTGAGTTAGTTAAAAATCAACAACTTTTAGCTAATTTTTCAATGTAAGCTGCTAGAGCAATTACCTTTTTTTATGAAAATGGGAGCAGATGATACTTATTGCATCTGATAAACAAATTAAGATTCAGAAGATGGCAAATTGAAAGGTTTTCTGTTACTTAGCTTGTTAGTAATTTAGAAGGCCCAGGGTCGGGTTGGAATACATATCCTTCTAATGTCACTGTATCTCAGCAGTCTTGGGGGCTTCCCTATTACTTTAAGGAGCAATTTATAGAACTCTTTTGAGTCTAGTTTTGTATTTTAAATCATTATAAATAGTGGCAAATACAGGCTTTGGTGAAGCAGGTGAAACAGAAAATGGTTCATTCTTGGCAGAGCATGTGGACAAATATTTATTACCAACTTATTATGTTTGTGCTAAAGATATCAAAAGTTATGAATTTAATTCTAGAAACAATAGGAGGTATGGCATATGTTTAAATATAAATGTAAAAATACCACGCCCATGGTTTAGATGAAACTGGAAACCAGTAGGTCTGCCGTGGAATGGCTCCAGAATGGCTAACAGACCATATCTCAAAGAAAGATCACTTCCCTGACAAGTGGTTGTGGCATACCTCAACCTTACCTTTTTGATAGTTGCAAACATTTATTTGGCCTAAATATGAGTCTCCCCTATCTGTGCTAATTATGCATATATTTGATCATTTACCTTTTTGGGGGGCACACTCGGTGATGCTCAGGGGTTACTCCTAGCTATGTGCTCAGAAACCACTCCTGACTTAGGGGACCATATGGGATGTTGGGGATCGAACCAAGGTCCATCCTGGGTCAGCCGCATGCATGCATGCAAGGCAAATGCCTATCACTGTACTGGTCCCTCATTTACCTCTTTTATCTGGAAAACTTAACATCAAGAGAAACATATTGAAGCTCAAATACCTAACAGTTATTTAACTAGTTCAATGACAGTTATTGGTAGAATGTCCTGTGCCTTATTGCTCTGCTGCTACCCTGTCCTCACAGATGAAAGGAATATTTGTTTGGGGACATATCTGAAACATAAGGGACTCCTAGTGACTTGCTGTTCTTTTGCCTTGGAAATAACATCCAAGATTTGGTCTAAAAGTAACAATAGGTTGTTAAGAAAGCCTTTTCCCAGGTAAGTATTTGCCCCCTTTTAACTAAGCCTGTCAGACTTTTTGTCCCTTATAGTAAAACCTAACTTTTAGTTAGACTTTAGAGAACACTTAAGATGTATGCTTATTTGTTGAAGCCCTAAAAGTAAAAACTTTTTTTTTATCTGCTCCCTTAGATGAAAGGAATCCTGATAGGAACACATTGCATCTTGCTCATATTTTAATTTACATCAGAATTGACCCAAGGTCTGGCTTGGGAGGAAGACTTTGAGATGTTAAAATTTGCCCTTTTTGATTCCAAGGCAAGCTCTGGTTTATAAAAATTTCTCTGTCTTTTGATTGAAGCTTATCTTTTAGAAGGTTTTTTAACTCCATATAGGCATCTGAATTGTTTTGAAGAAACTTATAGACCAAACAGTACATACTGGTCAGTCTTTGTTAACAAGAAAGTATATGCTTGACTCTGCAGAAAAACAACTGTATTTATTTACATACCACAAAAATTATGATTTGCAAAAGTCATGCTTAACTAGTCCTTATAATCTTCAGTAAACCAGAATTTAGTTTCATCCCCACTTCTGAGTGTGGTGTGTTTTCTCACTCAGCCAACTTCTGCATCCACTTTCCTGAAAGACCCCAAGAATTCCCTTAGAGTCTGGACCAAGATGGCTGTGACATAAAAATATGCTAACCACTATGAAAATTTAGATAAATAGTTGAGGGTCCAGTTAAATCAAGTTGTAGATTATATGTTTTGCATGAATGAGACCCTAGATCAGGGCTCTCAAACTCAATTTACCTGCGGGCTGCAGGAGGCAAAGTCGGGGTGATCCTTGAGTGCAAAGTCAGTAGTAAGCCTTGAACTTTGGGGGGTGTGACCCAAACAACTAAAACAAAACAAAACAAAAAAGATTCCTCAAGGGCAGGGCCACAAAATGTTGTATGGAGGGCCGCAAATGGCCCGCGGGGCACGAATTTGAGACCCCTGCCCTAGATTGAATTCTCTGGGAACTTTTGGAAAATTTTTATTCTAATTTTACCCCTTACCTAGCTCTCTTAAGGATGGTCCTACATCAAACACCGCCATGTATGGCCAGAACAATTGTAGGGATGGCATGGAGGTGTGGAGTAATACATATATATTTGCAACACTAACTAGCATGAAATAAAATATATACATATGCTTGAAAAGAAATGAAGATAAGAAAAATTCAAACTGCAGTAATAATAAATTATACACATAGAAGTATGTGTACTATGAGAAAATAAGATAGCATAGAACAGTAAGTAATATTAAAGGACTATATTTTATGATTAAAGAAACAAAATGGAATATAGAACTATAAAGATCAGTTTAAAACCATGAGAAAAATAAATAAATATAGCCCATGATTCTATATAATTTGAATGATTGAATCAAGTAATCTTCCTTTGAATCCACACCAAGGAGTATTGGCCCTATTTGCCTTAAGAATGGTTTCCATCCCTTTGTGTTTTCAAAAAATCTTGTTTTTTTTGGAAACTACACCCAGTAGTGTGCAGGTCTTACTCCTGGTTCTGTGCTTAAGTGCTGCGGACTGTTTTATCCTGATGAGATAAAAAGTTCCTAAGCAAAACCTTAGTGAGTTCATTTTCCCACTGGAAGTCAAGCAGAAGCACGAAGAGGCGAATATGAAATATGAATTATGAAATATGAAATGAATGAGACCACACAGAATGCATGGGGACTTGCGTCTAGAAAGACGAAGACAAATTTATTTTTTGAGCTGGGTAGCTTTTAAGGTTGAGGTTTGGAATGCAGGGTGTAATTTTTGACATCAAAGAGAGTGGGAGATAGTTAGGGATACAGAATGAAAGACCATGGATAAAATTTGCACATTAAAGAACCGATACTGAAGTTGAAAAGAATTTTTGTTTTGGGTTAGCTTTGTTTTGGGTAAGCAGGAGAAAACAGGTAATTTTCAGGGAAGTGGGAAGAGAGAGAAATGTTTTAGAGTTTTTGGGGAAAACTGAAAATTGGTTTACTATGAGCTAAGTTTGGGGAAAAAAAAACATGATCTTGGCGCCAAAGTAGCAAAGATCACAAGAGCTGGTTAGTGGGAGACTTTTGGCGGGATTTGTACTGTCCTCCTTTGTTAGAAAGAATTACTAAGGCCTGATTTTTTAATATTGGTTAAAAATAAAGAGAGAGATACTTACAGCCACATATTAGAATTATGGCCAAACAATCCATGCAAAGGGTCAACTGATTTTGACTGCTCTAAGCGGGCCTTTTTGGCAAATAATTCTCTTTCAGGAGTGCAACACTTTTTTGATGTGTGCCCTTCCTGAGTGGGGTGTAACACTTAAGGATCACTCCTTCTTGCTCCTTGTGTTCAGGGAATCATATGGAATGTTAGAAATCAAAACCTGGTTGGCTGCATGCAAGGCAAGAAGTCTACTTCTTTTCTTGTTTCTCACCTTTCCAATCCTTTAATCATCTTCAAGCAAATGGAAGATAAAGCTGAATTGCAAGACTGAGCGGAAGTTGCAAGAACTGAAAGGGAGTTCTTAGGTTTTGCTGTGCTTCACTATTGTGCCTCAAGCTTCAAAGGGAATAACATCACACTTGGCTTTTGATGATTCCACAACTTCCCATCAAGATTTAAGATGTTGATAGCTAGTGTCTCCCACAGCCTGACTACCAAGTACTCGAGTAGTCACAACAGCCTAACAGACTAGACTAAAATATCAGACACCAATACAGTCTGATGGAGGGAACCCCATCTGGTCAAGTACTCTCATCCCTAAGTGGCAATATCCAATTGCCTAAGGACCAACCCCTTCAAATCAACAAGCATCCCTGTATCTGTCCTGACCACACCATCAGACACTACAAGGATAGTCAGAAGGAATCATATTACTTCATAAATTCTAGTAAGATTTTCAAGTCTCGGAAGTATCTATAACAGGCTTCCCTCCACACTGGGTTCTAAGATGATCAAAAAGCCTGTGTAAGCAGAGATATAAAAAAAAAAAAACATTTATTTATATCTCTGGGCCACATACCAGGTGCAAGAAAACCAAAACCTGCTATTAGAACTGAAAACTATTTACAATGCATTAAAAAAAAAGGCAATTCAAACTACTGAAGATGGGGCGAGAGTAATAGTTGTAGGGCATTTTGCCTTGCATGCAGCGACCCAGAAAGGACCTGGATTTGATCCCTGACATTCCGTACAATCCCCCAAGCCTGCCAGGAGTGATTTCTGAGCACAAAATCAGGAGTAGCCCCTGAGTACCACCAGCTGTGACCCAAAAATAAACAAATAAATAAACTACTGAGAATAATCAGATGGCTTAACTTTCAGCAGGAGCAGGGAGGCAGTGGTGGCTAACCTTTTTGAGCCCCAGTGCCCAAACTGCCGCACAATGCCCTGTCCTCCCAATGGTCAGTCCGGCCCTGTTGCCAGGTGAGCTGCAAAGCAGACACCAGCACACTGGCACGCGTGCCAAACCACTGCTGGCACGAGTGCCATAGGTTTGCCATCGAGGGTAGAGGGTAGGGCACTTGTTTTGCATGTGGTTTACCCAAATTTGATCTCTGGCATCTCACATGATTTCCAGAGCCCCATCAGGAATAAACATAAAGCCAGGAATAAGTCTTGAACACTGCTAAGTGTGACTCAAAAAAGACTCCTCTTTTTTCTATTTTCCCTTTCTTCTTCTAAATGAATATTTATAACACCTAGAGGGACTCCTCCTAGTTTTTCTTTTTTTGTTTGTCGCTTTTGTGTCTTTTTTCTTTTCTTCTCCCATATCTTATATTATATCTCCAACAGAACCACATTACTGGAATCACTTTGATCAGCCTCATAATTTGAGGGGGGGAAATAGATGGTACCAAGACCAGACAGTCAGGTGTGATCATTTGGTGGAAATAAAAAATGATCAGACTTGAACACAAAATCCGAAGTCGATGACAACAAAATTGATATCCAATCTACAACAACTTGTACAAGTGGGGAACAGTTGCACTAGCATTACAGGGGGGAAAGGATGGAGATATGGGATATATGCTGAGAACAGGAGTGGAGGGAGAATAACAATGGTGGTGGGAATGCCCCTCATTCACTGCCTCTATGTGCCTTAAATATTACTGTGAAAGATTTGTAATTCACTTTGTCCACAATAAAACATTAAAAAAAAATAAAGACTTCTCAATAGGGAGGAGACTTGTGGCTTCACAAATATTTTCTGTGCAGAGATCAAAACACAGAGAGTAATTGTGTATGTTAGACTCTGCAAGGTGAATAAGAGATGGTGTTTTGGGGCAGGAGAGATAGCACAGCAGTAGGGCATTTGCCTTGCACCAGCTGACCCGGGAAGGACCTGGGTTCAATCCCTAGCCATCCCATATGGTCCCCTGAGCCTGCCAGGAGCGATTTCTGAGCACAGAGCCAGGAGTAACCCCTGAGCACTGCTGGGTATGACCCCCCCAAAAGAGAGAGAGAGAGAGAGAGAGAGAGAGATGATACTTTATTTGGTCTTGACAGCCTCTTCAGGGGGGCAACTTCATTAGAATTTCTTGGTCAAAGAGGAAGATATAAAACCCTGAGATAGATTTTAGATTTTGGTTAGCTCACATCTAAGTCAGTGATATTTCACATCTTGCTTTATACAAACACCCCAAGAATATCATGGTGTATTATTGAGGTAGATGGTGAGAAAAAAGAAAAGTTAAATCATGTACAAAATTGGACATATTGTAAACATGTTTTTGTCTTCAACTAGCTCAATATTTTTAGAAAGAAAACTCTTTGAAAACAGTATCACATGGTGCAATTCGCAGAACTGTGTGTGAGATGGGTTCCATACATATTTTATAATTTTGAGAATCTATAATATACACAAAACTCCCCATAATAAAATAAGTCATACTTCTGCTATCCTTTTTTGTCTGTGAGCTTTCATTGCTTTCTGATTGCAGACAGTCATGTTACCTTCAGGATATTGGTGGATAGTTAGGAAAATATGCACCTTTGTGACGAGTTAAAATGATAAGAGCAACATGAAAAAGACATGCTGTGATAAATATTCCCACTGTGACTTCTGACTGTCGTTTTCATTATGTGGGTCATGAAACCAAGCACAGGCAAGTTATCTAACATTGTTGAGCTCAAAGCGTGAATACAGGATGTTTATCATGTGCCTTCTGGAACCCACGTCCTCTCTGTGAGGTATTGGAACAGAGCTTCTACATTCTAATCTCTATCATAGAGCAGGGTAGTCCATGGAGAGGGCACTCTAGACTAGAGCCACCAGACTCTCAGGTCACACTAACAACAAGGACTTAGGACCACTTTAACCGTAGTTCTCAAGAGCTTTCTGTACTTTGAAGGCTATTGCATAGTTCTAGAAAGTTCAACAGGTAGGTAAATTCTCGGAATTGAGGGGAGGCATTCTTTACCTAATCCCAAACCTAGTCTAATCTATCTGTTAAATGGCTTTCTTCAGGGTTCAAGTGAGGTCTTCTCACACCTTAAGGAAACTTCTACAAGACAGCACACCCTCCTCCCCAGCGGGCTTTCCAGGGAAGGAGCTCAGGACAAGGGAAGGTTTACACGGATCTCAGCCAGTCAGGTTCCACAAGTAGTCCAATGGCTTCTTAATTTTCTTCCAGAATCACATGAGGTGGGGGCATTGACATTTGACAAGAAAGGAACTGATAGTTAACCCTAATGTTAAATACAATTTTAGTCACTTAACTAATCTGTTCTATTGGCAGATAAGGAGGTCAAAGAGCAAATCAACAATCTATAGAAGTCTGTGTTATAAATGTTGGTCAACCTTCCTTGATTTTTTTAAAATTAAATTTCTTTTAGTTTAGGCAACTTAGTAATGTTTATGGTATTGTTAATCAAATTTACTATATCACTCACCTCTGAATTGTTCAAAACCCTCCACCATGTTTCCTATTACTTCTCAACCTGTGGATAGGCTGCTGACATGTCATGTTCTATGTGAGGAAACCAAATACAACTTATATGGCTTGGTTAAGCTATCTCCATTTATACTCAGCATGAAGTAGAAACCAGATTCTGGTGCAGATTAGGTTGTTGGAAATGGAGAGGTCATCATTAAAGAAACAAAGAATATCAACTCCAGTGTGCTGACCCCAACTGTCTCTCCAAGCTACTAGATCTGCAAAAGAGACCTCTCCCATCAAGCCAAAAAGCAAATATGAGCAGAATATAAATTCTGGCATTAGATCACAAATGGTCAAACTCAACATGTCAGAAAGCCTTGAAGCAAATGTGCTTCAACAGAGGAGAAACTGGAAGTGACCAAAGGGGACCATTCAGATCACCAGGCAATAAGCCTGAATACCTTGACTTTCAAGACATAAACTTTTAGGATTGTCAAGCTGGTAGAGCTCTGGGATCAGATCAACCCATTTCAAGTTCTGAGGCTAATTTATGACCTTTCGGATGTGACTTAGTTCTTCTCAGCACTCACTTAGAGGCTACTTAGTGAATAAAGATGGTCTGATGTTTGGATAATCTTAGAGAAGCCCTTAGCCAAGTTCACAGCTCCCTACACTGTTGGTTAAATGCAGATCAAACTCAGCCCCTGGATTTTATCTATTAGCACAATCTCATTTTCCTAACATTAAAATAACCCGCCCTCAACAAATATTTTTCTTCTTAAACATCAGGCTAATGTTTAGGCTGGTTTCTCAATGCTTTTTAATACAAAAATACATACTATGGAGAATTGTTCTTAATATTCCTTCACTAAATTAATTCAAATGTTCCTTTGCATGGCAGTTCTAACAGTATCTCCTTGTCCCAAGAAATTGAGCTAGATAAATGGCTTTCTCAGATAATAGCATTTGCTCAGAACAGAAAGGAAATATGACAAGACAAAGTGCATCTGAGCTGTGCTTAGAGATTCTGCATGGCATAACTTATCTGCTTGGAAGAGTCTTCAATGACTTAGCAAAACCTCTAGACCAGAGTTCAATATGTTAATGAGATCTTACAGATAGGTCAAAGACATCTTTTATTAGGTCCCAAGAAGTCTCCATGATGAGAATCGGAACTGCAGCCCGTTTCCCAGGATGCATGGATAGGAGACAGACTAGAGACAAAAGATCAATAGTGGACTTCATCAATCATGCCAATCAATGAATTCTGAATAAAATCTCTGAAACAGGTGACTCTGAGCACTTCAATATAGAATATATGGGAGAGGAAGTAGCATCTTATCTTCTTCTCTCCCCTTTTCTATTTAAGCAGCTCTCTGAAATATAGGCATTTTAATCATGCTAAATTCAATGACAGGCTCTTTTCAAATTGTTTTGAGATGATATAATTTTGAAGGGGGGAATTGTGGAAGTTTGTAGCTGATCAAGCAAAGGTGATTGTGGCTTGGGGACACAGCCCTGGGCTGACATTCAAAATGAAGATAGACCTGTGGGACTAAACCCTTAGCTTGGAGATTTTGTACTATTGACTTCTATTCTTTGCAACTTGGAATTGAGATAGGAGACACACATGTCATAAAATTGCCATTGGAATTGTGTGCAAGGAAATTGCTTTGGGCTGAACCTTCTTTCAGATCTTAGTAGTTAAACTAAGTTTGACCTCTTTGGGGAATTCCTCTTCTTGTGATTTCTAGACTTTCCAACAGAAACAAATAGACAAGTAGTATGCCCTCTGTCCCCAGGCTTGTCTGTGATTTGGCCAAACCAAGAAAATAACTGGGAAGAGAAAAAAAATAAAGCAGAACTATAGAAACTATCTCTGTGATCTACAGTGAACTTTCCTGGTTTGAATCACTGTGGTTTCAACAATTCTCTCTACTGTAAATTGAGAAAGATGTGTTTGTTTCCAAAATCCCCTAGTGATATGATTCAGTCCAAGACCCAGGTAACTTAAAGCAGCATACATCTGATTCCAATAAGATACCTGCCTTAGAATTAAAATGCTCTTGGTAAGAGAGGAGATATCTAATTCCTACTCTAGACAATAAGGATCATGTTTCTAAAATGTAAGACCTATCAGCAGGTATGCAGAGATGGTTAATTGTGTTGGCCCACCTGTAATAACTGACTCAGAATGCCAAATCTAGCACACCCTCAACTGACTTCAACCATCAGCATTTAAGCTAATTCTAATGCCTATTAGAAATGACAACTGCATGACGTATTCCATCTTTCATCTGTTAGCTCACAAAATAACATCAGCTCTTGCTCATATCTCTAGATGACTAACTGATCAATCATTTTGTCAAAAAGTCTTAACAAGGCAAGTAAAATGCAATTCAGTACAAATGCCACTTTTCTAAGTAGCAAGGCTATTTAAATAAACATCAAGTTTTGTCTGAAGAGACAGCAAAAAAGGGAAGGTACTTTCCTTACATAGAGTTATGGTGCCTGTGACCCTGGTTCAAATCCTTGGCACCACCTATGATAATTGTCAGTGCTTAACCCTGATCATAGAGCAAGAAATAGTCCTTGAGCATCACTGTGTGGTGGCTCCGATTTTCTCCCCGAACCAGATCAACTCTTCTACAGTTACTAATCAACAAAATTCTTTGATGAGCTCCCAAAAACCTTCCTAAAAAGTTGTCTGTGGACAACAAAGCCTACTTGGGATACTAATGACTATAGTGGCTTCTTTTGCATGGGTTTCTCAGATCTCAATCATAATACCACTGTTTCATCAGTTTACATATTTTTGGTCTCAGAAGTAATTCTCTCTCCCAATTACAGTAGAAGTCAGTTGTAATCTTCTTGGCTGACCAATGGGCAGATGCACTTAATATGGGCAGTGCTTTGATGTATTATGTTAACCCTTTGTGACAGACACTACTTGGAGTTCCAAGAGAAGTTAGGGTTCCTGTTCCGGAATGCAAATGCTTTTGAGCTTTAATTAGCTTCCAATTTTCAGAACTGAAGTGGGGGAGACTCTTGTCTATCCTTGTCTCTCCCTCTCTCTTTCTCCCACCTCCTACCCCTGCCTTTTATGTACTACCTGGGCCTACCTCCAAGGTATTTGGCTCAGATCCCTAGTTACTTGACATTTTTTGTTAAAGAACCGACTCCTGCAAATGCCTCTTTTCATCTTAAACGTTGTCTTTGTCTCGTGATTCTTTGTGCTGTGAGAATACAAGGAAAGCTAGACTACATGCTGGGTCTCTGTTCTTGTGCCCTCCTTCAAATGACAACAACAATCAAGAACTGACCTAAATCACTTGTTACCAGTAATATCACTCACTGAACATGACTTCAAGGTTCAAGCAAGCCTTAGCATCATCAAATATTGTCACTGTTAACTTAAAATTAATGGGTCAAATTAAAGATAAATGGGTCAATTTTTTTATTTTTATTATTACAAAAGACTCAGAGAAACCTTCTAAAACTTGAGAAGCACTCACTTGGGGAGCACTACTTCAGCATAATTTCTACCCACTCTCCAGAAAGCCTCAGTTCACCAAGCCTCCAGCCTTGTTGTGCTCAGCTGCATGACTCAAGTCCTCTTCCTGCGCATCAATATGGTGGGACACTTTATGTCCTTCGTAAGATATGACCATGGAGGAATGGTCACCACTCCAAGTTGAGAGTTGGTTAAGCACTAGAAGAAGCATCTCAGCAATGAATGCAGGTAGAAAGAAACAAGAAACGCAAGGCTGGGCAGTAGTACAAGTGGTATAGGGCCATTTAGGGCACAGGACCATGAGCCCTGCAGGTTCAGACTATTGCCCACATGGCTTGTGATCATATTTTGAGTATACTCAACTGCTTTAGGAAATAAAAAATATCCTTAAAAGGGGAAGACATCAGGACCTGATTCCCCATAACTATGGCCATTAGGAAACCCACTGAATTGACAGGTATATGTACTCCACATCCTGGGGGCCACTGCTTCTTTCTCATATCCTCCTAAGTAAAATTGAGCTGATGGGTACTGGATATGGGAGCTACCTGAAGTCACGTGGAACAATAATATCAAGGCCAGGCACCATTCTCTGACTGTTAATTCACAGTAGTAATTTTGGGGTGCTAAAAGTGTAGAGGGCAGCATCCTCCGATGGTTGTGCTGGATCAAAAGAAAAATACAGGTAGTTGTAGGATGTAAGGAAGAGTAACACCTTCCTAGAATCCTTACAAATGCTTCAAGGCAGCTCCATTGGTGACTCTCAATCCCTGAGGGCGAGGCAGACATAGGAAGTCCAAGACCACCCCTGATTTTACTTGTAGTAAAATGTGGAAGCTCAAGAGATATAGAAAAGACTCTTCTCTCGAATGCCGTCTAGTTCAACCTTTATGGAAAGCCATATGGAGATTCCTCGAAAACCTGGAAATCGAGCTCCCATATGATCCAGCTATACCACTCCTAGGAATATACCCTAGGAACACAAAAATACAATACAAAAATCCCTTCCTTACACCCATATTTATTGCAGCACTATTTGCCATAGCAAGACTCTGGAAACAACCGAGATGACCTTCAACAGACGAATGGCTAAAGAAACTGTGGTACATATACACAATGGAATATTATGCAGCTGTCAGGAGAGATGAAGTCATGAAATTTTCCTATACATGGATGTACATGGAATCTATTATGCTGAGTGAAATAAGACAGAGAGAGAGAAAAACACAGAATGATATCACTCATCTATGGGTTTTAAGAAAATGAAAGACATTCTTGCAATAATAATTTTCAGACACAAAAGAGAAAAAGAGCTGGAAGTGGAAGTTCTCACCACAGGAAGCTCACCACAAAGAGTGATGAGTTTAGTTAGAGAAATAACTACATTTTGAACTGTCCTAATAATGAGAATGTATGAGGGAAATGGAGAGCCTGTTTAGAGTACAGGCGGGGGTCGGTTGGGGAGGAGGGAGACTTGGGACTTTGGTGATGGGAATGTTGCACTGGTGATGGGTGGTGTTCTTTACATGACTGAAACCCAAACACAATCATGTATGTAATCAAGGTGTTTAAATAAAAAAGCAATACTAATTGTCATATGAAAAGGAATATGAAAATTCATGAATTTGAAATTTTTATAGTCATAAATATGAAAAATAAATATGTCATACAAAAAAATAATAGCCATTCACAAGAAGATATTGTAATAAGAAAACAAAGCAGACAACAGTTTCTTACTCAAAGAAGTTTAGAAGCAAGTTGAAGGTGTATAGCTAGCAGCAGAGAGCAGTGGTTGGTCCACTGACTCAAAGAAAGCTCAGCTCAGGTACCATAGGAATCATGAATTTCTGCAAGATCAGAAACTATTTGTTGGGTAGGACATATGTTGGTGGCAGGTTGAAAGCAAATCAAGTAGTCTTGTTCCTTTCTTAAGAAAACTCAACCTCTGTTGCTTTTCTTGTTTGTTTGTTTTGTTTTTGTTGTTGTTTTGTTTGGGGGCCACACCCAGTGGCGCTCAGGGATTACTCCTGGCTATGAGCTTAGAAATCACTCCTGACCATATGGGACGCCAGGAAATCAAATCACAGTCCAAGGCAAACGCCCTACTGCTGCACCACCAATCCAAGCCCCATCTGTTGCTTTTCTTTGGTCCCACTGTCTTTGCCTTAAAACTTGACCCAGTAGGAACAAAATTAATTTTGATAATCACAAGAGAGATCAGTGAAAGGAAGCAAAAGTCTGAAGGTCTTGTAACACTAGCAGTGGCAAAGGCACTAACACTCAGAGGATGGAAAACAGAAACAATTCACACTTGGTTTCTAGGTTAGCCCAACAGGAAAGCAGATGCTTCGGAAGCAGCCACCATCTGAGAATAATATCTGGAAAAAGAGATCCGGAAAGTCTCGGACCCAGACCCAAAGATCTATGTGTCATTACCTGTAAGTAAGTGAGGAATGGAAAACAGGAGGTTGTAGTCAGGAAACATCATTATCCTGTGTCACAAATCTATGTGAGTGAAGCTTTTTTACCTGTTTGACTGCACATTGGATACCATTCCATAGTGCTCAGAGGCAAGGTAGGTTACCAGCCTACGTGTGCTTTCAGATCCAGTAACAGATATTTCCCCAAGGATCAAGGTTTGAAGATTTTGACCCTGTTGGTCATTTATCTACTTTATATCCAACCCACCAAAAGTACATGAGTATTTGTTTTTTCATGCTTAATTCTTATTATGGGGCCATACCTGAGGAATTAATCTTGGCTCTACACTCAGGAATCACCCTTGTAGGGTTCAGAGGACCACGTGGGATACTAGCAATTAAAGCTGGGTTGACCATGTAAAGGCAAACATCCTATGTGCTATACATTCTCTCCAGCCTCTCCATACCTAACTTGCCACTTCTCTTGGAACAATCTTGAGCACCTCAATTGTTCCCAAGGTTAATAAAATATATAAAACTGATATATTTTCACATCCTATGTGTTCTGGGTTCATGATATTTACTGTGAAATCTATGAAAGTTTAAGTATATATTTTATTTTGCCTCTCCCCTCTTTCTCAATTCAATTCTAACTTCTTATCAGTGTTTTGAGTGAATAAATCACGGTGCCTATGGCTTTGAGCAGCACCATGGAAGATGTTTTAGCTGCATGTAAATCTAAGTCTTAAGTGGAAGCAATTCATGGATTTCAATGTGGGACAGAAAGCCTGGATGTTGCTCTAGGTATACAAGCCATATTCCTCTCTTGGGATGCATTTTCTGATAGAATGTCTAGGGGCCTCCCAGTGCAACACTGCCAAGTCTCTGCTTTTCTCTGTGCTAAAGTATGATCATCTTACACACACACACACACACACACACACACATACACACACACACACACACACACACACACACACACCTTTTAATACCCAAAGCACACGCCCTCCTTTCCCTAATTCCCGTATCCTATCTTCCCTAAACACAGAAGCACATACCCTGATTTAATCCCCTTTCACTTCCTACCTGATTGGCTGACAGGAGTCCACATCTACTCTCCCCTAATATAAATATCCATTTCCCACCTACAATAAACTGAGTTACTCTCCCCCGAGTGACTAATTTATCCTTCTTTGTGGGTGTTCTGCTTGCCCGGGATTCAACCTTGTTTTGACTTCTTAAAATCTGATTTCTCCAGTCATTTACACTAACGGTTTCTCATTTTTTTTAAATGATTTTTATTGTGACCAAAAGTAAATAACAAATCTTTCACAGTAATATTTAAGGTACATAGTGACAATGCATCTGGGCCAGTCCCACCACCAGGGTTGTCCTCCTTCTACTCCCTTTTCCCAGCATGTGTCCCATATCTCCTTCCTTTGCCCCCCCCCCAAGTGCTAGTATAATCATTCCCCTCTGTGTATAGCTTGTTGTAGATAGGGTATTGATTCTGTTGCTGTTGACTTTGGGTTTGGTTTTTAAGTCTGATAATTTTTTATTTCCAATCAATGTTTATACGGCAGTTTGGTCCTGGTACCTTTTATTTTTATTTTCCCCTTCAATTCATGAGGCAGAACAAGATGATTCAAGTTATATGGTTCTGCTGGTTCTGCTACATTAAAGACTTCTGGAGCCATATTAAATGTAGCAAATGTACTCATACTTCCTAGGTCTCTCCTCTTCTACAAAGAAGGAAGAGAAATTGGTACTTTGTGTAAGATTCTCCAAATGAACTAGAAGAAACAGGACAAGATCTAGTATGACTAGGAATTCCATGAAATCCAAGCAAGCAAAATAATGAAAAGCAATCCAGGAAGTTAGAGAAGAACCTGCACAGCACCCAGAAAGCTCCTACTGCTGGAGAGGAGCATGTGACAGCGTGTCCCATGTCAGTGAGGTTAGCTGTGTATTCACCCCAACCCATACCTATATGTCATTGGAAGCATTTGTAACTGCTGTAGCTGTATTGACAAATCAGTGCTGCTGGGAGTCAGGGGGTAGCAGATAAGAGCACACGGTCCGTGGAGCCAATTCCAGGTAGATTGTCCTCACCCATACCAGACTGGAAGGGAGTAACCCCAGATAAAAGTGAAAACTGAGAAATACTGATCTAGATTATTGTGTGAAACTAACACCCACCAACAATTTTTTTTTTGTTGTTAGATCTTTTAAAAACTTTTACTTGGGGCTTCTGGTAGGGAAATTTTTCTTTTATCTACGTTGTCTCTATGATCTGACCACTGATTCAGAGAAAATTAACCAAGTCCCATTTTTTTGCATTGGTCCCAGGAATTAAACAGAAGCAACTATGATGCAAATATCAATAATGAAGGTATTCTAGATTTTACTGGAGAGATGAAGTCATGAAATTTTCCTATACATGGATGTACATGGAATCTATTATACTGAATGAAATAAGTTAGAGGGAGAAAGATAGACACTGAATAGTCTCACTCATCTATAGGTTTTAAGAAAAATAAGACATTTTTGGCAATAATTCTCAGAGACAAAAAGAGGAGGGCTGGAAGGTTGAGGTTATGACTTGAAGCTCACCACAAAGAGTGGTGAGTGCACTTAGAAAAATAATTACACTGACAACTATCATAACAATGTGAATGAATGAGGGAATTAAAAAGCCTGTCTAGAGTACAGGCGGGTGGGGTGGGGAGGAGACTTGAAGATTTGGGACATTGGTGATGGGAACGTTGCACTGGTGAAGAGGGGGGGTGTTCTTTACATGACTGAAACCCAACTATAATCATATTTTAATCAAGGTATTTAAATAAAGATATTAATATAAAAATGTTATTTCTAATTGTATAATCTGCTTTTTAACCTGTTAAATTTATTATTAATATATCAGAAAATTTTTCTACAAATAACCCCATGTAATTCTCTATTTTATGGGCAGTCTGTATTCTTCTGTCCATTGCAAAATTGAGGATATTAAGGTTCCCCACATGCTATAACAACCCAAAGTCAAATTGTTGACCTTTTAGTTCAAGGTTTAATTGCTGTTCAAGACATTCTCCCTCCAATAAAGTCTACTTCAAAATATTTCTCAGCCCTGCAGCTTTGCATTTCTTTCCAAACAGGGGTTTGTGGAAACAGATGAGGTACCATCCAAAAGTAAAGCCCCGCTGGCCCAGAATAATAATACAGAAATTAGGCATTTTTTGCCTGCAACACACTCGCCTAAGTGCTCTTAGGAATGTCTCCTGAACACATAACTTGGACACATAACTCCTAAGCACAACTGTGTGTGGACCCCCACAGAAATCTGGAGGAGACAAGCATCACTTACACATTATATTCCCACAAACTAAATTATTCCACCTAAATTCAAGAGTATGCAAAAATTTTTTTCTATAGGTGGTCCTTCTCAAAAATTCTGTGCCCCCATTTGTGATTAGTTATGGTCAACACAAGTGGAACTGATTTGGAATGTTAGTTGCTAACATCCTCTACCACAACAGCTTCTGGCATTGGGGTCTATCTAGCTTTGCTTTTAAAATATAGCATTTAGGGGCAGGAGAGATAGCACAGCTATAGGGTGTTTGCCTTATATATGGCTGGCCAAAAGAAACCTGGTTCGATTCTCGGCATCCCATATTGTCCCCCAGCCTGCCAGGGACGATTTCTAAATGTAGAGCCAGGAGTAATCCCTGAGCACTGCTGGGTGTGGCCCAAAAATCAATTAATCAATCAATAAAGTTAAAAAATAAAATTTAATATGTATGAGGGGCTGGGTGAATAATTCCACTAAACACCACCCACTAGTGGGAAAAGGGTAGAAGATCTAAACTAGTCAAGAGTTCTGCTTTTTGGGTTCTGGGAGCATCTGTGTTAGTGATCACAGAACTCTGGGGCATACAGAGACCTAAGACTGCTGCTCTCAGAAGAGGAATATCAGAAACAAGATCCAGAGTTTTGAAAATGGATTCTGGCTGGGCTTCCTTCCCATTCATAAGAATTACATTTGGAAGAGAGATGACTTTATCGGAAAGAGCCCAAAGGATGGCATCTGGTGGCCTATAGCACGTGGCAGTGATCCAACTAGAATAGCAATGATTCCGCTCCAGTTGGAAGAACAACCATTCTGTAGCACCCCCAAGAGTTGAACCACTATTTTTCCCCAAGACTCTGGCTCAGCCACTTCCAGAATCTATTCTTCAGAGCTCTCCATTCTCCTGCTAGAGTCAAGCTTGACTGCCTAACATGTCTCTCTCTATCCTTCCGAGATTCCTTTCTACTCTTCATTTTAGATGTCATTCTAATGAAGATCTACAAGCATATCTTTAAATTGTCCTTTGTGCGACAGGACAACCCTTTCAAAATAAGTTATTTGAGCCCAATTTATTTTTTTATAATTACTTTATTTAAGCACCGTAGCTATAAACTTGCTTATGATTGAGTCTTAGTTATAGAATTTACACTACCCGGGCCCGGAGAGATAGCAAAGTGGCATTTGCCTTGCAAGCAGCCGATCCAGAACCAAAGGTGGTTGGTTTGAATCCCGGTGTCCCATATGGTCCCCCGTGCCTGCCAGGAGCTATTTCTGAGCAGACAGTCAGGAGTAACCCCTGAGCATCACCAGGTGTGGCCCAAAAACCAAAAAAAAAAATTTACACTACCCTTCACCAGTACACATTTCTCAGCATCAACAACTAACTGCCTCCAGGACAGTTATTTTACTTCACTGCCCCCTTTTTGGCACTTGCATTATTGTTAATGAAGGAGCACCATGCATTTCACTTTATTGCCTTTCAGCACCCAGTTCTTGTCTAGAGCGATGAGTTCCAGCTATTGTTGTCATAGTGGAACCTTCTCTTTTCTGACTCATTCACCACTTTTTGTGGCAAGCTTCTTACCGTGGACTGGTCCTCCTGATCTTCATTGCTATTGTCTCTGTATATTAATCCTAGTCTTTTTTCTTATATCCTCCAAATAAGTGAGACTATTCTATGTATATCCCTTTCCCTCTGACTCATTTCACTAAACATAAAACTCTTCATATCTATCCATGTATAAGTAAATTTCATGACTTCATTTATCCCTAACAGCTGAATAGTATTCCATTGTGTAGATGTACCACAGTTTCTTTAGCCACTCATCTGTTCTTATCAGCCCAATTTTTCACCCAGCATCATCAAACCTTCCTGTACATCTGCATCTCTGATGCCAGTCATCTCTCCTAGTTCTTCACTCCAGGACTAGAATTGAGACCTTTTCTGTTTTTCATAGAGCCAAGAACTACTGCATCAGGACCATTTTGACATCTTTGTTTGGTCTACGCCAACTAGAAAACCTGGGGAAATAATGATTGAAAGTTTGGACATTTGAAAGAACAAGGAGCCAAGATATGTAAGATATCACTTCTGGAACAACTGGGTTGCAGAGGGGAGGCTAGCTTTTTTTCTCAGACTTTCCCATCTATAAGCAAACATTTCTTTTATCTTTGTGGAGTGAAGTGGTCATTTGCCAGCCACTTGCTATAAACTGTATATTTCATTATCTCAAGTTCTTTCTGTCTCACTGTATTGACCCAAGAGTAGTAAGAATCAAAGGGCTAGTACCAAGACACCTTCTGGCCAACACACAAATAGTGCTTGGATTCAAACATCTTATTTTTTTTTCTCTAAAATATCCATGAGAACATGTATAAAATAAAAATAAGGTCCACAGAAGTTGAACCACAAAAGTTTTAGAACAAGACAGAAGAAGTCAAAATTTTATTATCATACTGAGCACATGAAATCTCAACTTGCCAACCAAGTTTATGATCCATCTTTTTGCTTCATTGCTGTCACATGGCAACCAAGTTTATGATCCATCTTTTTGCTTCATTGCTGTCACATGGCAGTACCATTTGTGCATTTGCACTAATCGAAGGACCTCTCCATGAGCAGTACTTACTTAGCTCACCAGAGTGATTTCAGCTTCACTAGAACATGAAATTACAACTCCTTAATGGGTATATGGCTGGAATTGGAATAATGCCCAGTATATAAGTAAGGTTTAATGAATGTTAACTATTATTGCCATCCAACTCCACCCTCTCCTTCACCTTTCTTCTTAATGAACTCTCAAGACTCATTAAACTGATCACTGAATTAATTTTATGGACCTATCCCTCCTTCTCTACTTCCACTGCCCTGACTTCAATTCCATTTTGTCACACCATGACCACAACCCAATCACCAGATTTGGGCAGCATTCTAATCAAAAGCAAGGGACATTCTAGAGTAAGGATTAGGTGGAAGCTACTCCACTGGAAAAATAAGATACTTAGAGAATTGTAAATATTTTGGGGGATTACTATGTTGCTCACCCTAATCTGTGCCCTACCCTAGGGTGTGACCTGGCATTCTGCCCCCACCCTAGGGTAGGACCTGATTCTGCTTCCACCATTGGTTGGTATCTGATCCCACCATTGGGTGGGACCTGACTCTGGACTATAAGAGCAAGGGTCTGTGGAAGGCGGGGGCTTTTTGCTGGCTGGAACTGAATCTGAGTCTTTGGACTTCAGTTTTGTCCATCCAAATAAAGCAAATATTTCCACGAGCCTGATTGTCTGCGAGCTGTTTACCTGCCGTTTCACCTCAGAACGTGGGCTAGACAGGGTGGCAGACGCGTGCTCCGAGCTGGAAGAAAAGGGCCTCATTCTCCATCCCTCCATCAGTCAACCTCTTCAGGGGCTGTCCTGCTACATAATGGCGCTTCGAACTTTGACCTGAATCCTGGACCCAACAAAACAGCGAAAATGGTGAGATTTCTGCTCTTCTGTTTCATTTTGGCTCTTTTCGGGTGCACTGAGCCCAAAACCCTGGGCCACGTGCAACAATGTTCAAAAATGGCCAACACCCCATCTGGGGGTTCAAAGGCCATTGAAACAAAAGAGGTGAAAGCTTGCATCACCTCCAGCCCAGGCCCAGGCCCAGAACTGAAACTTTGTTACAAGAAACAAAAACCTGGGCCTCTTCAAATACTTATTAAAAGTCTAAATTGGAAAAGAAGGAAAAAAAGACTATTAAAAATGGACTGATTTTCTGAAAATGACCTGCGGCTTGAATTTGGATTTCGACTTTGGAAATTTCGAACTGAACTTTTAGTTTAAATCACTTGGAACTCTGAACATCCAAAGTGCGCCCGGAGGAAAAAAGCGGCAAAAAGCTCCAAGCGGCTCGGCTCGGCTGGGCTTGCCCGGAAAAGCGAAAAACCTGGAATCCACGCTCCAGATCACAAACCGGCAGCGGAGCCTGAAACTACGGAAGAAAGCCACGTGGTAAGATCAGCGTGGGACAAACCAACATCTGAACTTTAAAAGTTTACAAAAGCCACGTGGTGAGATCAGCGTGGGACAAATTAATCTAAACTATGGTTTTAGGTGTAGAAAATTAGTGGGTAGTAATATTTTACTCATAGTTGGTGATGGAATAAGTTTTAATTAGTTAGTGGTTAAAAAATAAAAATATAAGGGAGGTAATACAGATTAGCCCATTTTAACATCTAATTTCTAACCACCTGCATCTTTGTCTTAGTCATTTTCTTTATGATTTAAATGTGTTTTGTTGTCTTTCATAGTTAATATTTTCTATTGCAAAATGTTTTACTATGTATTTCAATGTACTTAGCCTGTTTTTAAAATGTATGTTATGCATGTATGCTGCAGTACTTGTGTATAAAATAGGTATAGGAACATGAAGTTCCCCCAATATAGTTTAAAAGTATAGGAACATAAAAGTTCCATAATAGTGCTTGGTAAAAAAGCATTAATAGAATTTTAGGTTACAGGTGTAGAGTATATTTTGCAAAAATATGTTTTTTTTTTGTTATTGTTTTTTTTTCCATATATTTTGGGTTTTTTTTTTAATATAATTTTTATTTTGATCATAGTGGCTTACATATTGTTGACAATAATATTTTAGGTACATATTTACATAAAATCAGGGGGGATTCCCATCCCCAAATTGTCCTCCCTACACCCCCGTTTCTGTCTTACCTCCCATTTCCTCTTCCCTCACCCCCAGGGCGGCTAGAATATGTGGTCCCCTCTGTCTCTAACCAACTACTTAGTAGTCTTGCAACAGTTTGGTCTTGATGCCTCCCTTATTTCCCCCTCTAAGTAGGGGCAGGGGTAGCTAGTTCAAGTTGCGTGGTTTTGCCTGAAAAAGAGAAAATAAATAAACCGGGATAAGAGTTTAATACCCCGAAAATGGGCAGAATCCTTCTAGAGGTTCTCATCATCGATTTGGGAAATGAAGGAGAAAAAGAAGTTGAAACACTCCACCAGTACCAAAAGAAGTGTCAAATATCCAGTGAGGACTCCAGCTATAACGATAAGCACCACAAAAAAAACAGATAAAAAACAAACCAAAACAAACTAAAAACAAACACAAACAAACAAAAAACACGCCGTGGTCTTGAAATAAGAAACATGGCGTAGCACATAACGAAAGAAAAGAAAGGAAGAGAAAGAAAAGAAAAAAAAAAAGGATAATTGGGGCCAACAATTTCAATAATCACATCCAAACTGAGGAATCGACCAAAATAGCTAGGTAAATAAAAATAATAATAACAATAATAAATGAAGGTAAGATATATATATATATATATATATATATATATATATATATATATATATATATATATATATATATATATACATAACCAAGGTTTTGTGTTTTTTGTATTTTTTTTTTCCCTCCTGCCCTGGCACAGTAAATATTGGGGTCATTCGAAAAGGAATTCACTTGCCCTATAAGATATGGGGTTTCTCCGTCATTGGAGTATACTGTCATGGACACACCAAAAAAAACCACAACCTGGAGAGTAATGATCCTGAGCAAAAATATGTTTTTAAAAAGGGCTGGTATATTAATTTTCACTCTATTACGTTGGTGCATAAAAATATTAAGAAAAGGAGGAAATGTGGGTGTACCTATTTAAGACCCTAGACCCACCCACTTCGGGGAGGGGTTTTGGAAACCGGATAGTAGGTGTAACTTTACCTGTGAGCCCCTCCCATTCCTGGGAGGGGTCTGGGAAAAGGTAGATAAGGCATGGACCAAGGGAATTCGGCCCTTTTGGCTCTTTGCCCTTTCTGCGCTGCTGGGCGCTCTGAGGAAGATGGCTGAAAGGAGTTTAGATGCAGGGCCAAGAATAACTAGTGCTTAAAAGGTTATGAGATAGGCCACACACCTGTGGTGAATAGGGCCTGAATAAAGATGATTCTTCCTGAAGCCTGCCTGTGAGTGAGTCTTGATTACGCCTTTCACCTGGGCCTGGGACTCGCCGGCTGGATGGGGATGAAGCCACGTGGCTGGGGCCTAAGCACAAAGGCCTCCATCCATCGCCATCCAGCCCCATCGGTAATTATTTCATGCTACAGAGAATCTCTGCGAAAAAAAGTAAGACTAATGTGGAGGGATGGAGTATTGCAGAGAAAGTGCTTTCTTGCATGTGGAAACCTGTTTCATCCCTGGCACACCATATGGGTCCTCAAACCTGCCAAGAGTTATCCATGAGCAAAGAGCCAGAAGCCTAATCACAATGCATCCAGGTGTGACTCCAAAAATATTATCATGGGGAACAACCTAGGAAGATGAGGTGGGGAAAGGGAAGGATATCAGCCATCAAGAATGGGCAAGGAGGTGCCAGAGCGATAGCACAGCAGATAGGGCATTTGCCTTACACACACCCAATTCTGATTCTTTTATTTTATTTTTTTATTGTGGCCAAAGTGAGTTACAAATCTTTCAGAGTAATATTTAAGGTACATAGTGACAATGAATAAGGGGAATTCCCACCACCAGTGTCGTCCTCCCTCCATCCCTTTTTCCAGCATGCATCCCACTTCTCCCTCCTTTACCCTTCAGGATGCTAGAATAACTGGTCCCCACTTGTACTGCTTGTTGTAAATTGGGTATCAATTCTGTTGTCATTGACTTTGGGTTTGGTGTTCAAGTCTGATCATTTTTTATTTCCATTAGAAGTTCATATGACTGTCTAGTCCTGGTACTATCCATTTCCCCCGTCAAATTATGAGCCTGAGCAAGATGATTCCAGTAATGTGGTTCTGTTGGAAGTATATGAAATGAAAAGAGAAAAGAAGAAAAACAAGCAAACGAACACTCATACACCAAAAAAATAAAGTAGAAGGAATTGTCTAGGTGTTATAAATATCAATTTAGAAGGAAAAGGGGGGAAAAGGAGAAAAAGACACACAAAAAAAAAACCACAAAAGAAGAAAAAAAAAACAAAGCCGTAACAACAAAAATACAAAAAATAGCAAAGAAAGATCAAACAAAAACAAAAACCAGCAACTATGAAAGACAAACACAAATAAATAAATAAATAACTCAAAAAGAACAACAACACACACAAAACATTCACACATACAGAAAAAGGATAAAAGGATAAAACAACAACAAAACTAATCAGAAACAAAACAGTCAAAAAGCCCCAAACCAGCAACTACTTAAAAAGGTTAATGTTTCTTCTCCTCCACCCCAATGGAATCTCATATGGTCTCCCATGCCTGTCAGGAGTAGTTTTGAGTGCAGAGCTCTGTTGGGTGTGGCCAAAGAACCGAAAAATAAAAAATAAAAAGCTTTGGCAGGACATGACTGACCTTAGCAAGTACCTTAATGAATCCATTGTAAGTGACCTTAGACTCGCATTGAACAACTCTGGAAATCATTGCCAGTTATCATATCAGCCAAATATCTGAGTACCAGGATAGAAATTTCTCTTGGCAGAGCTATCATTGGGGCATCAAGCTCTTACATTTAAGCCACATGGTATTCCTGGCCACACAAGCAATGAGCATGCTCAAGTGGTTTAAATAGTGTCAGGACAAGGTAGAGCTGTTTTTCAGTTCCCTATGAGAAACCAGAAAGATGCAGCTTTCTTATCCCAGACAGCTGAAAAGGCATCTCTGTAGGAAAGTCAGCTTGAGAGATAGCACAGAGGGTCAAAGGGAAGAGAGGATCCTGATCCAGGGAAGATCCTAAGCAAATATTTGCATATTAATGAGGAGGAAGAGTTCAAGAAATTATTATCAATGAGAAAGAAGGAAGCTTGATAAAACATGCCAATGAGCAGAAACCATCTGAGTTGCTAAAGAAACTGTGGTACACATACACAATGGAATATCATGCAGCTATCAGAAGAGATGATGTCATGAAATTTTCCTATATGTGGATGGACATGGAAACTATAATGCTGAATAAAATAAATCAGAAGGAGAGAGATACACAGAATAGTCTCACTCATCTATGGTTTATTTTATAATAGTAAAAGTTAAATATTTAATTTTAAATAGGCACAATACAGAATGATGCCTGATTTTATTTATTTATTTATTTAGAATGCTACAAAATTTAGACTTCAATTATATTCTTCTATTGACAAGAACAGAAACAAAAATAAATAAGGCTACATTACATTAAAAACATGCTGTATGGTAAAAGAACAAGGGCTGAATTTAAAAGATTAAGAGAATGTATTCAGGTGCATTATGTCAGCTAAAGGATTAATATAAAACATATACAAAATACTTACAAAGATCAACATTGATAGATCCAATAATCTCATTAAATATGGAGAGAGAAAATAAACAGACATTACTATAAGCATGGGATCCAAACTACAACAATTAAGCTAAAAAAGTGTTAAAGAATATGACTGAGAAGTGGAAGGGAGTAAAAACAAGGTCTATCAAACCATAGAGAAATACTAAGCTCATAGAGAATTTTAATATCCTGTCTAGGGTTATTCAATAAATGATTATTTATTCTATATAGATATTTATGATTTCAGGCTCCAATCATTTTTTTCTATTCTATAACCCACAAATCTCACTGAGATACTGGCATTGACCAATGAGTTTTTAAAAAAAAAAGACATTATTGTAATAATGTCCAGAGATTAGGGATGAAGGACTGACTCATGATATGAAACTCACCACAAAGAGGGGTGAGTGCAGTGAGATAACTATACCTACAACTATCATGACAATGTCAATGAGTGAGAGAAGTAGAATGCCTGTCTTGCATACTGGGGGGCAGGGGATGATGGGGGACATTGGTGATGGGAATGTTGCACTGGTGAAAGAGGGTGTTCTTTTTTACGACTGAAAACCCATGTTTGTAATCATGGTGCTTAAATAAAGATACCATTTTTAAAAGAACAGAAAGAAAGTAGTTCACTGTCTACTATGACACCTGTGAAAATTTTTAAGAAAGGAAAAAGAACCAGAATGTTACTGAGTTCAACACTGAGAGGGCTTACTAGAACTTTCTAAAGTTGAATATTGATGATTGAGTATTGATGATGATGATGAGGACGATGAAGATTAGAAATGAATTTTAGAACCAGAAAGACAGCATAGTAGTAGAACACTTGCCTTGCATGCAGCCGACCCAGAACTGGGTTAGATTCGTGACATCCCATATGGTCTTCTGAGCCTTCCAGGAGTAATTTCTGAGCACACAGCCAGGAGTAACCCTTAAGTGCCTTCGGTTGTGACTCAAAAACCAAATTGATTGATTAAAAGAGATTTTAGATAGCAGTGATAAGAGATTTCAGATAGCAGTAATGAAACAGTAATCCCTCCCTAATGCCAAGTGATTGCCATGTCCCTGCTGATGACCTTACATTCGTGGATACCCAGAATTTTCTTTTATTCTGCACCAAGGAATTCCACACTCACTTTTCTAACAAATCCAAGCCTCATAGTATATTTGTAATTTTTATTTGTACAAAAGCACCCATTGGTTCTTGTGAAGAAGACAGGCTTCTTTTTAAGCATGCAGAATTGACAAGTCCTAAGCCATACCTAAACAGTTCACAAAAGCATAAATATTATACCCGCTCTGGATGCATTTGAGGAATTGCTTTAAAACCTAGGCAAAAGGCATGAATTCTTCCGAAGGACATATTTACATTTTTAAACTTGAGTGACACACCCAGTAATGCTCTAGGGACTATGTGAAATACTAGGATTTGAACATAAGCCTCCTGCAAAGCTCAGCCCTGAGTTAGCTCTCAAGTTTCAGAGTGATTTATATTTTTAAATGTTTCTAGACACTTGTAGTTGGCTTATAGTATTATGGAACTTCAGGGTGTTCGTTTCATACTGATTTCTAAAGGTTTGTGGAAATACGTAGTGCTTTACTGTTGAGTTTCAAGTAAACACCTTGACGGATACACTATACCTCAGCCACCATCCAGTTCTGACCATCCTCAAATATCTTCTCCTCTCTGATAACAACCAATTTATTGTCAGACCTGATTGTGACAGTTTTTGCTTTTGCCCTGTTTATCTTCCACAAATGAGTAGAAATCTTGCAGTGCTTGTCTTTCCACTTATAACTTATTTCCTAGCACATTAGCCTCAAGGTCTATCCATGATATTTCAAATGGCAATTGACTCTTTTAAATAGCTGAATATATATATATATATATATATATATATATATATATATATATATATATATATATATATATATATATATATATATATGTGTGTGTGTGTGTGTGTGTGTGTGTGTGTGTGTTTGAGCATTTGTATGCATATGTACAGACAAATATACATATATAATCTTTCCTCTTCCATCTAGGCACTAAGATTGTTTCCAACCCTTGCCTATTATAAGAATGTTACAATGAACATATGGGTGATCAACTCTTTTTGAATTAAGTTTTTATTTTCCATGGATAAACATCCAGAAGTAGAATTGCTGGATCTTGTGGGAAATCTCCACCTTATTTTCCAAAGAGGCTGACTTGATCATAATTAGTGCACAATCATCAGGGCATTTTTCCATATTCTTGAAAAACTTGTATTTTGAGGTTTTTATAACAGTGTTTAATTTCCCTTTCCCTAATATAAATGATGAGAAACATATTTTTGTGCTTTTGGGGCCACCTGCGTGCCTTATTTAGTGAAATGTCTATTCAGACATCTTTAAGTAGGTGTTTATAAAATATTGAGTTGTGAAGTTGTTTATATAACCTATATAATAATCTACTCTCAGATCTATGGTTTTCAAATATAAAATTATTCTCCAATTCATTGGCTTGCGTTTTTATTTGTCAGCGGTATCTTTCAACTCGACGCTGTTCCATTTGCTTTTTGTTTGGTTTTGGTTTCAGTTATTGGGTCACAAATAGGGATGCATGCTCAGGGGCTACTCCTGGCTCTGCACTCAAGAATAACTTCTAGAAGGGTCAGGCGATGATCAAACCCAGGTCAACCCCATGCTAGGCAAGTGCCTTCTTCAGCCCCGGTTCCATTTGTTTGTTTTGTTTGGGTTTTATTTCTCTTGCCAGTGAGATAAAAATCAATTAAAGGGATATCACCTTTGCTTTGTTTTGTGTATTGGATAATTTCAGGTCTTACATTCAAAATTTTCGATTTTATCCATTTGAGTTAATTTCTGTAGATGACAGAAGATGGTGCATGTTTCATTCTTTCACACACATTGTCCAGCATTTCTTCACTTACTGAAGAGACTCTTTTGTACTTAGTGGTAATTTCTTGCTCCTTTTCTATAAAGGAGCTTTTTTGGTTGAGTTTTAATTTATTTCTGGTCGCTCAGTTATGTTCCCCTGCACTAAGCCATTATAACTACTATACTAGATATTATATACTACATGCTATGTATACTTATATACTATATATTATGACTACTATAAGGCCAGCACAAAGCTATTTTAACTACTATTACTTTATGGTATGATTTCATGTTGGAGTATGCAGTACTTTCATTTTTGTACTTGGCTCCTCAGAACTGCTCTATATATCAAGGTCTTGGGTGTATCATGAAAATATTTAGTAACCTTTGTCTCTAAATTTTGGTGTTATGATGAAACTTATTGGGATGTTTTTTAAGATTGTATTTAATCTGTGTAACAACTAAGGTATTTGTAAAAGGCATTTGGACTAGAAATTCAAGCAAAGAAGACCTGTTGTTTATATGTACACGGGTAATACAAAGAAAGTTCCTGGCTTCAATTAGCCTCTGAGTTTTTCACCTTCTGTTAGAGAGGAATATAATTAAGAACAGAGGGGGAGAAGAGGATGAGAGGCCCCAATTTCCTCACTTGAAGCTCTAATTGAGACAAGACCTCTTATCAAGAAAGGTGAGACTGCTGGAGATCGGACTATTAAAGACACAAATACAAAGGAATGTTGAAATGAAAAAGTAGAAAGAGGATAGATAATGTGCCGTGCTACCCATTGATTTCCTAATATACAGTGTTTGCTCTAAGAGGCATGGTGGTGGGTAGATAGTCTTGTAACAAATGAGTTCAATTCCAAGCTAGCTAGCCCTCTTCTGTTATTGAACTACCATAGAAATATGCCTTACTCTGAAATCTGGACCAGAACACTGAACCAAGCAACTCTGCAAGCTGCCTTCATATTTTGAAGAATATGAATTATTAGGTTAGTCAGGAAGTTGGAGAAGAGTTTAAAGTCCTTTCAAAGAGAGATGTTGAGAGACTTGAGAGATATCACAGAGGTAAGGCATTTGCCTGGCCTATGGCCAACCTGACATGGATTCAGTTCGATTCCTAGCATCCCATATGGTCCCCCAAGCTTGTCAGGAGGGATTTCTGAGCCAGAAAGTAACCCAGAGCCAGGAGTAACCCCTGAGCATTGCTGGGTGTGGCACCATAACCAATAAATAAATAAACTGCTTAAAAACAAAGTGAGATGTTGATTAAATTTTTTGCTGAAGACAAAAAATAATTATAGGTTAGCAATATTATGTCTTATTCTAGAAATTAACTTGAACCTATATATCACACTTCCTGCTTTCTTTCCTTTTTTTTTTTTTTTTTGTTTTTGTTTTTGGGCCATACCCGGAAGTGCTCAGGGGTTACTCCTGGCTCTATGCTCAGAAGTCACTCCTGGCAGGCACGGGGGACCATATGGGACCACGAGATTCGAACCAATCACTTTAGGTCCTGGATCAGCTGCTTGCAAGGCAAACACCGCTGTGCTATCTCTCTGGCCACTTCCTGCTTTCTTATTTGCTCTTCCATCTGAACCAATATAATCTCATCTCACCAACACCAGTTCAACTAACTGCACACAATTCTACACAGGGACCTCATTTTCTACTTTCAATTCCAAATAAATGTCTTTGAACAAACCTGTAAATAGAGCCTCTAATTTCTCTGGCTCCTTATCTCCATCAACCCACTTGTTTGAAATATTTATTCTCCTTAAAGACTGGATAGATAGTACAGTGGATAGGGCACTTGCTTTACACACAGCCTATCCAGGTTCAATACCCATTATCCCATATGTCAGGAGTAATTCCTGAGTACAGAGCCAAGAGTTATACCTGAGAATCACTGGGTGTGACCAAAATTATTATTCTCCTTTTTCCTTATGTATTTTCTCACTTCTTCACATTGAAACCTAAAGCATTATAATATGTTTTTTCATTATTATTCTCAGAAATTATGGGGGAGCAATAAGAATAGAGAAAATTGGAAGGTGGTATATGCTGGACAGGTTAAGGAAAGCGGGGGATGGGCAGAAAGGAGAAAGGAAAAGAAATGGGTCTGTATTAATATATTTCTGACACATAAGTGTGTAAAGTTTAAAGAAAACACAAATCGATATGATCACTCAGTAAGTGAGAGTTCCAAACATTGATCTAGAGTGGCTAAAATCAAGGTTCCAGCTTCTCTGGAAGCATTTCTTCCTTGCCTTGTTCAGTTTTTCTAGGATGTCTACATCCTTTGGTAGAGAGTCCCTTTCAGAAATGACAAACTTTATTTATTCTTTAACTCTGACACTCTTAAACCTAGTTAAAGTCCTTGTGGTTACATCTAGGAAACCAAAGATAATCTCCACCATATTTCTCAATGTTCAACTTAACTGCAAACTATCTTATGTCATGTGATAAAACATATTGACAACTGCAAGAATTAGAAATGTCAACATCTTTGATGAACAATCATCTCTGTACTAAAGAAAAAGAAATATAAAGGAGAAGAAAGGAAGGGAAGATATAATATTAGTAATAATTCTTCCACCAAAATGTCTCACTGGTTTTATCTAATGCCACTACCTAAATATGACCTCTCTTCCCACAAAAAATAAATTCCCGCAGCAAAACTACTCAGGTATTTCTTTGTCATTATTGTCTTTAATATAGTGTTTGAGAGTTAATATTTGGATTAACAAAATATCATGGTCAATCCAAATTTTTATTCAATCTGTGAATCAAATAAACCACCTTTATTTAAGTAGTCCAAAAATAATTATCTTTATTGTATTGGATTCTAAAATTAACAAGCATTAAATATTACAAATGAAGGTTCAAGACATTGTTTGTTTGTTTTTTTGGTTTTTGGGCCACACCTGGCAGTGCTCAGGAGTTACTCTTGGCTGTCTGCTCAGAAATAACTCCTGGCAGGCACGAGGGACCATATGGGACACCGGGATTCGAACCAACCACCTTTGGTCCTGGATCGGCTGCTTGCAAGGCAAAAGCCACTGTGCTATGTCTCCAGGCCCGGTTCAAGACAGTATTAAGAGCAGAGCCTCTGGTAAATAACTCAATGGAAACTTACTGGCAAATAGCCCAAATTTCTTCACAAATGTGGCGTCTATTTGAATGGAGTGGAACAGCTCAATTCGTAGAAAGTTCTTCAAGACAGTTATTTGGGAATTCAGTCAAAATAACTATCCAGAAACTCTTCAAAGCAGTTGCCAGTCCAAGAAACACCAAATAATTGTTCTTACTGCTTTTTCTTTATTCCATCATGAGTTTTTCTCAACCATTTTTCATTAGGCTAAACAAATAATCAAAAGTTAAGAGATGGGGGCCAGAAAGATGGCACAGCAGTATGGCATTTGCTTTGCATGCAATTGTCCCAGATGAATGTTGGTTCAAATCCTGGCATCTCATATGGTCCCCAGAGTCAGATAGGAGTGATTTCTGAGTGTAGATCCAGGAGTAATCCATGAGCGTTGTCGGATCTGGACCCCCCACTCCAAAAACAAACAAACTAAACCCAAAAGTTAAGAAACTTTCTTTCAGATCCTATGAAAGTGACCAATTAACAAAAGACATCCCTCTTCATTGGAAGTACTCAATGTCAGCTATTAAGAAAATAATTCTGATAGCTAGAGCAATAGGAGAATGGGTAGTGTGCTTTCCTTACACTGTAGCCACCAAGAATTTGACTCCCAGTACCCCCATGCAGTTCCTCATGCACCACTAGGAATGATCCCAGAGTGCAGGAGGAAGGAAGCACTGAACACTACCAGTTGGGGCCCAAAAATAAACCAACATATAAAAAAAGGAAGACAAACCCTATAATTCTACGAACACCACAAGTTATAGCTTGGTAACGGCAAAATGGCTACATAATTTTAATTTTAATTTATTTTCTCTTTTTTGTTGTTGTTTTGCTTAGGGCTTACTTCTGTATCTAAACCCAAAAGATAATTTTTGGTGGGATTGTGTAACCATATAGGGTGTTGCGGATTAAACCTGGCTTGAACACATGCAAGGCAAAATCCCTACTTGTTTCACTCTCTCTCCAACCCCTGGTATTTCTTTCTTGCAAGCAAGCTACTTCGCATAGCCTCACGCAAGCTTTTCAAGTAGAATTGTCTGAGGAAGTAGCAGAGGCACTTATACCTTAAACATGAAAAGACTTGATGTCCTGCACCAATACTTATTCCCTTAACACTTTTTGGTATAGCCCTTGAAGAGCACTGTCAGGGGTGGCCCTCGTGACCTCAAGCATCACTGGACTCTGACCACTGCTCCATCTTACCCAATCAGTGAGTATGGTCAAACTCCCTGAGCACTGCTTGGAGAACACAAATATATATATATACACTACAATATATACATATATACATATATACATATATAATATATATACATAGGATCATTTAGCAATCTCAACAAACTTCCCTATCCTAGACTCTACAATTAATGGACTATTTCATCATATTGCTGTGGTTCCTGAGAAGAGATGGTGGAGAGAAAGGCTGAAAGCGACGCTTTAGGAAATAATTGCGCAGAAAACTATCAACTGGAGTTTAATGGTGGTGAACATCTCCGCTACATGAGCTGGAAAGCAGACAGTGGAAACAGATTGGCATTTACCTAAAATACTGACCCTGTGCACGAACAATCCTTCCTTCATTAATATTTAATTTTTTGGATCCTGTATTGATTGCCTCTACATGAATATCACCCAGCTGAGCCCCACAACTCCTATTGTAGGCAATTTCCTTCCAAAATTACTTTCTGAATGAGTGGATCATTCAAGCAGTCCTGTCAAACTGCAAACATGTCAACAGCCATTGGAGGCGACGACTCAAGAATGAATTTACTGAACTGGACAGTTGGTACAATTTGGAAAGTTCCTATTAGATGTTTACATATTTTAAAACCAGCAGTCCAGGAGCAACCTGACTGGACCAAGAGCCATGTATGAGATCTAATTTAATCATCCGTAAATAAGCTCTAAAGAAAATGAATGAAGAATAATAGAACATGAGAGTTAAGAACACTGGGGCCAGAGAGATAGACTAGTGGTTATAGTATTACTTTTCATGTAGCTATCCCTGGATTGGTCCTCAGCTTTTCATAGATTTTCAAGTATTATAAGATGCAGCCTGGATCCCCAAAACACTGATCCCACGTCTAGAACAAAGGGCTGGGTTACCAAGAATCGCTAAGTATGCTTCTGGGGCTTCTAAGAACATCTTGAGTTTCTGAAAATCCTTATCCCCAAAAAAAGTATGATTTCTGGGGGGTGACCATTCTCTGTGGTCTTATAAATGATCCATGATTAATTTCATTGATTTTTCAGAATTGATTGTATTTACATTTATAGAGAGTGACGGGAGAGGTGTGCTAGCATTGTAACATTAGACACACCCATATTTGTGGTTCAGCACAGCTCCATTTTCTTTATTTTTTGGACTACACTCAGCTCAGGGCTTACTCCTGGGTCTGTGCTCAAGGAGTGCTCCAAGTGGTGCTCAGGGAATGCTATGTGGTATAAGTGATTAAAGTCAGGTTGGTCATATACAAAGTAAGCACCCTACCCACTATACTATTTTCTGCAACTCCAGAAAATTTCCGAAATATTTTCATGATGACAGCTTTTAACACAATCGATGTTCTTAGAAATCTCTGCTCCAACCCCTTGAAAATAGAGTCTGAGCCTGCTGCCTCAGATCTGAGCAGACCTTGATTTCTTCTTTAGAACAGACTTCAATATAGCTTCAACTAATTATACCTTTACATTGTCAAAACATGCCGCACATGCTCAATGTGTGTGTATACATGCTCTGTTTTACTGGTTCATTTGAATCTATTTTAAATATTTAGTTATTAGCACTTTTCTGTGAATGGGGTTATATTAGACTATATGGTAAAAAATATGTGCAACTTTGTAAAAGCCCTCCTTTTCCCCCAAAGTGGCTAAACAGTAATATTCTTCCACCAGTAACAAGTAAAAACACCAACTACTCCCCCTATTTGCCCAGATTTAATACTGTCAGTGTTTCTGTTGTTGTTTGGTGGGAATCTTCTGGGAAGTTCAAAGGGGCCATTTTTTATAATGATCAATCAGGTCAGGGTGACCTGATGGTACTGAGGGCCTCCAAAACTACACCTATTAATGCCAGGGAACTATGTGGCATCAAAGATCAAACCAAGGTTGGCCACATGTCAGGCATGAGCCTTGACCTTCACAATCTCTCTTTGGCTTTGTCAGTACTATGGAAAATCATGTCTATTGGTAGCAATTTACATACATTAGACATTATCTTTTTCAGTATAGAATTTATATTTGACAAATGCATATTCATTCCATTGTTATTGTTTTTGTTTGTTTTTTTTTAGCCACACCTGGCAATGCTAAGGGGTTAGTCCTGGCTATGCGCTCAGAAATCGCTCCTGGCTTGAGGGACCATATGGGATGCCGGGGGATCGAACCACAGCCCGTCCTAAGCTAGCATGTGCAAGGCAGATAGATGCCTTATGCCCTGCACCACTGCTCCGGCCCCTAATTCCATTATTATTAAAAATAAAATAGGGAACTATGATAAACTAGGTGGCAAAAAGACAACAGGGGAAAGAGGTTAGATGGGCCTTCCAAGTTCCAGGTATGGATGCAATATCCTGAAAACAACTGAGTTTCATACATTCTCCCAAGCATTCTCAAAATCCTACCAAGTAATATAACCCTAGTGATTTTCAGTTCTCCCCTTATATTTATGAATACTAGACTAGCAATTTAAGGGAAGGAACCAGAACATCTGCAAAAGTGATTTTTCATCACATGTAATAAGAGCCTTGTTCATCATCCAAATGCCCAAGAATAAATTCTTTACGGTCAAAGAAATGCAAGTGAGCAGAGATTATGGAGCAGACGCCAGTCAAGGGACTTGATTAGCTCTCAAGTAACTTAGCCTAATAGCATTCAAGCAAAAATAAATTCTATTATTTCAACTGGTACAGGAATAAGCAAATGGCATGATGAAATGAATCCCTTTTCTGCTCATCTGAAGTAAATTCATAGCAGTGTCAAGTTACAATTAAGTTCAATTCAAAGCCCACACTCAACACTAGGATCTCCCACATACACACACAAGCAGTGAAACAGTGAAATATTGCTTTATTAAATAATTTTGTCTTTGCTGATTCCATTTTCATGTAGACAAGATTCCTCCAGTAGTCCTCATCTGTGGCACTGATCTACCCAGCAGTGTGTAGACAATTAGCTAATAGCAGGACCTTAAGTACAGAAGGTTAAAGTCACCAAAAATATTTTCAGTGTGTATGCCTTGTAAATTTCATGCAGGCTTCCCTCTGTGCTTTCACACAGTTTCCAAAAACAAGCAGTTGAACAAAAATATTAAACTATATAAAAAGCAGGGTGTTGGGCTTAGGAGAAAAACTACAGAGAAAGAAGAAAAGCCACATAAGGCAATCTGGAAAATTCATCATCTAAGCTCAGGTCAAAACTGACAGTTATGTAGATATGTTGAACAGACACAAAAGCTAGAGGAAGGTTGGCCATCATTTAAGTAGCACTGAACTGAAATAGCATAGATGTGGGGGAATATGAAATGAATACTTGAATACTAAGACCCAGAAAACACTCTTACCTGTCTGAAATTCAAGACACAGGTAGATGCAGAGATCTATTCTCCAGTAGAACAGCTCTTTCCAAGCCTCCTAGCATCAGTGAAACTTCTACATGCATAACTAATAGGATTCACTTGTATCTTGATATAGTAATCCAGACTTAAATTTAAGTTTAAGTTTTAAATTTATTTGTTTTGTTTTGTTTTGTTTTGTTTTTTGGGCCACATCCGGCTTTGCTCAGGGGTTACTCCTGGCTGTCTGCTCAGAAATAGCTCCTGGCAGGCACGGGGGACCATATGGGACACCGGGATTCGAACCAACCACCTTTGGTCCTGGATTGGCTGCTTGCAAGGCAAATGCCGCTGTGCTATCTCTCCGGGCCCAAGTTTTAAATTTAAATTTTTTTTTTTTTTTTTTTTTTTTGGTTTTTGGGCCACACCCGGTGGTGCTCAGGGGTTACTCCTGGCTGTCTGCTCAGAAATAACTCCTGGCAGGCACGGGGGACCATATGGGACGCTGGGATTCAAACCAACCACCTTTGGTCCTGGATCGGCTGCTTGCAAGGCAAACGCCACTGTGCTATCTCTCCAGGCCCTTAAATTTAAATTTAAGCTGCTTTTGAACCCCATGTTCAGAAGGTTTTTTTTTTTTTTTTTCCAATAATGTTATCATTTTGAAAGGCAAGCATAAAAAGAGGAAGGGTTAGGAGAATGAACCACATTCTACTCACCTGGAGAAAAACACAGCAGAACTTACTTTTCCAAAGAGAACAGATCAAAAGGGGTCTAAAGCCAAATGTGCACAGAAGCAGTGTAATCCCCCTTTCAGGACCACATGACTTTTGAACTGTCCTGTTTTATACTACAAAAGGTTTGGAGTTTTCTCAAGATTTTGAAGCTCTCAAAAGAGTTGCATGACACTGAGGGTCTGAGGGCACGTTACTGAAGCAGGCAAAGCTAAAGGCGTTAATTAATCCAGGTCATTAGTTCTCAGCCTGATGACTTGGACTTGAAACATATCTTTGGAAATCAGTTGGGAAACAGGACACTTGAGAAGCCATGATGCCAGAGTCAATAATGAGGCTAGTCTATGTGGCCATAAAATAACTATCAAACATAAACTATCAACCATCAACATAAGATTATTATTCTTACCATAACCACCAAGTCATTTCTCCTATCTAATGTTCAAGTCCTTCCTCACTGAAATAAGGAAATGATCTGTGCTTGAGAAACTTAATTACATACCCTTTGTGTCAATACTACATGGTGGATATGTTGTCACTGGCAGAGGCCGCCTGTCAGAGCCTAACAGGCATAACACTGACAATAAAATGTTTTTCTGGAGATTGGTTTAATGGGGAAACAGGCAGGGAAGGGAAGCCAGGGCCTTACAGCCAACCCCTAGACCAAGAAAGCAAGAGAAAGCAGGAGTTGGGACCTAGGCAAATTTTCCATCAGAGAGAGAAAACTAGAGAGGAGTAAAATGCAGAAGTTACAAGTTAACAGAAGCAATTTTTCCAAAGAAGCCATCTAGGAAATTCTGGGAAAAACAGCTAGGAGAAACAGCAGCAGTAGAAACCACTGCCCTCTCCAGCTGGGAGTTTATATACCCCAAGGGAAACTGCTTCTAAATTCCAGTTATCAGGGGGTCATTTTAAAGGCCTAGACCCCTTTTATGGCAGTGTAACCCAAAAATCAGTAGCAATATCAAGCAGGCACTATATGCTATCCACCAGAAATACACTTCCAATATGAAGGCAAAATAAATTCAAAACAGATGGGAAGAGAGTATGCAAACATTAGACTATTTTATGTCTACTTTAGGTCAAGCTATATTTCCAGGAAAAAATAGTGATAACATGCCCATTTATAATTGTTTCATAATAATCCTAAATGAGTATAAATCTAAAAAGAGTATTCCCTGGTATATATTAAAAAAATCTCTTAGAGAAAACTACATACAGGCATAGTTGGAGTTAAATACCCTGCCTTAATGTTTGATAGAAAGAGCAGTCATAATAGAGAGGAGTCGAATATCAACCCATATGGCTTAGATGTCTAGAACATTCTACACTTTGAAAACCATGCATTTAAATGGCCTATGGGTCTTTCACCAAATACAGCAGGAAATATTTTTTCATAATTAAGAAAAATACCTAGATTTATAGATTTAGGAAAGTAAAGAGTTTTGAGGAAAATTACTGGCAACTCCACAGCAAGACATTTTGGGAAAAACTCCAAAATGCTAGAGAAACTTTTAAAAGCAATTAGAGAAGAATTCAGAACAACTCAGAAGGGGTAATAATGATCTTACAGCAGAACAGAAGCAGAGCCTACATTATATTCAAAAGATCTAAGAAGAAGAGGGTTGTCCATTAGAATTGTTTCCAGAAAAATATCTCTTGAATAAAACTGAAGCAACTCTTATGAAAGTCAAGAAATAAACCACAAAGATCCATACTATTATATAAATTGGACAAAAATGCTTGGGATTTAAATTCTTGAAATTCTCTGTATTTTTCAAGAGAAAAGTAAATATTTTTTATTAACCACATGCATTTAAATCAAGAATATATAGGGAATAGTTGAAAACATAAACTGGCTTTACTCCAACTCTGACCCTGATGCTGATTCTGGAGTTGGCATAGTCAGGAGAAAAGTAAGATCATGCTTTTGAAAGATCAGTAAGTGTTAGAATCTCAGGAATAATTGCATGATATCTCACCAGTCCCTCCTGAAAACTTTCTACCAATGCTGACCAATGAGATTTCCAGTCCCAGAAGTTTCAGAATCCACATATCCCTCAGTCATCCTCCAGGTGCTTCTATCCTCACTAGCTGTTTGAGAATCTCTAACTCACACCAGCCAGCTTTGCAAACTGTCCCGTTCTCCAGTGTCCATCACTTACTTTAAAATGTCACCAGCCCATTAATTCTTGCCTTTCTTTTATATATATATATATATATATATATATATATATATATATACATATATTTAAACACCTTGATTACATACATGATTGTGTTTGGGTTGCAGTCATGTAAAGAACACCACCCATCACCAGTGCAACATTCCCATCACCAATGTCCCAAATCTCCCTCCTCCCCACCCAACCCCTGCCTGTACTCTAGACAGGCTTTCTATTTCCCTCACATTCTCATTATTAGGACAGTTCAGAATGTAGTTATTTCTCTAACTAAACTCATCCCTGTTTGTGGTGAGATTCATGAGGTGATTGTAACTTCCAGCCTTTCTAGTTCAACCTTTATGGAAAGCGATATGGAGATTCCTTCAAAAACTGGAAATCGAGCTCCCATACAATCCAGCTATACCACTCCTAGGAATATACCCTAGGAACACAAAAATACAATACAAAAATCCCTTCCTTATGCCAATATTCATTGCAGCACTATTTACCATAGCAAGACTCTGGAAACAACCAAGATGCCGTTCAACAGACGAATGGCTAAAGAAACTGTGGTACATATACACAATGGAATATTATGCAGCTGTCAGGAGAGATGAAGTCATGAAATTTTCCTATACATGGATGTACACGGAATCCATTATGCTGAGTGAAATAAGTCAGAGAGAGAGAGAGAAAAACACAGAATGGTCTCACTCATCTATGGGTTTTAAAAAAAATGAAAGGCATTCTTGCAATAATAATTTTCAGGCACAAATTCTTATCTTTCAAGGAGCATATTACTGTACAGGAAACTTCCACTAGCTCCAAGAAATAGAGCCCAAGAATAAAATATAGGTTTGCCTGGGATATCTCTGGAGGACAGGGGATGCGCATTTTAACAACCTGGAAATGAAGCTTCAACTTGTTTTCTTCCTACACTCACTCAAACCTACCTCACAGAGCACTTGTCTATCTTCAACAAGAAGCATTGGGGGGGTGTCAATACTGTAAAATTTCATTGTATGCTCATCACACTCCTATGAACTAAGAACACATTTTATTCTTCTTCTGGAGAGGAGCAAGTGGAACTGCAGATAGTTTACCAAGATTACTCAGCTAGTGACAGATGGTCATTAAGCCCAAAGAGTCAGTCCTGAGACCTGAAGACCCTCAGTTTTGGGGGAGAAGGCTATGTCCTTGGGCAAATGAAAGGAGTCCAGCCAGTAGAGGCCTTGAGGGTTAATAGATTTGAAGAAGACTGCAATTCTGAAGCCATGCTGACCATCTTTTAAGTTTCCTGCCCATCAGACAGATATCACTAACCTATCCTGTTCATTTTTCTGCAGAACATGAACCTGGTCCCAGAATGCTCAAGGAAATCTTTGCCAAGAGCTTGCAGTGAGAATTAGAGGGGGCTCTTATCTTGCACGCCTGCTCCACTGGACAGTAAACCTAAAATGGTTGGTAAAATTCCTAAAATTCCTGCACCTAGAGGCACTCTCTGATAGCAGCAAAGGGGGGAGGGGGGGATTGAGACTGCAGCAACTCACACACCGAGAAGTGACAAATTATTGGCAAAAAAGTACCAAACTAAAGGCTCAACTGATGACATGAGTCAAGGGACTAAGATGATGGCTTTTATTTGGGCAGTTGCATAAATATGAGCCCCCTGCCTCACCACCTCCAGACTGTGTGCAATTTGGCTTGAATTTAATCAGTTCAAGAATTAAAAAGAACCGGTTACCGAAAGATGAGGGGGCTGAAGCTCAAGTTGGAATAAAGTGATAATAGGACGACATTTGCTGCAGAGCCCAAAGCCCATACCCTACCTTGTGAGCCCACTATATGGCACCACCTTTCACTGGTTAATTGAAAATGCGCAGGTGAGCAGAGTTAAAATTAGCATAAAAGAAAATCATTTTTCTGTTTATGTAATTTGCATGCCTTTGTAATCAGCAAAGTGACAGCTCAGACAAGGCGCCTCCCTGCTGAGATGCAATCTGTAATCTGTCATGTATTAATCATCCCCCCCGTAATATAATAAAGCTGCTTCTATCATGATGGCATTGAATGTAAATAGTCCCAATTACCGGCAATTCTCCACTGTTTTTGCACAGAGAAGAGAGCATGGAGTGGGCGATCCATGTGCTTCAAGGAAACAAACGACCCAGGAAGATAACTAGATTTTACATCTCGGTTAAAACTCTCCTACAGTCTTGACAAACTCTCAGCTCACTTTTCGTGCATTAGTTCAAAAGCTGAGTGCTCAGGGAGAAATATTTTCAGGTTTATAAATCCGGGAGAAATTTAATCAGCCAAAGATAAAGAGACCCATCACCACTAAGTTCCGGCAGGCTTGTACCAAGACCTGGCTTGGTACCATCTGTGGCCATTTAATAAAAAGGGTCTGTTGTAACCAAATGTGCTATGAGTCTTAGGGTCCATGTGCAGGAATAAAAGTACATTCAGGGACGAAAGGGAGGACAAACCATGGATGAAATGGCACTGTGCCTGCCATTAGTCTCCCAGGTGACTCTCCTTTGCATCAGCATCAAGACTCTGTAATGCCCTCAAAAAAATAAATGGTCTTTTCCTTTTTCACAGGGTCTAAGTGATGCTGCCTTTCTGGATGCAAACTATGATTCCCTCTTTCACCTATATCAGGCACCCCAGAAAGGTGAACTGTGGCAAGCGCTGGCCCCAATTTAGGGCTTTTGACAGGAACAAACTCACAACGAACTGGGGTGAAAGAAGGAAGAGAGGGACATTGGTAGACTTTACTCTCATACTTAAATGGTTCACTGGGCAAGGATCCCTATAAGATTACATCCAGATATCAACTCCAAACAAAGATGTTCCCTCAACTTCCTTGTTCCCTAAAATTTCTTCTTTGGGTCCACCTGGATTACAAGACCTTGCTCCATCCCAGTGGATTTGGTTCTGGAGTGAGAACTTCTGGATTTGATCTCAGCAGAGAAAGAACATGGCAGAGAGAGGCCATGAGACAGAAAGGCCATGAGGAAAAGCAGGCTAACTCCAATTACTCTTTTGACTAACTTCGTATTATTTCTCCACCACTACCTGCTTCATCCGACCCGAAGAGGTTAGAAACACAGAGTGTGGAGCAGTCTCACCAGCGCGTGGCTTTTTATTTTTATATGACAGATCTCCATTCTTTCTGTGGGAGTTTCTTGTTCAGTGAAAAATGTATTTCTGTCTTAGATGATCAAAAAGGAGGGAGGATTTCCTGGACCTCCCCTCCCCTTCATTCCCTGCTTTCATTTCATTCCATAAGAGAAATAAAACACATTGCAGAAATCCTGACAAGAGTCCATGGGGGACTGAGTCCGCTGAATTCCCTGCTTAAACTTTGTTTATTCTTCCTTATTTAGTGCTGTTTTGTTTTGTTTGGGGCCCGTGAAGTCCTGGTTGTGCTCAGGGCTTCTTTCTACGGTAGCTCTGTGCTTAAGGATCACTCCTGGTAGACTTAGAAGGCCATATGGAATTACCGGGGATCAGCTGCATGCAAAGCTAGTGCTCTACCCACTGTGCAATCACTCCTGCTCCCGTTATTTGTTTCTTTTATAAAACTAGTTCAAATAATAACTGTCCATGTGGAACTAAAAGTTCAATTGTTTGAATCAGCCACAGTTTGTTTTATCTACTCAACTAAAAATATTTCATCAGGACTGAGTCATGATTTGGGGGAACTGAAATCGATGGAAGTCTAGTCAAGGTCTTGGATTGTATCTTGAAAACATGTCCCCGCAAAATAAATACCAGAGGCTGTTAACAAAGAGACTAATCAGCACACTGATCTCTTGTCACCGCTTGTCTCCTGGAGATCAGTGGGCTGCGTTCTGTTTAGTCGGGAATTAAAAAATTCTTCTTTTTTAACTTTATTGATTGATTGATTGATTGGCTTTTGGAACACACTCGGTGGTATACAGGGGTGACTTCTGGCTCTTCACTCAGAAATCATCCCTGGCGGGCTGGTGGACCATTTGGGATGCTGGGAATTGAACCGGGTCCCTCTGGAGTTGGCTGCAAGCCAGGCAAACGTCCCACCGCTGTGCTATCTCTCCCACCTCTAAATTAAAAAATTCATACACTGCTGTAGCTTCTCCCAGCCAAATCAAGAAACTCAATGATTCCTGGAGGATCCTGTAGCTCAAAGTGACCCTCACCTCACAGGAAATGTGCACTAAGAGAATGAAAGACATAAGCAGACATTAGATTTTTGGTCATAGTCAAGTAGCCCAAACAATCAAGCCTAATATTGACCATCTAGAGCAGACAATGCTCTTTATTTTGGGGACAAAGGCTGAAGGGCCCCTGACATGCAGTGACCCCAGTTTGAAGTCTCTACTGGCATCTCAGGGAAGTACTGCCTATGAGGCAGCTTAAGCCTAGAGAGCCACTGTATGTGTGAACCATACCAATCAGAGCATCATCATTAATCATGAGACTTTGATTCATGTTGATACTCTATTCCCACATGGTAGAGCCTTTTAAGTTAGGGACAACTTGAGCACTGAGTTCCCCACAGATGTCATTCAGACTGGGGGTTGCATTTGGCAGGTCCGTGACACATGTTTGTGGGCGTGATAAATATTACTTGCCCTATTTATACATATGCAAATGATTGAATTACATCCAGATGGACCATATTTCACCACAGCACTAATATTTCTTTACATTTTTCTCTGAATGGATATTTTTAAAAAGGAGCCTCTGGCTTTTTGGTATGCATATTTAAAATATCTGAGAATAGTAAAGACTTTTTTTATAATAGTAAGATTTTTTTTTAACATTTTAAGATTATCGAGGAAAATTTAAAATATGGAAGAGAGAATAGGGATATAATGAACCAGTTAAGACTGGCCTTGTACTGGGAGGCCCTGAATTCTAATCCTAGCAACCTGAGAACAAATGAATGAGTAGAGGAATTGCTAACCTGGAGAGGTGTTCTTCCTGGAGAAATAAATATAAAACCCCAGGGTTATAAAGTCATTTTTTAATAATAATTTTTATTTTGACCAAAGTGGATTAATAATCTTTCAGAGTAATATTTTAGGTACACATTGACATTGAATCAGGGGAATTCCTACCACCAGAGTTGTCCTCCCTCCACCCCCGGTTCCCAGCATGCACCCCTTAACCCCCTTCCTTACCCCTCTGGCTACTAGTATCAGTGGTCCCCTCTGTGTCTAGCTTGTTGTAGATTGGGCACTGATTCTGCCAGCACTGGCTTAGGGTTTGGTGCCTAAGTCGGATCACTTTTATTACTACTTAGTGATCATACAATTGTTTGGTCTTGGTACCCTCCACTATTCCCCCCTCAATTTGAGAGGCAGAACAAGATGGTTCAAGTTATGAAGAACAGAAAAAAGAAAAAGAAAAAATAAATAAAAGTCATTTTAACCTCATTTTCCCAAGGATGCACAAATGACCCAACATTGTGCTACTAGAAAAAAAAATATATGAGTTGTTTTATTGGTATGGACTACTATTTAGCAAATAGATACTCATACATACAACAGGGAGAAAGCTTTAAAAAGGTATGTTTAGGCCAAAGAGATAATTCAGAGGATAGGGCTTTTATCTTGCTTGAAGCCAACTTGAGTTGAATCCCCAACATAAAAGATCCTCAGAGCACTACCAGGAGTGATCCCTGAGCACAGGAGTAAGACTTGAGCACAGTCTATTGTTGTCCCAAAACAAAAATAAATAATAAATAAAAATAACGTTTAGAAGGCAAGTGCAGAGGCAAAGGAATACATACTGAGTTTACAGATATGAAATGCCAAAATAAGCAAAACTCACTTCCAGCAGTAGCAGTAGTAAATATATGGTGATGACTCAAAGAAGGGAATGGGAGGAACCACCACCAGTGTGTGACTTTGATAAGTTCACTGTACACATTGTGAATGTGTCTCATATCTGAGTCTCTCTGCACCCTCTTTAAAGCAGAAAACAATAAAATTTTAAATAAATACACAGTCTGAAATCATGTTGGGCTTTACAGACTTCACAGTGTTTTTTTTTTCTGTTTTTGTTTGTTTGTTTGTTTTGGGGTCATACCCAGTGGTGCTCAGGGATTATTCCTGGTTCTGTGACTTAAGAAATCACTACTGGAGAAACCACTTATCTCTTAGACCAAGAGAAATTCCTTTTTAATCATCCCAATATTTACTGTGCCTATGCAAAAAAAAAAAAAAAAAAAAACGCACAACTTAAATTGTTGTTGTTGTTGTTTTCTTTTAGTGTGCTTTATTTTGTTTTTACTTCAAGACCGTGGTTATTGTTTGGTTGTTGTCTTTATTGCTGTGGTAATTTTCGGGTTCTTTTGTTTGTTTTTTGTATAGTTTTTATGTTTTTCTGCCTTTTTCCCTTTTTTCTTAAATTGATATAGCCTCTAGAAGGACTCCTCCTGTTTCTTTCTTGTTTGATTTTTACTCCCCCCCTTTTTTCTCTTTCTTTTTTCTTCCCCTCCAAACAGAATCGCATAACTTGAACTATCTTGTTTTGCCTCACAAATTAAAGGGGAAATAATGCAGGCACCAAGACCAAACAGGTGTATGAACATTGAGTAGAAATAAAAAATGATCATACTTAAACACCAAATCCAAAGCCTAAGACAACAGAATGAAAACCCAATCTACAACAAGCTAGACACAGAGGGGACCACTTATACTAGCAGCCAAGGGGTCAAAAAAGGGGGTTATGGGATGCATGCTGGGAACATCAGTGGAGGGAGGACAACACTGGTGGTGGGATTGCCCCTGATTTAATGTCACTATGTACCTAAAATATTACTGTGAAAGATTTGTAATTTACTTTGGTCAAAATAAAAATTATTTAATAAAAAAAGTTTAAAAAATTACTATGGGAAATGTTCAGAGCACCATATAGGGGCCTGATCACTTTTAAGATGCAAGGAAGGCATCTTACCCACTCTATACCATTCTGATCCCAGTCCTCAGACTTATTTCAACACATTGGCAATTTCAGGGCGTCTGACAAGTGGAAGCAAATAATTCCAATCTCTATTTTCTGGTAAAGTGAGATTGAGGCACCCTGGGGATGTGACAGGATCAGTCTCTGGGTTTCTCTCATTTTGAAAGCAGTTTCTTTTGGAAAAGGGAAGAATGACCTCAGGCAGCAATCAAGATGTAGCCCAAGAACTCTGGAGAAATGCATTAGAGTCTAGTGAACAAAAATCGGAATAAGGTGCTCGCTTCGGCAGCACATATACTAAAATTGGAACGATACAGAGAAGATTAGCATGGCCCCTGCGCAAGGATGACACGCAAATTCGTGAAGCGTTCCATATTAAAAAAAAAAAAAATCGGAATAAGTCTGCAGAAGTTGAATGGAATGACCGGTAGAAGAGCAGCCCAGGCTTGTAGAGAGCTTTGTAGGCCTTAATTAAAAGTGAAAGTCACCCACTGAAGGATGTGATCCAAAGAGGTTTATTCATCCCCATATTTGAAAATAACATTAGCTCCTCAGTCACTTAAACACTGAAGAACTGAGATGATGATTTTCTTTTTTGTTTTTTAATTTCTGATTTCTTTTTTTTTAATTTGTATTGTGGCCAAAGGGAGTTACAAATCTTTCACAGTAATATTTAAGGTACATAGTGACAATGAATAAGGAGCATTCCTATCACTAGTGTTGTCCTCCCTATACCCCTTTTCCCAGCATGCATCTCACTTCTCCCTCCTTTACTCCCCCAGGATGCTAGCGTAACTGGTCCCCACTTGTACAGCTTGTTGTAGATTGGGTATCGATTCTGTTGTCATTGGCTTTGGGTTTGGTGTTCAAGTCTGATCATTTTTATTTCCACTAAATGTTCATAAGACTGTCTAGTCTTAGAGCTGTACATTTCCCCCCCTCAAATTATGAGGCTGAACAAGATTATTTCAGTAATATGGTTTTGTTGGAAGTATAAAAAATTAAAAGGGGAAAAAACATAGAAGGAATTGTCTAGGTGTTATAAATATCAAAACAAAAAAAATTTCAAGGATATTTCCCAGGTGGTAGTTCGGAATGGGAGTCGGGAGACCATAGGGTAGAAAGGCATTCATAATGTTGAATTGGCAGGAACCAGTGAATTTGGAAGGCAAGTAAGTGTTCAGGATGATGTCTCAATTTATTGCTTGAAAAAAATGGGTATAGGATATTCCAATGGGTTGATGATGTCTCTATTTCCATAAATGGAAAAAAGGAACAAATTTGATGATGTTGTAACTTAATTGTAATCTTTCACAAATACCTTTGTGTATACGGTTCACGTTTACAGAGGATACTGGGAAAATACTACTCAATATAATGTTTAGTAAAATAATAATACTTGCATTTATTATTACTTGGCTACTGTGCATAGTGCTGTGCTTTTTACATTTGCTCCTTTGGGGAGGCAGATCACACTCAGTGATGCTCAAGGTTTACTCCTGCCTCAACACTATTAATCACTCCTGGCAAAGCTCAGTGTGGGCCATGAGTAATGCCAGGGATCAAAACCTGGAACAGCTGCATGCAAGGCAAGTACCCCACACACTGTACTATCTCACCAGACCTCGTTATTCAATTTTCATAAATCCTCACATGAAGACACGGACACTATTATCTGAAATGTATAATTTGCTCCACATGTGGATTACCTCAGGAAACACCAGGTGTGTTTACAAAAATCTGGCAGTCTTTGAAACAGAAACATGGAGCGTTACAGTAGTACCTAGTGCTTAGAGGTACAATTTAAGAGAGTAACTTACTTTGGCCATCAGGATGTGGGTAGAAGAGAATCTTAGCTTCTCTGCTTTCTATTCCTTTGCTGAGGTCACAAAGGAGGGAAAGTTCTCAGCTGGTAATGCTCTACTTTGATGTGTCTTACAAAGGATCCCTGGAGAAGGCAATGGTCCAACTGTCTATCCTAGCCTTATCTAACATTGGATTTCTTGCCTCATTCATGGAAAAAACATTCCATGATGTGAGCAGAAATGAGGTAAATGAGTCTAGAGAGAACATTGAAGGTCTCTAGTTATAGCTCTTGGTTAGGGAAAAACACTTAGCAGAGGTTGATTTAGCCAAGCATATCAACTCCAAATATTGTGAACTACTTTTCGCTGAGAAATTCTAATTTGTTCCTTTATTATTTGTATAGGAAAGTTTTGAGTTTAGAGCAAAACTAAGGGGGAAATATAAAGATGGTTTACAGGTCTTTGTCAGTCCCTGGCACAACTTTTCCCATTATCAAATGAGTATCCAGAAGAAGATGCATTCTTGAGCCTACCTCAATACACTGTAATTTTCAAGGTTCATAGTTTCACAAGGATACACTCTTCATTGGTTCTGGGTGTTTTGTGAGTTTGAAATATTACAGCATAAGACAGTAGTTTTACTTTCTCCTTCCATCCCATCAGTGCATGGCAACCACTGATCTCTTTATCTTAGATTCACCTTTTCTAGACTGGAAGCATATCATATTAGAACCATATCAATTTGACTTGTTTTAGCTAGTCAAGTACATTTAAGGCTCTATAATTTCATAATGTAATATTTCAGTGTTTCAGGCTGAATTATCTCCATTTCTGCCCTGATCACAGTCTAAACATAAATACACACATATTCAATTATTGAACTGAAATGACATATACACTTGGTCATCAAGCCTGGAGGTTCCCCCAAGTTTGGGAGACTATACACATTTGCTGGAGGAGATTTTTGTTATGAACCTCATTTACCATCAGTGAGTAAATTCTCAAGGTATTGAATATTTGAGAAAGATGGTTTCTGGAGTCCCTGGTAAAGTGTTATATATTCTGCTTAGAGGAAACCATGAAAATCTCTTCCAAAGTTTCCATCCCATTGTCATTCCCATCAGTGATGAATGAGTTCCCATCCTTCCATATCACCATCACCATTTGGTAGTATTAGTGTTCTCATCATTTCATTAAAGTTACTGGATCTAGTTTTAGAAACATTTCAGAAATGTTAGACATGTGCACAGACTGGTTTGGCTCTGGCAATTCAAATGCATTTTCATTTTAAAAACTCAGTAAATGCTGATAGGAGCATTTGCCTTTAATCTGGATGATATAATTATTATTTCTTCATCTACTTGTTTATCATTTGCTTTTTTGAGCTCACCATGGCTGTGCTCAAGATTTACTCCTGTTTCTTTATACACAATGGAATATTATGCAGCTGTCAGGAGAGCTGAAGTCATGAAACTTTCCTATCCATGGATGTACACGGAATCTATTATGCTGAGTGAAATAAGTCAGAGAGAGAGAGAGAGAAAGAGAGAGAGAGAGAGAAACGCAGAATGGTTTCACTCATCTATGGGTTTTAAGAAAAATGAAAGACATTCTTGCAATAATAATTTTCAGACACAAAAGAGAAAAGAGCTGGAAGTTCCAGCTCACCTCAGGAAGCTCACCACAAAGAGTGATGAGTTTAGTTAGAGAAATAACTACATTTTGAACTGTCCTAATAATGAGAATGTATGAGGGAAATGGAGAGCCTGTTTAGAGTACAGGCGAGGGTCGGGTGGGGAGGAGGGAGACTTGGGATATTGGTGATGGGAATGTTGCACTGGTGATGGGTGGTGTTCTTTACATGACTGCAACCCAAACACAATCATGTATGTAATCAAGGTGTTTAAATAAAAAAAAAAGAAAAAAAAGAAGTTAAAAAAAAAGATTTACTCCTGCCTCTCTATTCAGGGAGCACTCCAAGTAATACTCAGACAGCCCCATGGCCACTCCTGGCAGTATTCAGCCAATCAGGCAAGATATTTCAATCCTAAGACCCAAAGATGTGATACTGTTTCTGTGTCAGGCTCTGGTATTGGTGGATGGGGGTCAATGAGGCTGATTCATGGATTAGGTAAGGGTCTCTTCCAGCCCATAGCTTGTGAGGAAAGACTGAAAGCCACAGACCACTCGAAGGGAAGTCTTGTCAAAGCAATAGACTTCATTTATTGAAGGTAGGGATTTTTTTTAAGGCAAACGTTAGGCAGTTTTACATTGCTTAGGCATTACAGCAACCAGATGGGATGTGAAGACAGTGGTCACAAGGTACATGGCATCATTAATTTAGATAGTATGCAAGGATACTGGTTACAATGCTCATGGCATCATCCAATATGATAATATGTAAAGATAGCAGTCGCAATGCACTATTATATTAACCGAGAGTTTGTAAGAACAAGTTGTTTTGACCTGGATGATTTTCTCCTCAGCTCATCCTGCACTCAAAACAGCAGGGAACACAAGTATCTGAACAGAGACATTCTTTTATATTCAAGGCCAGCTTGCAGAAATCCCTTTATTTCCCAGCTTCTCTTCCCCCACATTCCTGCCCTGCATATCTGGCTGCAATAACAAAAGCATATCATGACCCCTGTGCTATCTCCCTGTGATCCTATCTACAGCTGTCCCAACACACACACACACACACACACACACACACACACACACACACAATATTCAAACATTTTTAGGGAAAATGTCAGATGATAAATATTTAGGTCTCCTAAAATATTTTAAGATGTATTATTGTCTGCTCTTTGTTTTAAATGGCTCATTCAAAGCATCAACACCATTATTAGAAAAGATATTGGGTTGGATATTTGCCTTGCACAGTAAACCTGAAGCCCCGGCACCTCTTATTCACCCTACACCATGCCAGCAATGATCCTCTAAGTGTGGAGCCAGGTGTAAGTCCTGAAAAACCCTGGTGTAGCCCAAAAATCAACAAACAAAAAATGTGTTTAGTTCAAAACTTCAACACAAACAGTCCATTGGCTGGATGTGGCTCCTGGGCCACAATCTACCTGCTTCTGTCTCTGAAGCACATTAACAACAGTGAGGCTTTAAGTGGCATCTGCTTAATTGCTTGTTTCACAAAGGCACATTAAAGTTTTCCTCCTACCTAGAACCCAAGAGAGGCCACCTGTTATAAGGCATATTCATGACAATTGATGATTGTGACTGGGAAGGACTAGGATTTTGCTCCAAATGAATCTTAAATGGTGACTTTCTTGAATACCAACAAGCCTCTGTCCTAAATTGCTGAAATCTCCCTTTATGGGATGCTTTAAGCCCAGAAGCTTTTCAAAATATCTACTACCCTAAATTAATCCCACCTATTCCTAGAATGCTTTTATGGATTTTAGGCCATACCTGGTGATGCTCAGCGGTTACTCCGGCTATGCACTCAGAAATCACTCCTTGCTTTGGGGACCATATGGGACACCGTAGATCGAACCCAGGTCTGTCCTGGATCAGCTGCATACAAGGCAAATGCCCTACTGCTGCTCTATTGCTCCAGCCCCACCTAGAATATTTTTTAGATGGAAAGTTGGAGACGTTCAAACCCAGAGAGCAGCATGTCAAGCCCAGTAGGGTCAGGAATGGATGTCTGGCTTGAACTTGGCCTTGGTTTCTGTCAAAGGCATCACTTAGGAGTTGTGCAGTTGAAGATGGGTCACTGAATTTCTGCAGCATTTGATTCCCTGAATATATTAGATATTTTGGGGTTTTTTTTGTTTGTTTGTTTGTTTTTGGTTTTTGAGGCCACACCCATTTGATGCTCAGGGGTTACTCCTGGCTAGGTGCTCAGAAATTGCCCCTGGCTTGGGGGAACCATATGGGATGCCGGGGGATTGGCTAGTGCTTGCAAGGTAGACACTTTACATCTAGCGCCACCTCACCGGCCCCTATATTAGAATTTTTTTATATATTTTATTTAAACACCTTGATTACATACATGATTGTGTTTGGGTACATGACTGGATATATTAGAATTTAAGATGATGTAGAATAAGAGAACTTTGGGACAGATTTTCTTCTAATAGAAAAGAGACAGGTGGCTGGCATTGCTCAGTTACCTGCTCTATTCCCTCCACTCTAGCTCCTTCTGCACACAGTTCTGCTCCTTCCCTACAAGTCCAAAACTGAGCTGAAAATAATGCAACTGGAAAGATGCTAAAATGTACACCTGGCTGAGGAGCAAAGGATGGATGGCATCTGAGTCCTTAACACACTGCTTGTTCATACTGAAATTCTGCATGAACCAAACAGTTGTTTGTGGGTTTGTAATTTTTGATTTTGTTGTTGCATCACACCGGTGGTGCAAGGGTTATTCCTGGGTCTACATTCAGAAATTGCTCCTGGCTGGCTCTGGGGACAATATGGGATGTCAGCATTTGAACCACCTGCTGTTCTGGGTTGGCTGCCTGCAAAGCCAACGCCCTACCTCTGTGCTATCTCTCTGGCCCCTGTTTGTTTTATTTGCACCTGAATATACTCCCTGTTGGTTTTCTAGCTCTGGAGCAGAGCCCACCCAAGGATCTAACTCTCCTAAACTCAGAACTTTCACCAGGCCCCCAGGCCAGAGTCAAAGAGAGCTCAGGCATGAGTTAGAAAAACAGAGCCTGGGGCAAATACCATTTTCAAAGGATTCTAAACTTTGCTTCCAGTTCAAGATTTCTTTCTTTTGTTCAGCTTCCACAAAGGAGCTAAAAAGGGAGCAGGGCAAGAGAGACTTTTATTCTATGTGTCTTTTATCCTACAAACCTGGGTTTCCCTTAGCCCTCTGGCTGGTGAGTATACACAGTATTCTCTTGCATATTGTGTTTCTTGGGTGGCAGATAAAAGGCAGTACTGAGCACATAGCATGTTCCTCATTCTGGGGTCTTCTTCCACTTTTCTTTTGGGGTGGATGTCCTTTATTAAAAGTCCCTCAGTTGTCTGATGTGTCAGCTTTCCGTGTCACTTATGCAAGGAACAGGAAGCAAGAAGCTTATGCAAGAAGCAAGGGAATCGTCCTCTCTCTTGCCTTTTCTCACCAAGTTGAGGAGAGAACAGCCACTTTTGAGGTCTCCCTAGGGGTTATAAAAGGGGAGAAATAAATTGGCACCTTCTCACATCTCTGTGTCCTCTTCTTGCTTCTGTGCCTTCTACACCCAATAAATAGCTCAATGGTATGATTCTGATAACAACTCCCCCAAAAAGCCTCCTTCTTCCAGACTCTAATCAATGCCCTCGTTTTCTTTTCTTTTTTGGTATTTAAAGACAGAAGAACAACCACTGGGATAAGAGGGGCTATATGAGGTATACATAAAAAAGCATTGTGTCTTCATGTGATTTATTATATATGAGTGCAAGAGGGAATACAGAAACCATTCAAGTAATTTCATTTCCATTTTATTGGTTATGTGGGCTTGGCAGCCTTGAAAACTATCTTTTCCTTCTCCCAGGAGAGATGTTTGCCAAACTGCAACAGGACCAGTATGTTTGGCAAAAACAATGGACTGATCCTTTAGAAGAAAGTTCTTTAAGCTCCCACCCCAGCCCACATCTCCTAGAATAGGTTCTGGACAGCGACAGATGGGTGAGGGGAGCTTTCTCTAATACTGCATCTCCCCAGCCTAATAACAGTCTCATTATTCCTCCCGACTAATTATGCCTGGGTTATCATTTCATTCATTCATATTTAAGTCCATCTGTTCCTTGAAGGAGTGCAGTAATGTCTAGACAGAGACATAGTAATATCCTACTAAGGTTTCCCAGCAGAAAAGCTCTTTTTTTTTAACTATCTCCTTTGCATTTCAGAACCTAGAGTTGGAAACTGGACATTTTAGAAGGAGTCATTTAAAATTCATACTTTACTAATTCCCAAAGTTGATTTCAAGCCACAGATTTCTGATCCCATCACAACTTCTAGTTACATTTTATGATAGCTGGCAAGAAACACTTATATATTAAGCAAACTGAAAACACTGTTCATTTCAGGTATTGGTATTGTTTCCATTCACCCCAAAAAATACCAGGAACCCTTGTGCTTTTCCAAAATTTCTATTACCATTATTTAATTTCAGTGCCTGCAAAGCTTTCTGCAGTGGGGATGATGTTTGGTGTATTGATTGTATAGATAACAATCAATAAATCTGGTTTTCAACCATCAGACACCTATAGGGTAGTAGAGTCTGAAATTGTAAACTGATTGTATCCAAAGTCTGACTTTTAATGGTAATACTGTGCTTTTCAGAAAAGCTCTACTTTGAAATTTATCAATTATTAGTCTGTTTCCAAGAGCCATTCTGAAGACCAGAGAGACTTAATCATGCATTAACTACTGGTTTGACAGGATCAGGCCAGTTTCCGTTTCTCTTGTTCCCTCCTTTCAAGATTATGATTTTGGTCACATATCCATTCCACTCCATCTCACCTCCAGATGACATCCTGAGCAATCATAGCCAACTGAGGGTGCAACTTCTCTACTGGTGAAGATGGGATTTCTGTTTTGAGGCCATCTGCTCTGGGTTCCTTGTTTTGGATATTAGTCAATATTTAAGGGAGTCTAATAAGACTTAAATGATCCTCTAGGGGTCATCTTCATAAATAACTCCCTCCAACCAGAACCAAAATATTCCCTTGCCCTCGTGACTCATCTCTTGTTGGAGTAACTGGTTTTTGCTCTATTCAGGATAATTCTTCCTTGCTTTTGCTTGTCACTCATGGATTGGAAGTACCTCTGAATTGGTCCCCTACCAACCTGTTCTCCACCCATGGTTGTGGCCCCTCTTTTCCCAATAATGAGCAGGGTTAGAAAAACTGCTTGTAGTTTCTGTTTCACAGCTATTCTGTCTGCCTGCTGGTATCTTTGCCTGCTTGCAGAGAGCTTGTGGTGGAAGTTTCCTGAACCTGTTTTATCTCTTCAACTTTGTGTGGATTATTTGCTGTGTCTACATTGCTTCCAGATCTGAGTTCCCGGAATAGGATGGAGGTGGTGGTGAGGAGGGATGGTGAGAATTCTACTACATTCTCTTTATTTTTCTCTTGCTCTCTCTTTTTCTCTCTCTTAATTTTATCCTACTTGAGTCAACTCATTTCAGTTTCTTGATAACCAAATGTATATTAATACACATCATTCTAGGTCTGACTTGGGGACCTGCAACTAGTATCTGCTGTAGAATCAAATAATTAAAGATGGTGGTGGATAGTGAAAGATGGATGGATCTTTCTCTGCCACCCCAGGCCACGTGGCTCCGCAACGTCCATTCACCCGGCCGGTCCCAGGCCCAGGTGAACGGCGGAATCAGACTCATCAAGAGACAGGCATCAGGAAGCATCAACTTTATTCATCCCTATTCACCACATGTGTGTGGCCTATCTTATAACCTTTCAAGCATTGCTATTCTTAGCCCTGCATCTTAACTCCTTTCAGCCATCTTTCCTCTGACCTCCATGCTGGTCAAAGACCAAAAGAGGCAACCACCCAAAAGCCAGAGAGCCCAGCAGGGCAGCCACACTAATCCCCTGGCTCAAAGGCTTATCTACCTTTTCCAAGACCCCTCCCAGGAATGGGCAGATCTCAGGTAGGTACACCTAAATCCAGGGTGGAGTTACAATCTGCTATAGCACCAGGTTCCTTGCTTAATGATCCCATCTCTCTATCAACTAGTTCAAAGGGAAAACTAAGTGCTTCTGAGTCACAGATTGACTCAAGTCAACTTGGTTCCACTTGAATTCCCATCCCTTATTCTCCCAATTCATTTTACTCTGTTCTCTAACTCCTGTACTCTGACATGTAGATTTCATTTTGGGGAACACTTTGTGGGGGGGAGTGATGCTTTGAGGGCCACACCTAGCCAAACAATGGGGCCATTCCCAATTTTATACTCAAAGAATCACTGGTGGGGACTGAGCGATGGCAGAGTGGTAGGTCATTTGCCTTGCATGTCGTTGACCTAGGATAAACCATGGTTCAATCTTCTAGCGTCCCATATGGTTCCCCAAGCCAGGAGTAGCCCTTGAGCATCACCAGGTGTGGCCCAAAACCAAGAGAGAGAGAGAGAGAGAGAGAGAGAGAGAGAGAAAATCACTGGTGCCTGATGCCTGGTTTGGAACCTTTTACATGTAATACAAATAAAGCAAACTCTCAAATTCTTGAGCTCTCTCTACCCTCCTACTCATCCACCATGTAGCTGTTCTTCCATATTTTCAACTCCCAAGACTAGAGAGATAGTAGCATGTATAGAATGCTTACTTTGCATGTGACCAATGCAGGTTTTATCTTGGCACCACATATAGTCCAACACACCCTGTCAGAAATGATTTCTCAGTGTAGAACAAAAAAGTAAAGCTCTTACACAAAGCACGGTGTGGCCCCCAAACAAACAAAACCACCAAATTTACAGTTTTTCACGCTCTCCTCTGCCTCAAGCACTTCACTGTTACGATGCACACTATATAGATACATAAATGCTTCCACAGAGACATGCCTTAAATGCAAATCACCATGTATAGCCTCCTGGGCACTGTCTAGGATCATTTCTGAACATAGAACCTGGACTAGTTCCTGAGTGTGGAAACATGTGAGCTAAATTATAAAAGTAATGACTCATAGATACACAAACAGATAATAGTTGAAAGGCGCCATAGCATGCTCTGTTACTCTTTCAGAGTCAAGAAGTCAGATTTGGGATTTACACAAGGAGATAATCCTGAGTGTTTATGTTGACCCTCTTGGGAGGAAGCCTAATCTGGAACTCACTGAGTGGAGAGCAGAATGATCTGATCTGATCATCAGGATATTTTCTAATGCTAATACTTTTCCATAATAGGTTACTTTGTCCCTGTATATTTACCTTTCGTTAAAGTCAAAAGTTGTTTTTAAGTAGAGTGATATAAGGATCAACAAAAAATCAGAATTTATCTGCACGACAGTTGGAAAAAATGAGATAACTGCAAAGCCTTCCCTCTATAAAATACCTTTGTGAGCAAATGCAAAATAATATTTATTATAGAAGCAGGAGTTTTAAGATGAGATGTGGAAAAGCTATTAAATCAAATCTAGTACTCTTACCTCTGATTTATTCCCCAACAGAGAAACTTGATATACCACGGATAAAGAGTCACAGCATAGCAGGGCCACAGAAACTACTAGGGACTATAGAAGCAGATTAGGGACATTTATATGTTAATAAAGAAGGAGGACAAATACTGAGAATGTGAGACAGGTAAGATCAGAAATGGGTAAAAATAGAAATATCTTCTCAAACTGGAAAATTCAGCCTCTTGACCTGAGCCTGACATATAACATGGCACCTGATCTTGTCTTTCTATTTCATTCTCCTTTTCCTACTCTCTGTGGTCCTAAGGTTTACAGTAGAGCAAGCATTAGTAGGTAAGAAAAATATGGAATGCAGAATTGTTGAAAATGAACTTGGATCTAGAAACTAAATGAGAAACTGGTTGCTGTGTCCTAAGGTTATTAGCAAAATTAAATAATAAATGCAAAAAATGTATTTAGGAGAGAATTAAACACATTTTCTTCAAGGTGAAAGTGGAAAGATGGGAAATGAGGGGTAATTTAATTTTAATAGTAAGAGGAAAATACCTTTTATAAGTTTTACAGTTTTTAAGAAGCCACCTTTAAATTATTAAGGAAACAACATAGATGTATTGAAAGTCACCATTCAAACGCATTGGCTTTAAACTGACTGTTGTGTCAAATGCAAAAGCTTCTGCCTTGGGAGAAATTATCTAGAAGATTATATTCTATTTCTACACATTAAAATGCATATATAGTCCTGATAATCTTTATAAAGAATTTAAGTCTCTAAGAATATTGCTTTTAAATGAGCCTGATTACAGACTCACTAATCTTTATTCTAATTTATGATCCTCACTGATATTGATCTTTATCTCATCAGGTAGAAGATGAGGTGTGGTGCCTCCATAGTCTTGTACATGTCACCTACTAATAACTCTCTCCACCAAATGAAGGCAACCATGTATATGTCATAGGAGTGCACTTCTATAGAAGTATACTAAGTCAAAGGAAGGCATGTGGTTGAGTGTCCAGTTGGATACACTGGCATACTTGGTGGTCTATGGAAGGAAACCTGAGAAAGTATAGTGGTTCAATGATCACTGGTGTCCTTTAGGGAATGTAGCCATGATAATTTATCTACAAAGCAAACATGGATGAAACCCTCTCTCTTGTGTAAATAAATTTAGAAAATAGAGACACGACTCCAGAGAAAACAGGAGAATGGAACTACTTTGGCTTCTGGTGCCTTCCAAATTCTGCTGAAGCCCTAAGTGAGCCCTTTTCAATGCTCACTTGAAAACCACTGACTGTGACAATTCTGCATGTATGAAATAAAACCATAGATCGTAGTTGTGCTGATTTACCAATTCAACAAGCCATACAGAAATATGCCATACCAAATAAACATAGCGATACACAGTGTTGCTGCTGCATTTGCCAGGTTAAAAAAAAAAGTCATCATGGAAGTTGTAATGAATTTACCACAGAAGAATGGCCCTAAATTGTATTTACGCTAAATTTACCAAATTACCTAGAGGGAAATTATGCTCAATTCCTAGAGTCCATGCTCAGGGGCAATCAAGAGTTGTGAAACACCTCATAGTCTTAAATATTCTTCCTGATCAGGTTTTCTCAGGCCCAGTTTCTATTTTCCTCTCCCCTTATTTGCCTTGTGTTCCACAGAGTAATCTAACTCTCCCCTCCCTGCCTTCGCAGAAAAAGAGCCTTCTGTGTATTCATGAGCTGACTTTCTTAATAAAAGAATGATCAATGAACACAGCTTGGCATGAGACTTTTCTGGGATAGTAAACTAACGTTCTTACCTGCCCAAATTAGACGATCAACAATATGAAATTGTGCCTTGCATTAATTCCTTTCTCTATGCTTACTCAGATGGTGAATATAACCCTCTGGATATCATCAAATCACCCATAAAAGGCGAGGTCTCTTCTATTGCCATCTATTTACACGGAAACTGCTTCCCCCTGGCTCTACCATAGCAATTTACGGGGCTTTGTTGAGTCACAAAATTGTTTCATTATTCTGGGATCCTCTTGCCAAAAGATGTTTGACATTTCGATGCTTCTCAACCAAGTGAACAAAGCCAATCCTTAGAGTAGTAAGAGGTTATGAGACTATGTCTGTGCCTTTGACTATGTCTTTGCAGAGCTCAAATTGTTTTGACGTATGTTTACCATCATGGCCAGCCATTTCTGAGCAGGCTCCATCTCCAGCACTGAACTCTCATTACACCTTCCATCTGTTACTGATGCCCCTTTGCCAGTTGAAGGGCTGGATCCAGAATATCTGCATCCCAGAATATTAGAAAATTATATAAGCATTTGGCCATCAAAACTAGGAGACCAGAAATAATGAGAACACCTCTTTCAAGAACTTTCTCTTTAGTTCGAATGTCAAGGACCATATTGGTTTTGGTTGGAAAGTTTTATTTTTGCCAATCAACTAGTCATTATATTGTTCCATTACTGATTTCCGAGGCAAATACAATGGAATATTCCTGTGTTTTAACTAGATTCCCTTTATTTGGAATAACATACCACTTCCCAGCTCCCTGGTGCTAATATGGAGAGGAATCGCCAGTTTCATTCTCCAAACAAAAATTGGCTTTGACGAGCAGATACCTTACCCTGAAGACAGCCTATCTCTCTCCAATATCTGTGTTCACTGACATGAGAGGACAGTGCATTCTGATCTTCAGGGGTCCCCTTTGGCATGATTTACTTTCCAGAATTCTCGGTGGGAGTCAGCTCAGGCTAGATTCCCCCTAAAATCATAGCTTTATTCAAATTCTTCCTGCAGTGCCTATTTTGAGGTGTCCCTTTTAATGAACTTCTTGACACAGTCCCCCAATTCACGTTCTTCTTTTGGGGAACCTGAACTAAAATATCAAAAATGCCATCATCAAAATGGCACATTTAGGAGCAAGGGATTCCAGAAATGCTCAGCAATATCTTGGTAGCAATGCCCGCCGGCCAACCAAGTCATCCGCATTTCTGTGAAATTACATTTTATAAATAGCTGCTGCCAAATATTATTTGTGTACAAATACTTGCACTGGGAGTTCTGTGCATATATGAATAAGAATTAATACAACTTGACACTTGCTTAAAATTACAGAAAAGGTATTTCCCAAGAATCTTTAGGAAATCTTCATTTGCATTATGCCCTCTTTGCTTTGTTTAGAAAGACTTGCAGTCTTATTACAAGAATATGATTCAAAACCTCTGACTAGAAACACAAGGTAACCAAAACACACATTATAATCTTGTAGAGAAAACTAAGCTTTTGCTTCAAAATGATACCATTCACTCACTACATTTTCTTTCTGCTTCAATAAGAAGCTGTCAAGTATTCCCAGAATTTCACAAATTCTCTTTACCCTACTGACTACATTTTTCCATAAATTAATTACTGCAAGTAAAAAATATTTATTTCTGCCCAAGGCAACCTGCAATGAGATGTCTTATGTCTTATTGGCATTCATTGAGGAATACAAAAATAAAGTAAATAGTTGGCATTAAAAATTGTTTATGCCTTCACATCTCCAAGGAGGAGGCTTAAAAATAATGTTCTCCTTTATTTCTTAGTTTACTTCATGCCAAGCACAGCCTCTTCACAACTTATAGTTGGTTTTTATACAAGATAAACGCAATTTAGTTGTAATTCAAGCTGCAGCGCCCATTAAACACCCACTGAAAACACTATGCACGTTTGATCTATTTGAAACCTGTTTCCAGTCATTTAGCCTCTCAGAGGGTTAGAACCATGTCCCATCTTTTTCTTACCTGATTCGTTTCTGTCTTCCATAGTGACTTGCAAATAACAGGGCACCATTAAATCCATGTGGAATGGATGAATGATCTTGTAGATGAAAGCTTCAAAAGAGAACTGCCTAGTTTAGTCTTTGGATATAGATTTAGCTTCTCTCACAAGGCCATGATTAGATGACATTACGGACTTCTCTAGCATAAAAATATATTCCTCTTCTCTGAGACACAGCTGAGCTTGAGACTCTTGTGATTCTAACAAACTCCTACATGTCTTTGACCTCACTGATGGGACATAGGAGGTATTTAGTTGGAATTCTATTTTGAACCCTTCTATAAACCATGCTACCCCCAAATTAATGAGTAATCACAAGGCAACTGAGATTTTCTTAAGCAAATACTTTCAGGGGAGCAATAGCATAGTGGGTAAGGTCTACTCTTAGGACACAGTGGGTGACAAGCTATATAAGGATTGAAAGTCTCCTCACACATACTGCCAGCACTCTTGATATTTGCACACTGAAAGAGGAAGCATCTAAGAACAAACTTTATCATATATAAGAAGTATAAGATATATGTATTAGATCTTATTTCATACTTTGTTATATCAAAAAACATACTTTCCCATAAGGTCTGTTTCCAAAAGCTGAAGGAAGAAAAACAAGAATCTAAGAAGATGCTTTTCTTCCAAAAGCCAGAGGATGAGAATATGGAAACAAATTTGGGGAGAGTAGAGAGTTTATGTGCTTGCCTTGCATGAGGGCAGTTCCATTCCAGTACCACATATGGTCCCTTAAGCACCATCAGAGCCCAGAGTCAGGAATGGCCTTTGAGTTCTTCTAGGTGTGGGCTAAACATAAAAAAAAATGAGAAAGAAAAGAGTGATAAAGAAAATGAGGATTATCCTGCTTCTTCATTCTGATTGGAGAGCATTGTTTTCACAGCTACTCCATGATAAAGAATCAAAGAAAAATGCCCTTGGATTTGACTTATGTTGTCCTAAAGTTTGATCTTCCTTCCCCTGTCCCATTTCATGTTTTCTTCCTACTGTCCCAAAGAATTCCTATTATCATTCATTTAAGTATCTCATTTCAGGCTCTGTTGCTGGGCTTCACAGCCAGGGAAACTTCTCTATCCATCAGTGACGTGCTGAGTGATGGTTGACATCACTGGGTCCTCTGACAGTAGAGGGAAGAGAAAGAAGATGATTTCTAGTTTTTGTCAATGTCATCGTATGACTGCTTCAATTATTATAGGTTTTAAGCTACACATATAAGGATTATTGAATTAAAAAGAAATGTCCCCTATCTCCTCTTCCATGATAGCAGGAAGCAATTCTAGCTTTCCTCTGCCTGTGTTCATGCTCCACCATATTGAAAATATATGCATGCCTATTAAATACATACATGTATCTATTTTACATCTACTGTATCAAATTATGCATGTATATTAATATATGTATGTAGTTGGTTTTCTGGGGGAGAATTTTGTCTGTTTGGTTTTGGTTATTAGGTTATTGTACATGTATCTATTTTACATCTACTGTATCAAATTATGCATGTATATTAATATATGTATGTAGTTGGTTTTCTGGGGGAGAATTTTGTCTGTTTGGTTTTGGTTATTAGGTTATTATTGGGTTATTAGGCTGTACTGAGGGCATACTCCTGACTCTGAATTCAGGAATCAATACTGGTAATGCTCACAAATAATATAGAGTGCTGAACCCAGGTCAGCCATATGCAAGACTACCAACCCTATCCACTCTGGCCCCTGTATGTATGTATTTTTTAGAAGAATGTTATTGAACCCAGGACTTCACATGTATAAGCCATGCATTCTGCCTCTGATCCCTATTTTCATCCCCAAACCATTCTTTACTCGGGTTCCTTGAAAAATTCTGGAAGAATCATATTGCAGAATGCAAAACAACACTTTCTAGATATCCATTTACTTATAAGAATTCTACATTCTAAGGTCAAGTACATGACATGAAACTCACCACAAAGAATAGTGAGTGCAGTTAGAGAAATAACTACACTGAGAACTATCCTAACAATGTGAATGAATGAGGGAAGTGGAAAGCCTGTCTAGAGTACAAGTGGGGTGGGGTGGGAAGGAGGGAGAATTGGGACATTGGTGATGGGAATGATGCACTAGTGAAGAGGGGTGTTCTTTTATTTTTTTTTGGTTTTTGGGCCACACCCGGCTGTGCTCAGGGGTTACTCCTGGCTGTCTGCTCAGAAATAGCTCCTGGCAGGCACGGAGGACCATATGAGACACCAAGATTCGAACCAACCACCTTTGGTCCAGGATCAGCTGCTTGCAAGGCAAACACCGCTGTGCTATCTCTCCGGGCCCAAGAGGGATGTTCTTTACATGACTGAAACCCAACTACAATCATATTTGTAAGCAAAGTTTTTAAATAAAGATATTAATATAAAAAAAGGAATTCTACATTCCAATTTCCCTCACCATTGTGAGAAGAAATACAATTGAGAATGGGGTCTTAGAAAGTTTCTATTCTAGTACTTTCTATCTGTGATAAGATCGATGTATTAAACAAAAAAATGCAGGAGATGATTCTTGGTCAGCTTAGGGCAACACTTTAGGCTGATTTGCTGATAAAAACCCTACTGAATAGGGTTAATTAAACTGAGATCCACAAATAGCAGAAATGAGAAAAATTTAGTACCTAGTTCCACTTCGCCCATCTCAGACCTATTCTTACTTATAGAGTGAATCCTTGGGGCTGGCTGGATCGAGTGCTACTTATCCTATGTGAATGAACAAGTAGCCCTTCCTTGTGAAGTGGAGCTTTTGGGCACAGGTCTAACACTCAGTAAATAGAGAGAAAACAGATGAGCTTGTGAAGAAGTCCCTTCAGCTCCTAGATGCTCATTATTCCTGTTTCAGGCTAGCAGACCAGCAGTTAATCTGTTGGAAAAATGGAAAATGAACCGGCTACAACAATCCTTTCATGCCTAAAGGATCTTATGCTAAAAGAGACAACTCCTATGGATTCTCATTACAGACTTAGATGTGTTTTGTTCGTAACTGGATGCTTTTCTGTCACACTCGCCTGCTCGCCTTTCCCCACTAGGTATACAAGAGCCACAATAAAAACATAATGGGGAAACAGAGCGATAGCTCAGTGGTAGGATGTTAGCTTTGCATGTGGCTGACCCAGGATGGATCTGAGTTTGATCCCCGACACCCCATATGGTCCCCAAAACGAGAAGCAATTTCTGAGCGCATAGCCAGGAGTAACCCTTGAGAGTCATTGGGTATAGTCCCAAAACAAATAAAAAAAAAAAAACCATAATGGGTCAGTCACCATGTTTGTACTGGACCAGCTCCACAAGACCTACTGTCTCAAAAGAGATGTAAATCAAGAGATGAAAAATCATGGATACAGTGGCCGTGCATCTGAAAGCTGACAAGCTCGGGAGGAAAGGACAGGCCATCCTTGCCTGATGCACCCTTCATCCATAATTGCTGCTTTGCCTATGTTCCTGCTTCACCACTCCTCTGCAGAGATATCATTCGAAACAAACTCTAGGTATGCCAACATCAGAACCTTTTTGGGATGAGTGAAGGAACTCTTAACACCCCCCCACACACACACACACGTACTGTCTTATACCCCTGGAAGACCTGGCAGTCATAATCACACCCATAAAAGCCACCGTATCAGCTAATTTGATTTGAATTCCTGGACCACGCACCTCAACTTCATTCATTGTCACCCCCACAGGGAACACAGCAGCTTAGAGGCCAATATGTAGCAGAAGTCACTTAATGTTCTGAAATATATGACGTAACAGAATGGTCACCGAGCAACCAGAGCTTACTAAATCTTCTGACAATGACTGAATGACCTCGCGGGAGATGCAATCATTTTCACAAATTTGCTTATAACTTTATTTCCTTTTTAGCCTCCACTCCTCTTTCTTTTTTTCTTCTTTTTATGTTCTATTCTTTTTTTTAACCTATTTTCTCACTTATCTGGAAGCAAATGAATCATGATCAACTGTGGTCTACAGGCTCTTTTAATCAAATAGATTTTCAAAATATTGTGGTACGGTACATCACAAGAGTCTGCAAAGCTTTTGTGGAGAACTTTGGGACTTTGAGAAGTCTGATATAAGTTAGCACATTATCCCTATTGTTTAGAAAAACAAGCGGAAGCTCACAAAATGAGAGCTATTCATTCCATAAAGAGCTAGCTTAACGAAGACTAGTCAGTGCAGGTCTTTACACCCTGTTTCAGGATCTGGCATTGTGAGAAGTTTGGAATATAAGGATCCTAGACACAATTGATCCTGTGAAACAGCTGAAGTTGGTGCTGTGTGGGACCGATGACTCAGTTTCTGCCCAGAAACCTTCTACAAACATTTGTTCCAAGCCTGCTGAGATTCTCATTTCATCAACTCAGACTCTTGGCTGTCACTCCCTAAATAGTATTTAAAAAAATTCCTATGTAAATGGCACAATGAAGACATCAGCTGCAATTATTATCCACTTTTGTCTATTTTAACCAAAAAAAAAATATCACATAACTCAGCCATGAAACCGAACCAATTCAGTTTAAACCCATACTTTCCAACATGGAAGGGGAAATAAGGATGTCTTGAAAAGAAAACGGGTTAGAATTAGGTACTCTGGGTTTAAGTCAGATGTGTCACAGATGTCACCATTATTTCAGCCTCCCTTTCTGATGTAGTGATGCTGGAATAATTAAAATAGAGCCTATTTCATAGCATCTTTGAGAAAATAATGTAGGATCTATTAACTGTCTTGTTCAAGGTGGTCTAAGAGCTGAAGGCTCAGAGAAAAATAAGATTGTGTTTGTGGCTCCAGAATCCCAATTTTCTAAAATAAGAAGATGAATTATCAACTATTGCAAATAGAAAGTACAATGGCAGATGTAAAAAGAGAAGTAGTTCAATAGATAGGGCAGTTGCACTGTATAGGACTGACTTGCTGTATTTTCTCTTAAGCCCATGCAAAAAACCATAACTTTAATCCATACCTTTGCCATCATGTGGCAGTCATCTCTTAGTGTCTCTATCTCTCTCTCTCTTAAGGATGATGTAATGGTTATTAAGGATCCCACTCAATGTCAGTCTCACCCCCTCTTTTTTAATATAATTTTTATTTTAATCATAGTAGCTTACATATCATTGACAATAATATTTTAATTACATATTAACATGAAATCAGGGGAATTCCATCACCTAATTGTCCTCCCTCCCCTCCGTTCCCATCCTATTTCCCATATCCTCTTCCCTCACCCCCGGGGCTGCTAGAATAAGTGGTCCCCTCTGTGTCTAGCTTACTACTTAGTGGTCTTACACTTGTTTGGTTTTGGTACCTCCCTTATTTCCCCCTCTAATTGGGAGGCGGGACTAGATAGTTCAAGTTATGTTGTTTTGTTTGAAGAAGAGAAAAGTAATAAACTGGGGGAAAAATCAAATACTCCAAAAATGGGCGAAGTCCTTCTAGACCATCTAGGCTCTCATCCTAGGTTTGAGAGATGATGGGGAAAAAGAAGGTGAAACATCACAACTCTACAAAAAGAAGTGTCAAATAAAATATCTAGTGAGCACTCCAAAAAAAAAAAAAAAAGATAAGCACCACATAAAAGCCATGGTATTGAGATAAAAATGTGGCAGAGGACATGAAAGAAAAGAAGGAAATAAATAAATATAAATAGAGACAACAACTTCAATAGCCAAACCAAAACAAAGAAGTTGACAGAAACTAGATAAGTAAATAAAAATAAATAAATAAATTGTTTTGTGCTTAACAAATCATAGCTCCTATATGCCATTTCCAAATACAGTCACATTCTGAAACACTGAGAGTAGTTTGAATACAAACTTGGGGGGTATAATTCAACTCATATAACAGATATGCCTAGTAAGCTATTCAGTGAGTTCAGGCCATGGGTAGATGAAATCTAAGGCCTGTTGCATTTGTGAATCAATTCTCTCTTTGTGCAACAATTGTCTTCCATTATTTCAAAGTCATCTTTACTCCATGATAGATATCTTTATATAAAAAAAAGAGGCTGCTTCCAGAGCCAGACAAGGTTATTGAAAGAGTTCTAAGCTTTAATAACTTTCTTTCCTAAGAAAGTAAGATATCCACAGCTGCAGATGAGTTGGGACAGGCATTGGAGACAGACAGTGGGTCTGAATAGCCAATGGAGTGAATTTGAGGAATATTTCTTTCTCAAGGATGTCGGGACACAGGTAAATTCAGTTCTTCTAACTTTAAAACATTAAACATGATGGGGACTCACTTCTGCATGTTTGAACAGAAACAAAATAGAAGTTTAGCTTTCTCCTCTAACAAGTTCAAGTGTTTAGAAATGATTGAGAGGCACTGATACACTAACACTATCAAACACAATAATGTTTGGACTTAAGTGTAATAAACACTTTGGTATTTATTTCATTGACGAGGTAAATATCAGCTTTTGGGGTTCCCTGGCAAATTTTCCCTAGAAAATTAAGACGATCTAGGCCTCTCCCTGAAGATGCTCACAATCTATAAGTCATGTGACCAATGTGTCACCCACTTAAGAATGTGGTACCTCAAGCATCTCTCTCCTTTCTTTTTGTGGAAGCATGGTTCCAAACCACATGACAGTTCATGAAGGAAAGAGCATAGAAAATTCAGGATGTAAGAAACTAACCAAGTGTACCAGGAGAAAAGGAATTTCAGCTCCTGGTGAAGGACTTCCTATATAATATTAAGCCCTGCAGAATCAGAAGTAAGGCAAAATTGAGGGTAAATTAATGTCTCAATTCCATAATTACATGAACAAAACCAATTAACATAACAAGGCAAGATGTCACTTGGAACCCTGTTGTGCAAAATTAAAATAAATTCTGGTTAAAATTCCAAAGAAAACCAAATGGCCTTGGGATCTTCCAAAAGCACTGCAGTAACTCAAAGTATCTCCATTTTCATTCTCATCATTCATGCCTGCCTATCATCTACAAAATAAGAGAATTTAAAGTTAAACTAACTAAACAAATAACAGCTGTCTCATTATCCAGATGTTTCCTCGTTTGAATGGACAGGCACAGGGTCTGATAAAAAGAATGAATGGAAAGAACACTTTGGTGTTTATTTTCTTGATGAAGTGAACGTCAGATTTTGGAGTTCCCTGGCTGTGACTTCAAAATAATAAAAATAAGAAGATTCAAAAATTAAAAATAAAAGATAAATGGGGCTGGAGTGATAGCAAAGTGGTAGGGCATTTGCCTTCCATGTGGTAAACCCAGGAGGGACCTGGTTTAATTCCCAGCATCCTATATGGTCCTCCAGCCTTCCAGTGGCAATTTCTGAGTGAAGAGCCAAGAGTAACCCCTGAGTACCACTGGATGTGGCCCAAAAACCAACCAATCAATTAATCAAGTTTAAGAAATTTAAGAAGATCCAGACCTCTCCCTGAAGATGCTCACAATCTAGAAGTCATGTGATTATTGTCAATGTGTCACCCACTTACCACAGGCATGAGCAAAGGTCATGAAGATGGTGCAAACAAGAATTGTGTGAAAAATTGCATCAGCAAGGACAAGACAATTGTGCTTCCACCACACCTGAATTTGAGTCTAAACAGATAAATAAAGCAGGAGTTGAGGGAGGACTAGGGCATGTTGTCATACAGAGAGGCCACGGTCACACAAGTCACAGTTTGTGTCCTGAGATGGAGGTGGCCAGAGATTGTCCATCTTGCTCAGATTACTCCTTCAGCTTCTCTTCCATCAGCAATTCTTTTTCCATCAATTCCAACAAAGAAATTGATTTCCTGTTCTGTCCTTATTTGTGACTCCATAGCAAATGGGTTCTGCTGCCATCATCTTGACTCACCCTCATTGTAAGTCTCTAGCACCTTTAAAAGTCACATGGGCAGGTACAATCTATTGAAGAGTCGGGCATATTTGTCCAGCTTAACTTTAAAACTAGTGCAGCAAAAGTGCCGGTTTCAAATTTCTAATTGAATTGGTATCAGACTACAGTCCATGGTAGGATTGAAGTGTCCAACCTGGTTAGCTGAGTCAAAGACTCTGTACCAGTCTCAGAAGTAGGATAGACTTGAAAGCAAAGCCTTGGACTTAAACTTGGACTGAAATTTCTCTGCTGTAGCAGGTTCTGTTCTTAGCCTAGGACACAGCCAGTCCAAACCCAATATTTCAACATTGAAGTGCCTGATATTGGCTGAATGAATCCACTTAGAAACCTTAAGGTAAAATACTCTTAGGAACTAGTTTGTAATTATAGGAACTGGATGTCTTTACTGTGAATTCATTTGTAACCTGGACCTAAAATAAATGAAGTTAGAGGCTGGAGAGATTGTAAAGTTCAGATGTGAACACTAAACAACTGGGTTTGCCTCTCTCCTCAAAAAAAAGGATGCAATGTGAAAGAAAAACCACAATCTTCTTCAGAAAGAACTAGGTTTTATTTTATCAATTGACAAGTGTTTAAATTTCATTTTGTGACAATTGTCTAGTTACTTACATAGCCTCTTTGTCATGATTTCTGATTTACTCATACAAAATTCATTGCAAATTTTTTATGAAGGCAAAAGATGGCATTCGTAAATGCTGACATAGTGCTGGGCCCATAGAGATACAGAACAAATTTATGAAAACTTTTAAATAATATAACTTTGATGGGAACTTGTGTGCATATGTTGCCTCCTTCTATCTTTATAAGTAGTTTCCGTTGTCATATCTACATGAGTAATAAAAATTAAGACTCAAAGTCATTCTCTGATTTGCAAGCACATCCAAAGAAAAAATGGCCTGATTCTTTGGCTGCATATGCCATTCTGCCCACCAAAAATTAGAAATACAGTGTTATCCTTGACAGCTTCCAGAATGGTATGGATGTATGCCCAGATTGGAAATGTGTTTTTTGAAATTCTAGATAAAAATTATAGTTCCATATTCCCTTGAGATAGTAGGAATAAGTTGCAATGTGGAATTTCCCAGAGAATCCTTTAAAGGGGGAGGGGGGGTCATTGCATGGGAAGTAATGTTTCTATTCATCTCTTTTCTTCCAGTCTGCTTCCTGGAAAGTGAACACAATGGCTGCAACTACAATGGCCATCTTGTGTCCTTACGGATAAGATTAAGCTATGTACAGAATATCAGAGAAAGTTTTCTTGATATAACTGTTTCAAGACTTCAAGAAAGGAGTAAATTAAGCATGATGAAGAAGAGAGTGAGAATAGAATGAATCATTGATAAAAGTGGAGTTATTATGTCAGTCCTGACTCATCAACTACCAATTAATTTTATATGAGAAGTTTAAAAACAAACCTTTACTTAAACACTGGCATTCGAGTGCCTTTTGCAGCTAGCTGAACTAAATCTAAACTAAAACAAGCTTCCCTTATATTTTTTATTTATCAATTTTTCTGTCTCAGAGATAAAGCTGTATGGAGACGTCAGTTATAATTAAAATTTTATGAAGCATAACTGAGTCAGACAAGGTGCAACAGGAATAGGGAGGAAATATCAGAATTTCAACAGAAACCAAGACTACTCCTGGCTCGGAAAAGAAATGGTAAAAAAAAAAAAAGCACAGATTCATTATTCTGTGTTGGAGTACTTCATATATACATCATTCCACTCCCTAGGCAGAGACTTTCAAACACTGAAGTTTCTGGAATAAAATATCCTGTTTTCTCCTAAGAGATCAACTCAGCAGTTGGAGGGGTTTTACTCACTTCTACCAGAGCATACACAAAAAACAGTAAGATCATTCAGAGAGTAGATTCCTGTAAGGATTTTTGGACAATTGGGACAAGGGGCAACCCCATTTTTTGAATACTGAGTTCTTAGTTTGAGCTAAATGAGCTTCCCAAGTCCTTTGTGCCTGTTAATTCTAAATTCTAGAAACCAATTCCGAGATATTCGTTCTTACACAAATCAATAGACTAAAGCACAGAGATATTCTGCATTTTGGAGTTTGCCAGAGAGAGTGGTTTCTATAAATTGATGCTGGAACAATCAATTTGAAACCCTTTGAATTTTGTGCAACTGTAGAAACAAACACAGGAAGTTCTGACACCCTCCTGGTGTGGCTCCTAACCCTCTCAAAAATGTTTCTGGCAATTTTAACCTGAATAATATTGATGTTTGTGTCTTCCTCTTGACTATTTTACAATGATTAGAGTCTCCTCTTTAAAAATAAAGGAAAATACATTACAGGAACTAAATTCTCAGAGGATGAAAAATGTATTTTCATAATTGAGCAAATTCAGCAAATTCAGACTCAGAAATATCTCCTTGATTCTCATAGGTCTTCACAGTGTTTTAGCAAGTGATTATTTTTTCAACTGCCTGTAAGAAAAGTGGAATTTAGAATTTAGTCCCCTAACCTAGGTGGTAAGACCAGAAAAATCAGGGACATTCAGAATTACAGTAAACCGTATTTCTACTTATGGAAAACAGTCTGACTTCAAGGTTAATGTCCATTTCACTTCACTGGAATCTAAGAGAAGTAATTTTACCTGAGAGGAGGAATTCATTGTTTGAGGGGATACCTCACTGCCCACATGCATCTTTTTACAGAAGCCACTATGCAAATCATCTTGAATCTCCATGATAGTCCCAGAATATTAGCACTGAAAGGAACTCACTGGCATCGCTTAGAGATGAACTGCAAGTTTCCTTCACTTTTGTCTTTGTCAAAGAAAAAGAACCATCAGGACACCTGTACCAAAAGAGATAGAGGCAACGCAGATAAAGCACCAGTGGGATTGCCTAAGGGAAAGCAATCATATGATAAGATGCATAGGACATGCCACTGACATTAAGTACAGAAAAGAAGTAAAAGGCAACTGAAAGGATCTAATGTGAGCTCATGCCTATGTTCCATGTTGACTTAATGGTAATGAATAACATACATGGTACCAAGCATATCCTGAGGTTATCCATTTTAACAGTTATCAGACCTTGGTTTAGTAAGCAGTACTATTCTCTTGTAGAGATTCTGAAGGGTGATGCCACTTATTCCATGACTTGCCAGAAGTCACAGTACAATTACAGTGTAGGTATGGTGTTATTCCAATTAATGAGACAGACTCCCAACTAATTAGGGCCTTTGCTTTGGGTCAGTGTCTTAAGGTCATCCTATTTGGTTTTCACGGCTTTCAGGAGTGGATGCGATTGCAGATGAAGAGACCAGGATCAAATGTGCATTAGTGTTCACAGTTAAAACTAATAAATAATTGAGATAGCTAAGATAAATGTCTTAGGATTCCAATACTTAGATGTTCACTCATTTAAATAATTGCACTATGTGTTTCTATAACTCTTCTAGGTTTGGTGGGCCTATGCAAACGATAATTGACACTCTAACACCATTTTTACTGTGTTCCTTGACTCTAAACCTTAAAAAAAAAACACTTAAACTTTTGTGTTTAACTTAAACAGGTAAAAAAGGTATACAGATGATGAGTATATATATATATATATATATATATATATATATATATATATATATATATATATTTTTTTTTTTTTTCATGGAGTTTTACCAGATTATGGTAATAACCAACAAATGCTAAGAGAAAGAAATAGATTATGGATGATTGTATAAGAACAGGATGGGGAAATGTGAGTCACTTCTTTAAAAAGGAGCCAAATGAATCAGAAACCTAGTTATGGTCACAACCACAGTTGCACAATGAAAGAAGGAAGAGGCCAAGAGGCCACTGAGAGTAAACAAATAGGAAAAGAGTACTGGTCTCTTCCCAGCCTGAGAGTCCATCTTCTCATTTTTGTTTTGAATATATATGGTACGCGTGGTTTTTAAAATGGAGACCAATGAGAAAAAAATTACTAGCGAATGTCCCAACATACACCAATGCTGCATCGGCCTGCCCTCCATCCATGCGCCCCCCCGCCCTTAGTGTAGGGAGAGAAAGGGGGAAATCCTGAAGACCACTATAGAGTCCACCTGAGCTGGCAACGAGGGAAGGCCTGAAGTCCAAGAAAGACATAGGGGAATGTCTCTGACATCGATCTACTCTAAAGAGTCTTCCCTTAACACTGAGAAGACTTAAACAATAACAATGACCTGGGCCCGGGAGATAGCACAGCAGCGTTTGCCTTGCAAGCAGCCAATCCAGGACCAAAGGTGGTTGGTTCGAATCCCGGCATCCCATATGGTCCCCCGTGCATGCCAGGAGCTATTTCTGAGCAGACAACCAGGAGGAACCCCTGAGCACTGCCGGGTGTGGCCCCCAAAAAAATGACCTGCCTACTGAACAGGGCTTTTCTGCATTTCCCTTTAATTGTGAGTTGAAATTAGAAGATACTCTGCACCATCCTGACTTCAACGTAGGATATACAGATTCCAGGATCTTCAATACAGAAACGTGATGCCAACAACAGAGACTGTGTGAAAAATAAAACTGTATTGGAAATACAGATAATGATCTGGATTGGACAAACTAGTTTGACTGGAGCCTAGAGTTGGTCTTATGTTCAGGAAACTTCAGGGGTAGGGTCTCCTTGTATTTAGGCCAAGGCTTTTTCTTTCCATGTCCCCCATATTTTGGTGGGCCTATGCAACTGATAATTGCCACTCTAATACCGTTTTTACTGTGCTCCTTTGACTCTAAACCTTAAAAAAAACCACTTAAACTTTTGTGGTTAACTTAATATGCATGTGCATGGAAATGTAAAAAGCTACTATGCCTTCAAGTTTAAAGACTTACATAAATTTTATGGCTTTAGATTGCTTTGTGCACTGCTAAGAAATGTTATAATGTACTACAATCTGGGGTCTTGAGGGACAAAGTAATTGTACATGGGTTCTGTTTTATTTTTTATTTTTTTTATTTTATTTATTTATTATTTTATTATTATTTTCTTAATGTTCTTTGACTGTAAGTTCAAAATTAAGGTGTCAGCAGGGGGATTTCCTCTGAGAACTCTGCTTTTGGGTGATTGTCCTTCCACTGTAACTTTACCTTGTCCTCTTTCTTTGCATCATTGTTCACATAATTAAAATTAATTAAAGGGCCCGGAGAGATAGCACAGTGGTGTTTGCCTTGCAAGCAGCCGATCCAGGACCAAAGGTGGTTGGTTCGAATCCCAGCATCCCATATGGTCCCCCGTGCCTGCCAGGAGCTATTTCTGAGCAGACAGCCAGAAGGAACCCCTGAGTACTGCCAGGTGTGGCCCAAAAACCAAAATAAATAAATAAAATTAATTTTAAAAAGAGCCAAATTGAGCTTCATATTCTGTGTGATAATCTTTTAGGGTATCTGTCCTATTTGAAATCTAGCCTTGCTTCTCTGCCGATTGTCTTTACATCCCCATTTTTTCACCCAGAAATTCTGGGAACAAACTGGCACTATGTACTTCTTCTGAACACATAATGCAGTATATTTCACTTTCTTGTCACTAGCACAATAAAAGTCTCTCTTGCTTGCATAAAACCAGGTTTGAAACTCGAGTAATAGCTCCTCAGACTAGAGAGAGGCAAAATCTAAAGAGCCTCGAGATCTCACTAAAGTTAGACTATATCTCAGAAGCAATAGTCAATCAATGAGAGTTGATGTGTTTTATTCCTTTCTTAATAAAGTGTCACCACCACTCATAAACTAACTAGTTCCTAAGGGGTTGATGTCAATGAAGCATTTTCTAAAAGGCTGATGCCATTGGAAAAATCACATTTTCAAAAGCAGTTGGAGATACACAAGAAATGACAAAGGATTTCTTATTGTATTGCCTTAGTGATACCCTAGCTATCATGGCCTCCATATGCAATCCAATTGCCTTTCCAGATATTCTATCTCTTCTGACCCCACATGGTCTGCTGCACAGTATGCACCATTCAGACCCTACCAGTCCAGTTTCACTTCCATTTAGCCTGATGGCAAACAAATAGTAGAGCTGAGGAAAGGAGCCAAGTCCTTTCAAGGACAAAGATTCTAGAAAAGAGCATCACATTTTACTGTGGCCAGACAGAGGGCATTGTTGCCCACTGGTAACTTTTCCATGCTACACTTACTTGTTGCCTCTGAATTATTATTGTCAAAGTTTCCCTTCAAGCCATCTCAGACTACATAGTTCCTAACTCTGATATAATATCCAACACTCTTGGCTTCCTTATAGTATGGCCGTGGAATATTGTCTTTCTCTAAAATTGTTCTTGAGTTGATCCTGCCATACTCTTGCCCAAACTGGGCCCCCTGAAAACTCCGACATGAGGATATAGAAATGATAAATGTGTTCCGTTTTATTCTCCCAATCTCGAGAAATAGCCAATGTCTAATATCCTTTTATTATGGACTATCTGGGGGGGGGGGGAATTCTAGGGTTATTACAGTCATAAATAATCATGTAAACAGCCATAGGGAACTAAGAGTTTTCCCCAAGAAAACTTTACCCCACCAACCTGAGATGAAAATACTTCACAATATAATGACAGGGGAGAACTAGCACAATACGCAAAGTCCAATATGTAAGCAGCAGCCAGCAGCCGGCAGGCTGAGTACCTTTGGGATTGGAAGTCATGATCAATTGGCTGATCACTTGGATTCACTTTAAGAAGCAGCCATAAAGTCTTCAACAACCTGGAGGGCAGAGAAAATAAAATGGGGCTGGAGGACAAAGGATACTCCTTAGTAGAACTTAAGCTTAAGAACTTAGCTCAAGACATATTTATCACTTCTTCCAACTGTCTATGTAATAGTAAATCCATTCCCTCTATGCATGAGTGAGAGTCCTTACTCCACCACTAATAGCTGTGGTATCTCATTAAAACCCAATTGGCTAATTAATGAATTCAGGCATTGGTTTCCTCTGATTCCTCCACCCACTGAACAAACCAGACTGAAGCATCCAGCAAGAAACATGAGCTCATTAAAATAAAATAAAAGGAAAATAAGAACCAACCCCTCATGGCAACTAACAGGCATATGGACACACAAATTATGAATGAAGGAGTTAATAATTCCAGAGCATGGTACAGAGCATCAAAAACATGTGAGGTAGAGCTGGAGCAGTGGCACAAGTGGTAAAGCATCCGACGGTCCAAGGTTTGATCCCCCAGCATCCCATATGGTTCCCCAAGCCAGAAGCGATTTCTGAATGCATAGACAGGAGTAACTCCTGAGCATCACTGGGGGGGGGGGGCAAAAAATAAATAAGTAAATAAATAAACAAACATGTGGGATGTAAAATAAAAATATATTCATGGATTGGGTGAAATGATCCCAGGCACCATGTTTCTAACCCCTTAGGCAGATGGGTCTGATGAATCAGGGTAATGGTGGGAAATAATACTAAGTAGGAAAAAGATTCATTGGAGTTAGTCCCTGTTCAGGTGCCAATTGTGAAATAAAAATATATCCACGAGTTGGGTGAGATTGCCCCAGGCACCATATTTATAATCCCTGAGGCAGATGGGTCCGATGAAGCAGGGTAGCAAAGAAGAAATAATGCCATGCCAGTCAAAGATTTACTGGAGTTATCCTGCTTTTACTTCTCAGCCTTTCTCTGACAGGTGCTCTCAGTCCCCAGCCCCATGCCTTTTTTTATTCAAAACAACTTCTAGCCCCAGGTAGGGAAAGGTGAAGACAGATACAAAAACAACTATACAGTGGGTTTTTGCATATCAAAAGAAGAGGTAAGAGAAAAGGAAGTTGGGGGAACACTTTTGTTTGGTATTGATAGTTGGGTATTACCTTATAGGGGAGATGGAACACATAGAAAGTAGACAGTAGACAAAAACCCACATTTGATGGTTTTTTTTGAAAGCTTTGTGACAAGGTGACCTTGGGGCTGAATCTTACCATAAAGTCTAAAGCTGAAACCACTGAAGAATAGAGTGTGGATTACAGACATATATCAACAGAAAATTCCAGAAGCATAGTTTTCTTCATTCTGACTGAAGGAAACCCCAAACCCTAATGGTACCCATGAGGCCTGGCAATATCAGCTTTTTTCCATCATTTATTTTGGTTGCTAGGCAACCACTAATGAGCTAAATCCAGCTTCTATCTCAATTAATTTGAAGGGAGATATGTTGTTGTTCTTAAAAAACTGCATCCCTTTGGAGTATGCTTTCACGAAGGAAAGTAAATAGCTCTGGGCTTTTCTTTCTGGTTTGATTGTAGTTTCTTTTTTAACTTTTCTTCAATCATTGCTCCCCCTCAGAAAACAGTCACACAGAGGACTCTGAGGCAGTGCTGGGTTAACATTTTGTAATAAGCCTTTTCCAGATGCACTTGTTTTAAACCTTTTTATCTTTGGGGAAATAGAAAGGTGATTAAGATGGATTTTTGAGTATCTCCTAAAAAAAAAAAAAAGAAAAGCATTCTTGCAAACATAGAGATGGGGAACAATGTGCAAATTGTATGTATAGTCAATGTCAGTTTGTCTCCAGCAAGGTCACCAAGACATTATTAGATGGGAAGTGGTGAGACTTCATTTCCAATGCACCAATACTCTGTAGTGGAAAAATAATCCACTCTCTGTCTCCAAGCAGAATGGCATCTCCATGAAAAAGTGGGCATACAATCCCTCAAAACTCAGATAAAATAAGACTATGCCTACCACAGCCGAAATGTAGAGAATTTGGTGCAACGGTAGAAATGTATCAATACTAATGAAAAAGTCAATCATTTTAGCAATATTAATTGTTTGTTCAAGAATTATTTTTATAATAAATATAGGCATACAGATTTTAATTTCAACCCATTCATTTATATGCATGTAGGTGTTTATGTCAAATACAAAACAAAATATTTCAGTGATTAGTAAGGTTTGATTAAACTTATCTGATAAAACTTTATTTTTCCTAACTGTATGGCTCATAGAGGAAAAATATTGGCACTTCAGCAGGTAAAATGTAGCATGTGTGATTCTTTTGGGATCCACAGAAGTTTGTATCTGAAGATGCCCAAAGCCATTGGATACAATACTTTATAAAAATGACAGACTGGGGCTGGAAAGATATTATAGCAGGTAGAGTGCTTGTCTTGTATGTGGTTGACCCAGGCTCAATCACTAGCATCTCATATAGTCACCTGACCAGCACCAGGAATAATTCTTGAGTGTGTAACAAAAAGTAAGCCTTGAGCATCACTAGGGTTGAAAGACAGTACCAGTATATATCAAGTACATAGTACATACAAAATAAAGACATGATACTTGTCTATATTCATTCGTATTCTCTGTCAGACTTAAAATCATCTAACAATTACATACAATGTCTAATGTTATGTAAATTCTATGCAAAGAGGTGATACTGTATTATTCCAAGAATCATAATGAGGAAAAATATTTTTTCCCTCTTATGCAGCCTTCATAGGTCCCTTACAAATATACACCGATTTTTCTATGCATGGTTAAATCCACAGATGTAGAACCAGGGATCCCAAGGGTAAACTGTAGCTCAGAATGGTTCCTCTAGGGAGGTGGCAAAATGAAATAAACGCATAATCCACACTGCTATTGAATCATCATAGGGGAAAAGGCATTTTTAGAGCTCTCTTCAAGAAAACACAAGTCATAGAATATTAAAATTCACAGTCATATAAGAATTATTATTAATGAGGATTGAAGAAAGCATATGTTTAATTATTTATAAATATGAGATTTGCATCAAGGATAGGATATGCATCCAGCAAATTTTCCAATGATATTACTGGTTAGGTTGAAGACTAATCAGAGAATTTCACACTTTGTACTGAATATCAAAGGAGTCTGCACTTATAACAATGACCATTAAATCTATAATGTGAATAGCAAATCAAAACAACAATGGGGTATTATCTCACGCCACAGAGCCTGACACACATCACAAAGAACAAGAACAATAAGTGTGGCATTGACGTGGAAAGAAAGAAACTCTCATTCACGACTGGTGAGAATGCCTTCTAGTCCAGCATATCTGAAAAACAATATGGATGTTCTTCAAAAAACTGGGACCAACATAATAATACAGTGATAGGGCATTTGACTTGCATGCATCTGACCCAAGACCTACTTGGTTTCAATTCCTGGCATCCCATATGGTACCCAAGCTTTCCAGGAAGGATTTCTGAGCACAGAATCAGGAGTAACTCCTGTGTGCCTCTGGGTGTGGGCCAAAAAAATAAAAAGGAAATTAAACTCCCATATGATTCAGCAATGCCAGGAACACAATACAACAGTACACTCCTATGTTCACTGCAGTTCTATTTACAGTAGCAAAAACCTGGAAATAACACAGCTGCCTGATAACAGATGAATGGCTAAAGAAACTGTGGCACATCTACAAAATGGAATACTATGCAGCAGTCAGGAAAACTAAAGTTATGAAACTTGCTTATTCATGGAGTAACATGATGACTATTATGCTGAGTGAAATGAGTCAGAGGGAAAGAGATAGACAGAATAGTCTTGCTCATCTGTGATACTTAAGAAAAATAAAAGACAGTACAGTAATAATACCCAGAAACAATAGAGATAAGGGTTGAAAGAACCAACCCATGATGAAGCTTACTAAAGAGTAGTAGGTACAGTTAGAGATATAACTACACTAACAAAAACCATGGCAATGAATGATAGTGAGAGTGAGAAATAGAATGCTTGTCCTGAAGAACAGGCAATGAGTAGGGGAGGAGGGAAATGTGGGACTGGTGGGGAAAAAGTTGCACTGGTGAAGGGAAGTGTATATTTTTTGACTGGAACCCAAGTGCAAACATGTCTTTAACCAAAGTGTTTAAATAATTAATTAAAAATAAATATAGAATGTGCTTGTGAGGGGTTTTAGTTACATTGATTATTTTGGATGCCCAGGACTTACTACTGGTTCTGTGCTCAATGTTCATTGTGGTGGCTTTTTTAATTATACACAGAGTTAGGCATTAAAATGGTGTCAGCTACATGTGCCTTAATCCATATTTTATCATTTTAGCTCTAGAATATGCCTTAAAGAGATGGCTTTTTCTGTGTCGTGCACATTACCACAAATGCTTTAAACAAAGGATGGATGGCTCCAATGAGGGGTGGAGCCAGAGTAGCACAGCCATCCTGCTTCGCTCCATGGCTGCATGTATCTTTTAGTCCATGAACCCCACCACAACATGTAGTAAAAACCACACTACAAGTGTGGCAATGGGGAAACAAAACAGGACATCATGCATAGAGAATGAAGATGGCAGCTCTAATGACAAAAAGTACCGACCACCTAGTTAGCCCTTCAGATAAGGAGTTTAGAGTAGACATATGGAGGATGTTCAGAGAACTCAAAGAAAGCATAGGTAGATATGAGCTGAACAGACCACAAAGGTAGAAACAGAAAACTCCAAACTAAAATCAGAGAACTGAAAAACTCAGTAGATGAAATGAAAACCTTAATGGAAAGCCACTTCAACAGAGTAACAGCAGCTGAGGACAGAATGGGGGATCTGGTAGATGAGATGCAGAACAATTCCATATAGCAGAAGAGATTAAAAAAGAACCTTATAGCAAATCATCAGACAATGGAAAAACTACTCAAAGAATGTGAACAGATGAAAATAGGAGTCTTTAACAAATTCAACAGAAACAACATAATAATCATTGAAGTCCAGAGACCCAGGAAGAGAATAATAATAAGAGGAGTTGGAGGAAGAGTTAGAAGAGGAAGAGGAAGAGAAGAAGAAGAAGAAGAAGAAGAAGAAGAAGAAGAAGAAGAAGAAGAAGAAGAAGAGAAGAAGAAGAAGAAGAAGAAGAAGAAGAAGAAAAGAAGAAAAGAAGAAGAAGAAGAAGAAGAAGAAGAAGAAGAAGAAGAAGAAGAAGAAGAAGAAGAAGAAGAAGAAGAAGAAGAAGAAGAAGAAGAAGAAGAAGAAGAAGAAGGAGAAGGAGAAGGAGAAGGAGAAGAAGAAGAAAAGGAAGAGGGAAAGGAAAGAAGAAGGAAAGAAAGGAAAGAGAGGAGGCTAGGGATGTGATTCAATTTGTAGAGCATATGACTTATAGGTGTTAATGCCTAGGCTTGTTTCCAAATGATCTATATTAAAAAATAAAAGAATTTGGTGCCTTCTTTCCATCCAAATAAGTCTTCTACTTGGCATTTCTCCCTGTAGTCCCTTCTACTTTCTGTCAGATGTGGTTTGACTGGTGAATCATTCATCAACTCTAAAATTGGGACATTATTTTTAGAAAGAATGAAACCCCTGTCTTGCCATAGATTGTTTTCCTTCAAAGTCAATTTAAAGACCACTGTCACCACCTTACTTTAATAGAGAAAGAAATTAAGGTTTCACAGGGCTGCATAGTTGCCCACAAGATGGTACTGGCAGTAGTGATAGCACCAAACTGAAATTCCAGAACAATCCCTTACCCTTGCCACCAGCCATCCTTCCAGTTCCTAAACTTAAGCTGTCACTGACCTATTCTTCTTTCTAGTCCTATTCAATCTATTTGAAAATCAACAGTCCAATTCCGGGATAATTGTAAGTCTAAGCGTAGAAGAGTCCATAAGTAAAAATAAATAAATAAAAAGTATCAGGTCTATGTTTTTTACTGTAAAACCTAAATAGGCCCTGGCTCACAGCAATAACCAGAAAAGTTGAAGCAATCTGATAAGTAGAAATACCTGTGTTCTTAGACTTTGGAGCTGCTTCAGCTAGATACAGAGGAATCTGGGGCTGGGGTGAACAGGAGGAAGTGATTTGTTGACTAATAGCTACAATGGGTTAACTTCAGGGCATTTATCCCAACTCCCTTTTCCCTGGGATTGGTTTTTTTAAGTCAGAGACCAACAGCACAGCACAAAGATCCTTAATTTTCTTCTTTTGTTATTTTTTTTTGGTAGGAGAGTCACAGAGACTCCAGTAAAAAGAGAAAAAATTAAAAAGGGGGTGTTCTTTATATAACTGATACCCAACTACAATCATGTCTGTAACCAAGGTGCTTAAATAAAAATAGTATTAAATTTTTTAGATATAAATTGATGCGTTTTATAATGGCACCCAAAATATAAACAAAGGACTAATGAGTTTACCAAAAGATTTAGGAAACTCCCTACCTACCTAAATATTTGCTCTACAATCATTTCCAAAGCATGAGAAATAGTGCAGCAGATAGGGCTGTTGATTTGCATGCATCCTGTCTGGGTTTGATTCTTGGCATCACAGATGATTTCTAAACCTTGCCAGGATTTATCTCTAAACACAAAACCAGGAGTAAGCACTGAGCACTGCTGTATGTGGCTCCGAAAGCAAGTAAATTATACACATACCAAGAGTTTTCACCACCATTCTTCGGAGAAGCAGTACAGTCTTGGCTGTGGGATAACAAGATAGGCTGACAGTGTTGGTTGACAAAAATAACAAAGATGAAAATTGATGTCTCTGAGACCCAGAAGCAGGAAGAACACTGCATCTTCCTGTGGGAGCACTGAGAGTCTCAGGTGAGTTTTGGAATGCTGTCAGTGGAATCTCAGTCCAGATATCTCTGGGCCACAGCTTTTCTCTTAAAAATGTGTTTGGGTATATTATATTAGAACTTCCTTGATCTCTAAGATCCTGACTATATTTGGGATAATATATACATATAATCTAGGGTAAATTCCCAAATGTTCTTTCTTCTTTATATATAAATTTTATTGTGACCAAAGCGAATTACAAATCTTTCTCAGTAATATTTTTTTACTTGTAATGAGTTTATTTATTTATTTATCTTTCAGGTCTTTAAATATCAATATATCTTTCTGTTATGAATACTTAAGTACATTTTGTTTTATGAATATTCAGCTACATAGTTGCCCTAAAGCAAACATATGAATTATGAGTTCTATAAACATACAGATTAATATTCAGTATGTCAAATAATATTTAAGGTACATAGTGACAATGAATCAGGGCCATTCCCACCACCAGTGTTGTCCTCCCTCCTCCCCTATTCTCAGCATGCATCCCTTATCTGGACTGCTAGTGTAACTGGTCCCCTCTGTGTATAGCTTATTGTAGATTGGGTATTGATTCTGTTGTCGTTGACTTTGGGTTTGATGTTTAAGTCTGATCATTTTTTTTATTTCCACTGAATGTTCATAAGACTGGTCCTGGTACCATCCATTCTTCCCCTCAATTTATGAGGCAGAACAAGATGATTCAAATGTTCTTTCTTCAACAATGGAGCACCATTCTCTAAGAAAGTTAGAGAAGGATTAACAAATACAAAAGAAGATTTATATTCCACCAACTCCCTTTCCCTATCCACTAGTCAATAGAAAAATGGCGGGTAGGCACATATCCGAGGTGATCAGAAGGATGGAAGAATTTAAAGAATTAAAGAATTAAAGGGCTATGAATTGAAGGGTCCAACCAGGGGAGAGGAAGTGTTTAATGTCAGAAGGAACTTTGACAGATTAGAAATCTGGCTTCAAAGAGAAAGACAGGTGAGCATAATAAGTGATTGAAAATTTATTTTAGAGTGTTCCAAAGGGAGACATGCTAAGAATGTAGGCTCAGTGTAAAGAAAGAAATGCTTTCTGGAAATTAGAGGTTTCTGAACATGTCGCTACTGCTATACAAGCCACACCTCCATCACAGTGGCACCAAGGTCAAGATGAACACTCAGAACACAGGATTCATTAAGGAACTGATGAGATTCCTGATTTTCTTTCTTGTAGGTCTGAGATAACTGGTCAATAGAGGATGTGTTATATCCTCAGTCCAAGGTCTGACTTCCTTTCTCCTGAAAAACATTCTGTGATTTCAGAAATGACTATTAAGAATGATCTCAGACCACAATGTGTTCCGTCGAATATATGCTTCCTCCAATGACTGGGAAAATGATATAGCCAGAACCTATGGTTCTCAGGGACAGATCAATAGTATCGCAAGCAAAGCTCATGTCTTGCATGCAGTCAGCCCAAATTCAAATTCCAGCACCCCATTTGTCATAATCCTATTAGGATTGGGTATGGTCAAAAATGAAGGGAAAAAGGAAGGGAAGGAAGAAAATTGTAAGTTGTTCTATGAAATATAAATGAGAATATGTGGTAATGAATAATATTTATTAAATACTTTCGAAGATTGTTTCTTCTGGACAATGAATAAATTATGTCACTTAATCCTTGCAGGACAGCTTCTATGTCCACCAAAAGGATGAGATTACTCATAGAGGGAAGTTAGCGCTCTCACCCATATCCCAAAACCTCAGATTAAAACTCACTGTCTAGGGTAAATCTTGAACAACCTGTGTGTTTTATGTTCTCTCATGTGTCCATTGCTAACACAGTCAACTTCTAGAAGACCTGGTCATGAGAAGCTACTGTCATCCATATGTGCAAAGTAGGGGCATTAAATCACAGGCTGCAATGTCTTTGGAAATGAGAGGAGGGTACTATTATTTTCACTGCTTTCTAGAGAATAAAAAAATACAAGCAAACGAGGTTCAGAACAAAGCTAAGTCTAAAACATTGACTCCATGGAAACATAATTTTCCTCTAATAGCACTAAATGATTCAATTAAACCCTGACACTGCTTCTTAAGAACGAATGAGAGATGGGTGCTTGGTCTTATTAGCCTTCTGTTTTATTAATCCACCTAGAATGAAAGTGATGGAGAGAACTCTCACAGCTCTCCTTCACTTTTAGAGAACCCAAAATGATCTCTTGGTTTGTGGGTCATGGGACTCAAAGGCCATATGCTCTGTGAATTGATCAGTTTCTTTCCCAAGTGCTCAGTTATACTTGCATGTGCCAAATAATTTTTTTATAAATTATCTTTATTTAAACACTGTGATTACAAATATAATTGTAGTTGTATGATTACAGTCATGTAAATAACACCCCCCTTCACCAGTGCAGGATTCCCACCACCAATTTCCCGGATCTACCTACTCCCCACCCCACCCACACCTGTACTCGAGACAGGCTTTCTTTTTCTAATTTTTTCCCATTTTTCACATTGTTATGTGCCAAATAATTTACCTGCCACTCCTTCTCAAAGACATTGCTTACATTCTCCTTTAGCTTGAGAAAGAGAAGAGGCAGAGGAGAAAGAAATCTAGCCACCACCAGTGAGATAAAGGGCTATTAGTCCAATCCAAGTCCAGAGCTAAAATTCCATGATGAGAGGGGATCTGAGTAATTTAAGATTCTCAGACCTATGTCCATAAATAGGCAGTATCTGTTTATTCCCTGCAATGAAAGGGGCCACACACCTGAAAAGTCAGGAAGACACTATAATGATGACAAAACCCTTGCCCATCCCCAGCCCCTGCACCCTTACTTTCTCAGCTATCTCACCCTTACTAGTCCCAGCTATCTTCTCTTCCCCCAAATTCCTAGGCACAACTGCCTCATCACAGTTAACTCTAATGCTCCCTTTCCTCCACCACCATGGCCCTCCCCTCATTCCCCTCACCTCCTTCAGTTTTTTGCTCAGAGTCTCACCTGGTTGTGAATTTCCCAGACCTCACTACTAAAATATTTAAATATTTAAAAATATTTTTAAAAGGCAAGTCAGCCCTCTGCTCACTCTCCACCCTCCCATCCAATTTATATTTCTCATTCCTCTTCAATATAAGCTCCAGAGAGAGTATGACTGCTTGGGTCCCAGATGCTTTCCAAGATATGACTCTAGAGCAAGAGTCAAAGGTTAAAAAATATACTTGGGCATCAGAGCAATAATACAGAGGGTAAACATTTGCCTTGCATATGGTTGACTCAGGTTTGATCCGCAACACCCTGTTCCCAAGCCCCCCAAGAGTGATCCTTAAGTGCAGAGCACTGCCAGGTATGACTCACTGCCAAAAAAAAAATTTAGACCCACTGAGTCTCAGCCAGCAAGCAAGAATCTGTGTCCAAATGTAAACTTATGGAACAGCACTTACCACCACAACTTCCAGGGCTGCTGACAATCCGATGAGCAAGAAGTAAACAAAGTCATTATACTTCACTCTTGGCTTGTAAATCATTTGCAAGCTCCCATAATTTTTGTTGAGTTATTTTAATTGCTCTCATTTGCAGAAGTAAATTAGGTGTAGCATTGTCCTCTGGATTCGGTTCAGATTGGATCCAGGAAGGAACAAAATGAAACACAACAAAAGCAACCTTTTCCAAACTGAAGCCAGGCACTGTGAGGGAAATTGATTTGTAAACCTTGATCAAGGTGGTTTTGAAGGCAAATAGAGTCAGAACATCATGGAGTTTTTAATCAAAGTCAAGAAAAATTGCTCGATTAATACCTGCATCTGGCACCAAGCAAGGTTCTTTGTGCTGAAGTGCCAGAGACCAGGCTATTGCCACTTCAGTCACAGCAGCCCATCAATAAAAATGTTCCTAAGCTGGGCTCTCACAAGTATGTTTCATGAGGTTCTTAAACACTCATGAAGTAATAAAGGGTCATGAGAAGTGGTCCGCAGGATGCATGTATCCCATATCTCTTTATCGTCTTTTCTAGGTATTATATTTCTGTTTTCTCCTCTCTCATTTTTGCTCTAATTTATTGCTTAACAACAGAGCAGGTAAGCAGAAGTTAGGTGAGGAAGCATAGGAAGGTAAGCGTAGAAAGAAAGATATGATTTTATTCAACATAATTTTAATGAGTGTTGACAGGTACAGAGTGGCTGGACAGTTTTTGAAGAAATTTGAGTGTGAACCCCCTATTCCATAGTCAAGTAAAATAATGGTATTTTAATAAAATATGATTTTTTAATGTAATACTAAAAGTTCAGATCTGATGCAATTTTCATATGAGCATCTGATGCCATTCTGTGAAGCAAGAGTTCTGGGGACACTGAACCAGATTTAAGTTACGTTATCTTTGCTGTCATCTAGAGATCATCAAAATGTTTTCCACATTCTTGGGCTGGGGAGACATTACAATGGATTGGGCAATTGCCTTGCATGTGAGCCACTCGTGCTCTTCCTGGCAATGTATATGGTCTTCAAACCTCACCAGGAGTTATCCCTTTGTGAAAATCCAGTAGCCACAGAGACCACTTGGTATGACACTAAAAAAAATAAAAATTTCCCCACATTCCTGCTTGAAAACCCAAACTTGAAACCATTCAGTATTAGCAATCTTGAGCATAACAAAGTTTATGTGTTTATTTCGATCAACTAGTTTTATCTACCTATCTATGTATATTATTTGTGGTTTAGAAACTCTTGACTGATCATGTACTTTCATATATGGTCACTATTCCTACACACCACATCCAAATTCACCAAAACTTAGTGAATTGAGGAAGAGACCCAGAAATATGTATTTTCTTCTTCAAAAATTCTTATCTCCACATGGGTCTGAGGTTCACTTATCTAGAATGGAAATAATGCAGTTGTGTGTTGGAGGCTGTTAGAGCTAGAGAGCAAGATGGAGTGTCTGATGCTTGAAACCTAAGACCTGTGTATGTGACAGGTGGCCACTGTGGCATTTACCCCCTAGACCTAAAGGAAAGAACAGCCATATAGTTCAGTTAGCAAAGGTCACAAGATGTTCCAGTAAACCGCCTGAGTTGCTAAGATAAGATCACACATCCTGTTAAGCTACCATTGTGAAAGAATGCTTGTGCCCCATAAAGATAATGTATAACTGGAAAGTCCCTCCTGCTTCAACCCCTGTCCCTTTTGCAAAAATGCACGGAAAAGTACTGACTGTTACTTCCGTATTTTGCTCATGCTAGAAAAGCTAGCCCCCTTTCAATAAACTTTGGCTCTTGATCAGCAAGCTTGACTTGAGCTCATTTCTTTCCCAGTCTCTTTCCTCCTTTTTAGGTCGGATCCTGCTGGAGACCCACGAATTACTTCGCGATCCTCCATCCACCCTGCGGGCAGGGTCCCGGGGGTCGCAGTTGTGGGATCCAATTATAACTCTTTTTGACAGTAAATTTTGTTAATTTTAAAATTGTTAATTGCTGGGTTTCAGTCATACAGTGTATACCATCCTTCACCAGACCACCCTTCCCATCACCAATATCTCCTATTTCCTTCCCAATCCCACACCTTTACCCCTCCCTGCCTTGCTCTAGGACAGACAAATTGCTTCTGTCTCTGTCTCTCTTTCTCCCCCTCTATCTCTCTCTTTTTTTTTTACACTGTACTTTACACTGTTGTTAATGGTGCGGTGCCTTGCCTGTTAGTTTCTCCATTTTCAGCACCTAGCTCATTTCCAACTATCATTATTCTAATATTATCATTATTCTACCCTTATCATTATTCGACCCTTTTCTACTCTAGCTATACTCACTGTTCTTTGTGATGAACTTTCTAACTTGGGCTGAACCTTCTGAACTTTGTCTCTATTGTCTCTGGGTATTATTTTCATACTACCTCTTGATTTTTTAGATCCCACAAATAAGTGAGATTATTTTACATCTATCCCTTTACCTCTGGCTCATTTCACTCAGCATAATATCCCCATGTCCATCCATGTATAAACAAATTTCATGACTTCATTTTTCCTAATGGCTGCATAGTTTTCCATTGCATAGATATACCACTGTTTCTTTAGCCACTCAATTGTTGTTGAGAACCTAGGCTGTTAATATCTAAAAGATACATAAAGCATTAGTAGAACTTAACAAGAAAAATGAATAGCATCTAACCCATTCACAAATGAGAAGAGATTAATAGAAACTTTCTCAAAAAAGAAATACAGGGGCCAAAGAGATAGCATGGAGGTGGAGCATTTGCCTTGCAAACAGAAGGACAGTGGTTAGAATCCCAGCATTCCCTATGGTCCCCTGAGTCTGCCAGGAACGATTTCTGAGTGTTGAGCCAGGAGTAACCCCTGAGTGCTGCCAGGTCTGACCCAAAGACAAAAATAAAAGAAATACAGATAGCCAAAAGGCACACAAAGAAATATTTCACATCATTAATCATCAGGGAGATGCATATCAAACAACAATGATATGTCATCTTACAATGCAGAGATTGGCACACATCACAAAGTATAAGAACAACCAGTTCTAGCGCAGATGCAGTAAGAAAGGGACTCTCGGTCACTGCTGGTAGAAATGTAGACAGGTCCAACCTTTTTAGATAGAAATATGTATATTTCTCAAAATAACAGACATTGATCTTCCTTATTATACAGCAATATTGCCTCTAGGAATATATCCCAAGGACTCAAAAACACAATGCAGAATAGCCCTCTGCACTCTTTTGTTTATTGCAGCACTATTTACAATAGCCAGAATCTGGAAACAACCCAAGTGTCCAAAAGTAGTAATGAAAGAAACTCTGGTACACCCACACAATGGAATATTATGCAGCTGTTATGAAAATGAAGTCATGAAATGTGCTTATACATGGATGAATATAAAAAGAATTATGCTGAGCAAAGTGAGTCATAAGGAAAGCAATAGACATAGAACTATTGCACTCATTTGTGAGGTATAATAATGATAATGTGGTAGCAATAGAAACAAGGGCCAAAGGACCATTCCATGGCAGGAAGCTTGTGACAAATAGCAGAGGAATGCAGTAAGGGTAGTGAAGGGACCACTATAACAATGATAGTTGGAAATTATTACTCTGGACAAGAACTGGATGCTAAAAAAAAAGATAAAGGGCTATGCATGATAACTCTTTAGTAACCATATTTCAAGTTACAGTACCTGAAAGGCAAAAAAGGAAGAGAGAAAGAGAGATAGAGAAGTATGTCCGCCACAGAGGTAGGCAGGGAGAGAGAATAGGGGGAAAAGTAGGAGAGAAACTGGGGACATCGGTGGCAGGAAATATGCACTGGTGAAGGGTGGAATTCAATCATGAAAAACTTTATAAATGTATCTCATGGTGGTCCAATTAAAGAATTTATTTATAACAAAATAAAACATTAAAAAGAAGTATTTCTTGGGAAAATTAATCAGGGAGAGGTAATTTAGCCATCTAGCAGGATGTTTATTGCATTTTACACTTCATGTGGTGATTTCAGTGTCTAGAAAGACATTCTGCAGTGTTCAACAACACACATAATGTAATTTCTTACATGGCAATGCTTACAACTGCCATTTGCAATGGGTTGCTTTTATCTTGAATCTTATTTATTCCTCTGTCCTTACATCACTGCTTTCTTTAATGTTAAATAGATAATTTCTTATTTACTGAATATTTCTCCTTCCTGCAGTATGCCTTTCTAAACAGTGAAATCATCCACAAGAACCTCCAAAATAAATGCAAAAACATACATCCCACACTAAATGAAATCCTTTGGGGGAGTTTTGTATCTTATGGAAATTTCAACCTAAGCTTTCTGTTTGATTTTTTTTTTCATTTATAATTTCTATCTCATTATCTTAGGGAGAACAGCTTCAAAACAAAGAAAAATAAACAAATAAAATGGGACTACACCAAACTTAAAAGCTCTTATATAAAGGACTATCACCAACTTTAAATGACAAGAGAAGATATTCACAACCAACAAGAGATCAATAGAAACAATATATAAACAAAACTGTATTTTACTCAACCATGAAAAAATAAAATAAACCATCTAGTTAAAAAAAAGGGGGGCAGAGAATTTGAATTGTTATCTTCCAAAGATATACACATGTGTTGGTCCATAGCCATAAGAAAGATGCTCATCATCACTGTTATTAGGAAAATACATGTCAAAGTCATTATGAGATATCATCTCACATCAGTGATAATGACTTTTATAGGAAGTACAAGAAACAACACAGGAACAAGATGCCAAGAAAAAAAGAACATTTGCTCATTGTTGTCTAATCCATACAACCACTATGTAAATTGGTCCAGTCATTAGGGAAGAAAGACAGTGTGAGGTCTTTCTCAGAACATTAAAATTGAGGGACCAGAGGGATGACATAGTGGTAGGGCGTTTGCTTTGCATACAGTCGACCTGGGATCAATCCAGGTTTGAACTCCAACATTAAATATGGTCCCTCAAGCCTGCCAGGAGCTATTTCTGAACACAGAGCTAAGAGTAACAACCCCTTAGTGCTGTCAGATGTGACCCAAACAAAACAAAACAAAAAGGAGTTCAAATGGAAGCTAACATATCATTCAACAATTTCATTTCTGTTAACTATTCAAAGAATAAGGCAATACTAACTCAAAAACATATGCATTCCTGTGTTCCCTGTAACTCAATTCATAACAGCCAAGTTATTGGCTCATCAATGCATAAATGTATAAAGATGTGAGGCATATATGCTTACACATATGTATACATGTATAATAAAATGTTAAGTATCTATACAAAAAAATAAGATTTTTCACTTGTACCAGCTGATAGTCTTCTGGGGACTTATGATAAGTAACGTAAACCAGAAAAACAAATATTGTATAATTTTACACAGATAGGGTAAATAGATAAATAAATTAAACAAAGCAAAACAAGAAATAAAAACAGATTTTGATGCTGGTTTCCAGAGGGAAAAAGATGAGAGATGGAAAAAATGGGTAGATAGTAGACTGGCTAACTCTAGGTGGTAACTAGATCTTTTGATGGTTGATGTGGTGTGATGCAGACAATTAATGAATGTGCAACTACTTTTGAAACTTACAGTCTTACAAACCAATGTCAACTTGACAAAAATGATTTTGACTTCTACATACCACCTCAATAAATGATTTTTAAGACTATATTTTTATTTGATTCTTTTTCTTGATAATCCTATCTATTGACAGATTGCTATTTCCCGTATTTTCTATTAGCTGCTTAGATATGGTTATTTTAATTGCATTGAGCTATTTTAATATTCTTTAAATGGCTGACTTGGGTTAGTCAGTTCAGACCATTTGTTCAGTAAGTACTACATTTAAGCTTCCTCAGGGACAACTGATTGCTTTTTGGTCCCTATTTCTTATTTGCATATCTCGGTAATTTAGCTAAAAGTTGGACATTTTAAGTCTTTAATATGGCGCTCTGGAAATCAGACTCTGCCAGGACTTGGTTTCATCTGGTTATTAGTTTTAGAGAAATAATTCTGGAAAAATATCTTTTTAGTTGTATGTAGCTACTAATGACAAATTAAATATGAAATAAAAGGCTCTTAAACTTCTCTGAAATCTATGTTCCCTGAGTTTTTACCTTACGGATTGAATGCAGAAGACACAAATAGGCACTTTATAAATCTTTCTCAACCTTTTCTTCCTGCAAAAACCTCAGCCGCTTCCTGATTCTGGAATTTAAAGCCTTCTTCAATCTTTCCTGAGCATGTTCACAGCCCTTTGCAGACCTTAGCAAGTAATTTTGTAATTTAGGGGAATGTGCCAGACATTTTAGATGGCTCTAGGAACAGCTCACTCCCAAAAATTTCCCTTCAAAGTTTTTGGTTAGCCTACTGTTTCCAAAACTGTTCAGACTGTGTCCTGCAGTTGATATTTAAACACTTGCTATTAATTGTTTTTAACAGACTCTCAAGAAAAAAAATCATAAAAACTGTATCCAATATACTCTAATTCAGATTAAATAAGGACAATCCTTGTCAACGGAGTTATTTCAGGGAATCCTCAGATTGTAAAAGCAGTTTGGGATTATAAATATGGGTAGGTGCTTTGAAGCCCTTCAACCCTAAAATGCCTTTACAGAGGGACTGCTGATTATTGACTTGCATATGAGTGTGATCATTTATGCTGAGTTCCATCTAGAAACTGGGAAGAAGGCTAAGCATATTATAAGTTAAAAGACTACAAGAATTTGCTGTTCTCATTAGCTTCAACCATTTTCTTTCATAATGTTCAGATAATAAGGTTGCTCTGAGCCTTTGGTTAATATTGAGTTCTAAAATATTGGATTCTGAGCATTTTCCCCCAGAGTTCTCACTGATTTTAATAGAAGAAATTAATTTTGTAGCCTCTTCTATTCCCCTGTTTTTTTTTCCACATCTTAGTTTTATTTTAAATGAATGAAAATAGTGCTTTAGTTTATTTTAAAACACTCTTTCTCTAAAGCCTTATATTTAATTTTGTTTGTTCTATAGTTTGGTTTTTTGGGGGAAGCAACACATGGCGATGTCCAAGGCTTACTCTTGGCTTGGAGCTCAGGGATTACGTCTGTCAGGTTTCATCATACCATATTTAAAGCTGGAAATCAAACCTAGGTCATATGCTTGCAAGGCATACATCCTATTGTAATAGTAGAATAATGCTATGGGCTCAAAAGACTTGCATTTCTTAACAAGAGTTTTCTTCTCTTATTGCTTCCTTTTGAATTTTATTAAGTTCAATAATTAAATTCAGTTTTTTGTTTCACATTAGAATTGACTATGGTTGCTTAATAGCATGGTTTTACTAACACTGTCACTATTGCAATCTCCACTATTAATTGTACCATGATTGTTGATTTCCTGCAAATTAAATGCAACTACCAAATTAAATCCAACTATTCAACTGTTCCAGGCACAAAGAATGGAATTTTCCTGGTTAAAAAGGACCACTAACGGTATAAATCTGGAATTAAATTAATTTAACAGTAATATTCAAGAAATTCCACTTACTCATAGGAGACTCGCCATGGTTAACTTCTATATGTAAAGAAACTTGGCAAAGAGAATCAGGACGTCCAAGGCAGGGGTGGAAGCCAGAACATACTCATATTCATATTGGGGAATAAAGGAGAGAAAAGAGAGAGGTCTATGTAGATTCATGCTCAAGAGAGAGAGCAGAGGTTTCTCCAGAATAAAAAACAAATGAACAAACATATAAACAAAACACAAAGCTGTATGCATCTAAAGCATAGATGTATGGGACATTTCCCAAAAATCAGAAAATGTACCCTTAAATATGGAAGAGAGGAGATTGATATGCATGTCTTTTCCTCTATTAAGATAGTTTAAGTTTTCACACACACACACACACACACACACACACACACACACACACACACGAACATATTCTATTGCTAGAGGTTGCCAACTAGAAGAACTTGGAGCAGTAGATGGTTCTTTCACATATTTTGCAATAGCTTTCATCAGACTTCCCAGGGAGCTCTCAAAATCTAAATTGTTAGGTAGAACTAGAAGATATATCTATTTCTGTAGGATATAAACAGGAGTCTTTGCATATTGTTCAAATAAATATATTTATGCCAACCTTTGATGTAGAAATTATTCCTCAATAAACACAAATGAAGGAGAGTGACTGAGAAAGACCTCATCAAGTAGTTCAGGTACAAACTTGCAGATTAAATGACACATTAGCATACTAAAGTCCCCCAGAACTTTTAAAGAAAAATAAATAAACCCCAAGAATATTTGTAGGTAACAGAATGTCATTTGGGAATGATAGAATGGTTTATGTGTGAAAAACAGGGCCTCAGGGTCTCCAGATGTTTCTACACAACATCGGCAGATGTATTTCCTGAAATAATCAAAGGAGCTATGCTTGGATTGTAAATGAGTTATAGTCATGAGCAAAATATCTTGAAAAACATAAAAATTCGCCCTCCTCGATGTAAAATGACTCTCTGAGAGCAATAAATCCTTCCATTTTTCAGCTAAAATGTCCCTCAATTCACATCTCCACATAGTCCCAAGAGAATAGCAAGCAAGGGGTAGGAGTGACAGTTTTCTCTCTTCCTATTCACAATATTTACAGGCTGAGTTATTACTTTCCAGTAGCACTGATATGATTTGCAAGCTATTTAGTTCAGTAAAATCTTCACTAGGGTTTAACAAAATGGAAACCTCAACAGACTGGAGAGTTTGCACAGAAAGTGCAAATTGGATCAAAGGGAAGAAAATAAAATCTGATATTTCTAAAACAATAGTCACGGCTTTGAAGAGTCAGCACCAAAATTACTTCCATGTCCTCTCCGGAGATACAATAAAGAGTTCTGTTTCTTAACAATTGGACTTAATGAACCATTGTCAGGCTTGTACTTCAAATGTAAGCTAAGGAGGGACATCCTAAATGCTTCCAGGTGTCTATTGAATTCTCAAAATGTCTCTTAATCACACTGTTTTACATCTCTCTCTTTTATCAGATTTATTTTTGCTTATTTCATAGCTCAGTTTAGGACTCTAATAAAAATGAAAGTAATAAATAGTCTATTGTCTATGTTTTCCAACATACGACCCTACTGGTGGCTGAAGATGCACCTCTGAATTCTCTTCCCAACTATTATGAGATAGAATCCCACACACTTGCCAAGGCCAGGCTGGCCTTACACTTTGATTCTGTCCTCTATCTCTGTTCCCAAGCTTGCACTAAGACCGAGTCCAATGTTGTTCAACCGTTGTTGTTGTTGTTGTTGTTGTTGTTTTGGGGTCAGATCTGGTAGCACTAAGGGTTACTCCTGGGTCTGCACTCAGAAATCACTCCTTGCAGATTGAAGCCTCATCCCTCCTTTCTTCCTAGGTAACTTGACCTTACCTGCAAGACCCCGCCCATTCCTGGGAGGGGTCTTGGAAAAGGTAGATAAAGCCTTTGACCCAGGGGATTGGGGGCTCCCTCTTTTGGTCTTTTGCCAGCATGGAGGTCAAAGGGAAGATGGCTGAAAGGAGTTAAGATGCAGGGCTAGCTAAGAATGGCTGTGCTTAAAAGGTTATGATAGAGGCCACACATGTGGTGGCTAGGGCATGAATAAAGTTGATGCTTCCTGATGCCTGTCTCTGGATGAGTCTGATTCCCCCGTTCACCTAAACCTGGTACCCGCCAGCTGAATGGGGATTGCGGGGCCACGTGGCCATGGCCTAATAATAAAGGCCTCCATCCTTCATCATCCAGCACCATCGTTAATTATTTAATGCAATACAGATTGAGGGGACCATATGGGATGTTGGGGATCAAATCTGGGTTGGCTGCATGCAAAGCAAATGCCCTAACCACTGTGCTATCACTCCAGCCCCTCAACCTTGTTTTTTTTAACCCCAGGGTTCCCTTTTAACCTTGTTTCCTTTCTGGTTGCCCCCCTTTTCTTTTGTTGTGCCACCATTGGTGCAATTTTTACCTGTACGCCTTCTTGGGTTTTCCTGGAAGATCACTGAGAGCATCCAGTTGAGAAATGTTAGTCTAGATTGAGGTTTTTCTTAATATTCATACCTCAATTTTCTCAAACATCAGATTAGGAGTATAATTATACCTATAATATGGTTTGATTATTCTATCCACTATACTCCAGGAACACAAAATTAACTCTTAGTAACTAAAACTTCATACTTTTATTCAATTCTTGGTAACTATTGTTTGATGTGTTGAAACTATCACTATCCTAACAGGTTGCTATTCCTTGTCATAAAAATAATTTCTCCTCTCCTAATAATTTTTAGAACCTCCCCACTTATCTCAAAAAAAAAAAAGTACAAAAACACTCCTTGAATCCTGCCCATCTCAAATATTTCCTTTCAAATTTTTAATTTTCCTGCCAATCTTTTAAAAAAGGGACATCTCCAAGGGACACTTGCAATTAGGACTGCCTTGAATAAAGACTACAATTCTAGGCTTATAACTGAGTCATACTTCTTCTATCACTGGAGAAGAAGTTCCTCGGTATCAATGACTTTGTCTCACAATAGGGTGTCTTGCAAACTAGTTGGAAGCTTCTGCATATTTAATATTGAGGTTCCATAAAAGACATGGATAGTGTCAGCCTATTCCCACCCCCATCCCCAGTAATTTCAATACACAAAAACCTTTTCCAGAAATTACTAAACACTTTTATTATTAAGTCCTTCTTTCCTTACAGCAGTGCTTCTCAATTACTTTTTGTCATGCCCCCCTAGGAGGAAGAAAACTTCTTTCGCGTCCCCCGTGCGACTGTAAATAGTATCTTTATTAAAAAAAAATTAACCTGTGAAACAAAAATATATCAAAATAGTTTGAGCTGATTTTTTTAATCAGAGGTGATGTCTGGATTAATGGCTACAATGAGCACGTTTTGCAAGGCATCGCTTTTTGAAACGGGTTTTGAAGCAGGACACAGTGATTCTCAGCTCCAGAGACAGAGGCATAAACACAGGGCTTAGCTTGCTATAATAGTGTTTGCTGAAGTCAAATGCACCCCCCTTTACGAAGCCTCAAGCACCCCCTGGGGGGAGCACGCCCCACTAATTGAGAAGTACTGGACTGTGTTAGATTTCAAATTTGTTTCATGACTATATTATTTAGGATTCACATGTACTTGTAAACATTATGTGACTTGCTCGAATTGAGATGTAACAACTGGCTCTTGTTTCGAAGGAGTCAACTCAATAGTTATGTCTGATCTTGGGCCAAAAAGCCACCAAAACAACTGAGAGAAGTATGTTTTCTGGTTATATAGTCCATGCTTACTGATAAAATACAATTGCAGGAGTATGTAGTTATGAACATTTGTTATTAAAACACACTAACACACTATGTAATCAGGAGAATGTAACAGATTAAATACTCAAAAAAGTCCAATGGAGCTTGTTCTGTCTAGACATGGCTGGACACTTCTAAAATAATTAATCATCAGCATGGCCACCATTTATATGATCACTCCTCCACTTACATATCATTAGTGTTTAACCAAAATCCAACAGAAACTAAGGTGGGGTGGGAGGAGGGAGATTTGGGATATTGGTGATGGGAATGTTGCACTGGTGAAGAGGGGTGTTCTATACATGACTGAAACTCAACTACAATCATATTTGTAATCAAGGTGTTTAAATAAAGATATTAATAAAAAAATAAGAGTGAGCCATGTCAAAAGTAAACAGAACAGGTCTGTTTGATCTACTCGAACTTTTCTCCATGGCAACTTGGGTATTCTTGTTGCCCTTTGACAGTTTTTCCTTTGAGCCTTTCTGGCCAGCTCCACTTGGATGCCTCACTGGCATCTTTGCCCTTGTTAGTGTTGTATGTGTTCATGTTTTTATCCTCAGACCCATCCCTGTTCTTTTACCTCATTCCTCAAACTTATAATTCTATAAACTCTCAGAATAGACATTAATTCTTATTTCAAATCTCTTTCTCCATGACATCTCACCCCACTCTAACCCCAAGTTTTCAGTTCTTTTTCTCCAGATATTCTTAGGGTTCTCAAACTCATCCTTTTTCCAGACTTATTTGCATCACTTTTTTCTTCCACATTCTCTATGACAGAAAACATCATACTAACACCCTCCAATAGCTCATACTTGGGTAATTGTAAAAACACTAGCTCCAGGCATTTAAGTATTTCTAGCATATTACTTTCTGAAAAGGCTATATATGAAACAAAAGATTTGACTCCTTTGCTCAAAAACCTACAAAGTTTGGAGGTATCAAAAAGTATTTTTCTGCATTTTATTCCCTTGCCTATCAAAACTCAAATTACTTAGGCATTATAATTTACAATATTGCTAATAACAGACTTTTGACTTATTTGACAATATCTCAACTGTACCCTACTACCATGTCAGCATCCCTCCACCATTACCAATTCCAGGTGCACTGTTTTAATACATGCGCACACAATTTTAGGGGGCACACCTAATGTTGCTCAGAGCTCACATCTGGTTCTGTGCTCAGGGATGACTTCTGGCAGGGTTCAGGAGACTAAATGGAGAGCTCTATCTAACCCAAATCACTTATATGTAATACAAATGATCTTCCCTCTATACCATCACTCACTATTTTTAAGCTGTTTCTATCTAGAAAAACTTTACTGGTGATTTATTTTCCTAAGCTTTCTTGTCTGCCTTTCTTCCCCTGGTGAAACAGGAAGTTTTCACCATTAAAGATCAAGACCTAAAATCTCTTTGTATGTGACACACTATGTCACTCTTTATCACTCACTTTCAGAATGTTTTGATAACTCCATGAGAATTTATCATTAAAAAATCATCTGGATTTTAAGTGTTCTTTATTTTTGGTGGTGAGGGACAAGTGGAATTTGGGCCACATCCAGTGGTGTCCAGGGCTACTCCTGGTTCTATGTTCATGGATCATTCTTGGGTGTATTTAGGGGAATATATATATGGTATCAAAATCAAACTGGAGCCAACCACATATAAGGTAAGCACCTTAACCCCTATATTATCTCTCTGTCCTTCACCCTGATGGAAAACACCTATGACAAACTTCAGTTGTCTTTTTATATAGAAAAGAATCATCTAGAAGTAAAGTCAAGATTTGAGCATTAAATATAGTATATACATATATATGCAGATACATATGCATTTCTGCATTCTTATTTATCAAATGTCTTCATATCATAGGAGCTCTTAGGGATTAGTTTGGATGGACCAAATAAGTATATGAGAAAAATAAAGGGCATTAATTATTGTGGGTTCACATGGAAATGATGGGACCCACTTAGAGATCTGTTTTCATTCACAAAACACTTTGCTCATTTTCTCTTCCTCCGAGCCTGTACTACTCCTTCCTATGCAGCCCTTATCAGTCACTGTTTCCCATATGTAAATTCTATCAAAGTCTCATGTCTCATGAGTCAGAAAGTCTGGATCTAACTCTAAAGGGAGGGGTTCAGGGGCATTGGTGACTTAGCACAGCACACACATAAAATTTGCAATAACTAAATGGACACCTTCTGCTCCCACATACACACCCCCTCACATGCAGGGCTCCCTAGCCTTAAAATTGCTGATCATTTCCCAGCAAAAATATCAATGTTCCACACTCCTCCCAGGGGCAGTGCAGTCATTTCTCTTTGTTACAGCCCAACCTCCCCGAATTACCCAACAACAAATGGCAGCCTCCATTCTGGGGCTGACATTTGAATCTGTTTTCTCCGTAATGATTATCATATATCAGTGATCAGCTATTGATGAGTCCCATCTGCTTCTGGCTCATGAATGAAGGTGAGGGGGTGGCACTTACGTTCCACAGAGACTGGAGGCCCAGACAGCCAGCTCAGGCTGAGTAAATGAGGTGTCCGGATTCAAAATGAATAGCACCAATCCAAATTATATTAACTTTTAATGAGCCAAGATTAAAACAGCTCCAGGGACTGAGAGTTCTTAAGGAGGAATAAAAACCCCGGGCTGATGAAATACCATTTGCACTAAGCTTTTGCAGAGGTTGGGATTCTGTTTTCTCGGAACTCTGTACATCTTCTGCGCAGCTGAGATGCCTATTAAAATACATATTTCAAGCGATGGTTTGCATCTCAGCGCCTCTTTACTGGAGGCCTCAGAGATGGGATTTGCACTAGAGAGAAGAGAAGCCTTGGGAAGCTTCCAACATAATTAAACTCACTATGGAGACCCATTCAGAGAACCCAGAATGACGTGAAAATTTGAGGAAATTGCAGAGTTTTAAAACCTAGAGTGACTGGGTTAGAATGATAGGACAGATAGGATAGGGAACTTGCCTTGCACATGGCCAGTACAGGTTCAATCCCCAGAACCCCACATGGTCCTCTGTGTTCCACCAGATGGGATTTCTGAAGACAGAATTAGAGCACTACTTGGTGAGGCCCCGCCCAAAACCGAAAAATTAAAACAAATTACTAACATGGGTTTGGAAGAAACTGCAATTAGATACTCTAAAATATAACAAGAAGGTCAGAGAAATAATACAGGGGTAGGGCTTTTGTGCCTGTGACCAACTCCAGTTTGAATTCTAGCACTGTTTGTTGTCCTGAATACCACCAAAAAAAAAACAAAAAACCTCTGAGCACTGCTGAGTTTGGTCTTAAGTACCTTCAAAAATGGCAATAGAAATAAAATATGACAGAAAACACAAATGCAATCTTTGTTTAAAACCCAATTTGGTCACTGAAAAGTCAAATAATTCATTTTCTTGTTAAGCTAAACAGAGGAAAGTCTGTTGGTGGAACTACTGGACATCACTAAGTAATCACCTTAAATCTAGACATGCTTCAACTAAAGGTAGAGTCATTATTTTTCCACTTACATAACAAATATTTACCAAATTCCTACAGTGAACAATGCTTGGTGTGTAAATAATAATGGTGAAAAGAAAAAAGACAATTTTCTACCACTAAGCCCACAAGTACAAGAATCAAGTAATCCCACTTTGCAACAAGTAATATTTAGATATAAAACATCTAATAATAACAAAAATAAGATAAAATGGTCCAGTTTAGGCAAAATGGATTGAATAAATAAGTTAACAGAGATGATAGCTGAAAATGAAGGCATAGAAATGAAAACAGAAAAAAGAAAACTCAAAGGTTAGGGAGAGAGTGGAATATGAGCAAAAATCCCGAGGTAGGAAAATGGAAGCTCTGTTAGGGTCTGAAGAAGATCCAGTAAGGTTGAATGAGAAGATACAGAGATACTCAGAGACAGCTCAAAACCATTTTTTTGGTTGGTGGGGACTATCCCTGATTATACTCAGGTTTTACTCCTGGCTCTGCACTCAGGGGTCACTTGTGATGGAGATCAGGGGGCCATATGTGATATTGGGATCAAAACCAGCTCAGTTTACAAGTTAAACGTTCTATACACTGCACTATCACTCCAGTCCTGAGAATCATAGGTTCTGGCTACAACATTCTAACAGGAACTGATCAGAGTAAACTCTTTGGAGTTTACATTATGATTACTGGGAGTCATCTATTAATTTTTATGGCATAGTAATGGGATCTAGTGAGCTCCACTTCAGAGTTTTAGTATCTATAATTGGAGCCATAGGCTCCAAAATGAGGATCTGGTGAGATGGGTCTCTGGAAGCAAACATGGATGCAGAAAATAATCCACACAATGAAAAAGTACAAGAACGAGTTCAAGAAATCCAGCACTCCAGCAAGGAATATCACCACACACGACTTCTGCTCCTAAGAAGGAAAGCAGTTTAATGGAGGAATACGAAAGAGTGAGCCTTCCTCAGACCCCTGCTTTTATTGATAAGAACAAGGACATACCCTTGGGTGGGAGAGAAATATCTAATAGGGAATAATCCAAGAATCCCATCACCAGATCACACCCTATGGTGGAGTATGAATATTCATTAGGGTGGGACCAGTAATTCAATAAGTATCAATTCATCTTCTAAAAAATGATATTTTTGTTTTGTTTTGTATTATTTTGGGGGCCATACCAGGCAGTGCTCAGGGCTTACTTCAAGTTCTGCATTCAGGGATCATTACTGGGGGTAAGGGGACCTATATGTGGTTCCTGGCATCACTGTACTATCACTCTGTCCCATAAAAATATATATGTTCTTAAAGGCTGTGTTACCAGTACTCTTGTACACAATTACATAAAAAAATACAATTAAAATGTATTAAAGGTAAAAATTAAGCACATAGAGATTGAACTTCAGTAAGAAGACTTTATCCCTCCTGAATAGAAGCTTTTGTTAGTGTTTCTCCCACCTCCCTCAAAGAAAGGTCAAGTTCAATGGTGCTTGAGAACTTTGTTAGTAGGTTTATTCTCTTCAAAATTCTATTTTTCTTTACAATTGAAGTTTCCTAACAGGAGTCAAAAAAAAAATAAATTAAAATTGTCATGGTCTTCAATTTCCACAAATTCTCTCAAAAACTTATACCTACTAAAGAATAATGATGTAGCTAATGATTGGGTCCTATGTAGAAGATCAAGATGATGCCATCTCCTCTGGGTAAACAGTCATGACCAGTCAATTTGGGGCTTATGGTTTACAGAATACAATTTTATTTAGCTTTACTCCAATTGTGTGGTTTTGTCCTTCAACTTAGAACCCTAACATTTGGGGGCTCCTCTGGGTTTGAATGATGGTAACTCAGCCACCAACAAATTGCCTATGTCCCACAGACATCACCGTGACCCCTTCTAAATAGGTGAAGGCCTAAAAAGAATGGAGCTCAGGGGGCAAAGGGTCTCCCCTGGATATAGTATCACTCCCCAGGTTTAGAGACTGTGTGAGGATGCCCCAATCCTCCCATCAGGGAAGGTGGGTTTGACCACTACCACCATCAGGGACTATACCAACGTGGGTTTAAGTCTTACTAAGTGTTTCATGAATTCAAGTCCCACTCAGAGGTGCGTTAGCATTGCCACCAAGGATGATACATAGGTTCGAGTTCTACCCTGGGACCTCGTGGTTTGAGTCCCACTGTGGGTTCCAGTGATTCTGCATCTCTGTCTTTGTGTCTTACATGCTGTGTTTTTACTGTACCACTGTCTTGTTTGGTCAGAACTTAGAGAAATTCTGAGGAGAATAGCATCCCCTTGGGGTTGGTAGTGTTTGGTTTGAGTTCAGCAAAATTGTGGGCTGTGTTATGTGCTTGTCGTTAAATCTTGTATCTGTCCTTGTGTAGCTAGATTTGCAAGTTTAGTATTAATTGTTCCACTAGAGATACGTCAAACATCACAGTAATTGGGAAATTTTCACTAGGATAGCTGAGAACCATTAATAGTCTAGTAACATTATAATTTCCCTGGAACTATGTAAACTTTTATTAAACCACTAAAGTTGGATATAAAATTTTGTGTACAGTGGGGCATAGAACAAAACAGTAGCTCTAAAATTAATACAGGTATAACACACATTTAACCAGCAATATAATGACAAATGCTAATAGGATCAAGAGATTAGCCTAGAAGTTAATTTTTTTTAGATAACCCAGGTACAGGAAGTTCTGAAAGCAGCTTTTCTCAGCTGGTCTTCAGTGTGTCTTGGATCCTCCCTTTTCTCCATCTTCACCTTCTGTGTTAGGCTTCTGGAGTCTCCTCAATAAGCTGCTGCAGGTCAGGAGGCCATGGTATTGGCAAAAAAGTGCCTCAGTAGAGAAAAAAAATGGTAGGCATTGGCATCTGGGATGCTACCCAGAGTCCTTACCTCTCTCCCCTTCACTGCCTGCTTCTGACCCGCCTGAGGGGGCCTCTGCCACCATAGATGGTGAGGCAGCTGAGTGAGGCTGGGGGGATGAATTGACAGAACCTATGTGGATTGGAAGTATATCTACTACCTTTCACTGACATTCCACCAGGTCCAGATCTTAGCCAATTTTGGTCCCCTCTCTCCTTTCAGGATATCAAACTCCACAGTCTCTCCTTCACCAATGGTACACAAGAACTTTCTTGAATTGTTTCTCTTATTAGCTGTCCATAATAGATGGCTATTTATTTTACAATGGTTATGATAGTGTTAACTTCTATGGTGTTAATGTGAAGATAAAATAATTTTGTACATTAAAATTCTGCTACCAGAGTGCCCAAGACTCTCCACAGTACCCTTTATTCATACCCATCTCATCTCTCCCTCATTTCCCACACCACATTTTTGATAATCTGAGTTTCACAATTTTATCATTATTGGATACTACTTATCTCTCTGTGAGATCCAAATTAATTTGGAATCATTGTGTGATACAAGATTAATGTAGAATCGCTGGCACCTTCCAAGTTACTTACATAAATTTCTCCTTTGGCCATGTTTAAGGCAACTGTATGGAACAATTATTAAGTGAGAAGGAGTGAATATTCTTCTACTGTTAGGAAGAAGAGAAGACAAAAATCAAAATACCCTGCAGAACCACCAGATATCAAATCATATAGTGATTGAATAGAGGAACAGTTCCGTGTTCTGTTACCCTTAAAAAGCACTGGGGTCACAGCATATGTTTCTTGCTTTGCATGTGCCCAATACAAGGTCTATTCTCAACATCTCATACTGAGCACAAAGCCAGGAGTAGGCCTTGAACACTACTAGGTATGACCCAAACCCTTTTACCTCCTAAAAAAAAGCCCCAGCTACTCCAATAATCACCAAAGAAGCTATGCAATGACAAATATTGTTTCCTCCACTGGCAAAGAATGATTTGAATTGGCTACTTTGCTCACTGACATGCCCACTGCCAAGGATGAGGAGATGAACGCTAAGAATGATGGAAAGAAACCATGGAGTGTATTTTGCCTCTTTGAGTTGGTTCTAATTCGTGAACTTTCAGCCCTTCTGAACCTTTTTGCTTCCCTGTCAGTTGGTTGTCAACTGACAGTCACAGGGTTTCTCTGGACAAGCACCTGGTCCTCATCCTCTCCTGCCATATATATATATATATATATATATATATATATATATATATATATATATATATATATACACTCTAGATTTAAGCATTCTATCAACTCCTAGTGCCCCCATCATGAATGATTTATGTCACTATGACAGCATTCCCATGCTGATGCAATCTCAGCCATCTGCTGACCATTAGGATGGTCTCTAGTCTCCTTGATCATTTGATCGCCGTCCAAGGGGGCTGCATCAATTCTAACTTATTCAGGGAAATCTCCAGGCCTTACCCCCACCTTTCCTTCACTAGCCCACATCCTCTACTGCAGAGAAACACAGTCAAGTGGGAACACCTCTACTTAGCTTCCCTCCCCAACCTTTTTTTCCCTGCTGCCTTAGGGTAAGGGTGCTCCTACCACTTGGACCAGCTTCTCCAAAAACTACTCCACTCTGAATTCCACACTTCTCTGTCATTACAGTTTCTTTCACATGATCAAACCTTCCCTCAGGGATAGAATATTCCAATCTTTCCCTAACTTAATTAAAAATTTAATTGATTAAGGACTATGATATTCAATATTGATAATGATGGTTTCCCATGTCCATGATTCCACTTCACCCATGACCAACTTATGCATTTCTGTCATACAAAGACCAAAATTTCCCTCCCTTTTAATGCCTAAACCTCAAAATCACTTTTATGAATCAGTTCTCCAAATTGGGGTATAATTGAGCCTTTGCTTCTAACTAGCTGTTTAGATTTTTGGTCTTGGGTTTTGAAGTTGTGTTGTTTGTTTGTTTGGGGGCCACACCTGGCATTTCTTAGGATTTATTATTGGCTGTTCACTCCGGGGTCACTCCTGATGGCACTGCAGGAACTATATGGGGTAGCTGAAAAGATCAATCTTGGGTCAGCCACATGCAAGGCAAGTGCCTCCCTCACTGTACTACCTTTCCAGCTTTTTATGTGTCTTTATACATCTCACTATGAGAAACACATTTTGCATAGACACAATGGAATATTATGCATTCTATCTTAGTCATTTTGACTTGCAACTTCCCCTTCTGCAAACTTCACGTGAACATTTTTGTCTCTTTAGCCCTCACTTCCCAGTGTATTGAAGAACTGTACTGTAGGCCTACATTGCCTTTCCCTTCTTTTATTTTTCATTGCAATTTCAGACTGTACTCTAATTGCTCTAAATAGACCATCCATGAACCACAAATCCATTTCATTCTTGGTCTCATGTCAAGTCTCAGCCCCCTTGGCACCTCACTAATAGCTGAAGTTGCTTAACCACCCCAGCCAACTGGAGCTGCCCTTGTTCCTTGTTTTCCAACCTCCCTTTATGCTCCTAGATTGGTCTTTTTCCGCTTCCTATAGTAAGTACTTGTTTCTCTGCCAGCCCGCAAGAGGGGGCCTTCCTATGTCTTTACCATGATGTTTTCATTCTACAGAAATGTGTGGGATTTTGTTTTGACCACCCTAGGTAATATCTAGGCTCAATAGCAGAAGTTTCCTAATATGCACCTCTAGAAAAAGTCTTCTACCTCCACTACATCAAAACTCTTCTACTCTCCAACTCACTGCTCCCTTTCAAACTTCACCATACACTTCTGCCCACAACCAAAAACAAGTCATATCTTGAGAAAGAGAGAGAGATCTTCATAGAAATATATCAGCTATTTCCAATTCTGTTCCAGTTTCTGTTTTAAATCTATCACTGCTCATTCCTCATTAAGGGCTGGATTAATTTGTCTATATAGTGTCACTTCAGTACATGTCTCTATCAATCCCATTTCTACCCAGGATAACTTCTATCTCTTGAATCCCAAACATTACTCTCCAAGAAAAAAAATGACATCTTAGATCTATGGGGTGTTCCATTTATATCAGAGACTTGGCCAACTACATTTATTTATTATCTTATAGAATCCTCCAAACTACTTGATTGTAAGGTATGACGGTTACTATCTTTCTGAATGTAGTAAAACAAAAGCTTCTAGTGGCAGGTAATTTCTATAAGGTGACATGTCTGTATTTATCTTCTCTAGAGCCATCTCTTTCCAGAGTTTTGTGTATCTCCTGCAAATCTGTTTACATTCCTTTTCAATGACTCCTTATACCTTTATCTTGTAGTCAATATTGAGGACTTTTTTCAGAAAAGGAACTAGATTATACACATCTGTTCCCTCTCCCCATCCTTCCATTAGACTGGGAAAATACGATTGCATGCTCAAATGCTTTTGGCATTGGCATCTGAATTTACAATGAGCGCATTCCACATATTGACTAAGGGGTGGAGAGAAACTTTAAGGCAAAAGACCTAATTAGCCCAACCCTGTGAGTGATGCTAGCACTGGAAGTAATCTGTTTTTTAAGAAGTTGAGAGAGAGAGAGAGAGAGAGAGAGAGAGAGAGAGAGAGAGAGAGAGAGAGAGCAAACATTGAATATTTAGTCTCTGTCTCAAAATCTCTAAACCTTCTCTAATAAGCTTTTAACATAGAACTGTCCAAATGATAGTGGGTTTGCTTGAAATAATTTCCTGCATAGAGAAAGCTATGTGTTTTTCAATTTTCTACAAGATAAGCACTCGTATTAGTGCTTGAACCCGGTAATTCTGAGAGGTTGATGCAAAATGAGCACCCATTAAAAATACTGCAGAGAATAAAACACTGCTGTCCCAGCCTCCATCACTGTAACAATGGCCTCTTCTCCCTAGAATATTCTGTGACTCCTGAGTTTATCATGGTTTAAGAGCCTTTATACTGTAAAGTAGGCAGGGGAGAGGGAAGGGCATAAAATATAGAATCGCAATGCTCTGTTGTATTTGTCTTTCTTTAATACAGACCCTGAAAGCATATTTATACCTGCCTTGTACATCCACCTACAGCTTTTTTAATATGAGATAGTAGCTTTCTAAAATCCACTGATGATTATTACATTTTTTGATGGTGATATGTAGTTACATTTATATTTGGGAAGCAAGTAGATTGATTCCTTACACTGAATGTGAAAAATGGCTTTTTGTCAAAGTGGCAGAAACTATATCTGAGAAAGGCAAGCAAGAAACTCGTGTGATATAACTGTCACCGAAAATAGGATCTGTGGATTGACAATGTGCCTTATTCAATTAGAATGAACTGAGCTTTCATACAAGCTTAACATATTCTTATTGAGTGACCTTGAACAATCTCCCAATGTTTAAGTTTCTCTCAAAGTCAAATGAGGCAAATCAAATCCCAACACCTTTGAAAAGAAAGGGAAAGAGGGTTCCACTGACACCAGGTGGAAGATGCAGCCCAATTATTATGCAAAGGCAATGCTCACTCAACAGAATCTGTGTTTAGGAAGATGATCATTCATAGTACCTGCAATGTCTAGAACATTCTGTATACCCCTGTATAGGTCACACACTTTGTCTCTAGTTAAGAGAATGGGAGATTTCAGAGACTATCTGGTGAAAGCTCATATTCATTGTTTTTGTTTTGTTTTATTTTTGAATTAAAATATAAATACATAGATTTTTTTTGTTGTTGTTGTCTTATAATTTTTACTTTGACCAAAATGGATTACAAATCTTTCACAGTAATATTTTAGGTACATAGTGACATTGAATCAGGGGCATTCCACCACCAATGTTGTCCTCTCTCCATTCTTGTTTCCACCATGCATCCCATATTCCCCTCCTTTGCCACTCGGGCTGCTAGTATAAGTGGTCCCCTTTATGTCTAGCTTGTTGTAGATTGGATATCGATTCTGTTGTCATTGGCTTTGGATTTGGTGTTTAAGTCTGATCATTTTTTATTTCTACTCAATGTTCATACAACTGTTTGGTCCTGGTACTCTCTACTATTTCCCCCTTGATTTGTGAGGTGGAACAAGACTCATTGTTGAAGCGCACAGGTTCTCCTTGGTAATGGGCTTGGCAGGTCTAATGAACATGACCACAGGAGTTTTCATGCATTGAGGCCAAGTCAATGATTCCCTGATTCCTTTGCAGCCCATCAGGAGGCTTTTGAAGAGCAGTGGACTAGCGATGGGGTCAAGAGCTCCCAGTCCCCCTAAGAATAGCTCTGATAAGCTCAAAAGGAGCACAGTGGCTATGATCAGAGAACAAATGGAAGGTGGAAACTGTAACCCGGCAACTTTTGACCACCTTTGACAATGGTTTTTTTCTACAGCTCCAAGTCAGGTGCCAAGTTGGATTTGTCAAATTCAGTACATGGTGGCTAATCTCAGGGTAGAAACATATATTAGTTCAATTTTAACTTGCATAGCTGTATATTGTGGGCTGTTTTTTGTGGCCTTGACTAAGCTCAATACTGAACCCCAACCCAGTGACTAGACACCACATGGGATCTCACAAATGTGAACTGATTGAACAATCTGACTTTTGAGTGTCTCTCCTTCCTATAAAGTATGAAATATTTTAAATATTTTTTCACCAACAATCACTTCATTGGATGATTCATAAGCCCAGCAAGTATAATGATCATCCAGACACTTCCATCTCCCAAATTGTGATTTTATGCAAGAATTTGCTTTGGAGAATGCAAGATCTGCTGGGAAATAGAAAATAGAATATGGAAAGACAAGAGCTCTTGGGTTTGGTAATAAGCAGGTCACCAATATGAGTGACAGAACACTCCTGACTGCAGGCTTTGAACAGTCCTCCACCCCTCTAAGTTGGCAGAAGAAGAAAGGAAGCCAAGGTATATTACCCAGAGCTGTTCTAATCCAGACTGCATGCCTGAATATCTTATAAATAATCATGGTGACTGGTAAAACAGGAAAGCAAATGGGCCATTTCCAAAGTCCTTTTGGAGTTAGCATTCTGTGTGCCTGAACTGCCAGGACTGGCAAAGACAAGAGCAGCCATCTTTGTTATGCTCAGAGTCTTCTTTGTGCCTTAGCACCTTCTGAGTAAATGCAAAAGAAAAGTCTTCACAAAATTTGTGTCATGGAGTTAGCAGAAAGGAACAATATTTGGCTGAGATATGGAGGGCTTATGTGGGAAATGAGAGCTGGTGCATGTTGTTTAAATTAATTAAAAAGGACCTTAGGATGGGCTTGGATGGTGGATGGATAGAAGGACCTCTCTCTGCCCTCCCAGGCCACGTGGCCCCACCTTCTCCAACCAGCAGGTTATCAAGTTCAGGAGGACGATGGGCAGAAATCTCACTCACAAGCAGGCTCCAGGAAATATAAGCTTTATTCAGGCCCTAGCCAACGTGTGTGGCCTATAATCGTAAACCTATTTAAGCATGGTCTTACCTTGCCCTGCATCTTAACTTCTTTCAGCCATGTCTCCACCTGCTACTTCCCCATCTGGGAAAATCCCTTCTGGTCAAAGCCTTATCTAACCTTCCCAAGACCCCTTCCAAAAATGGGAGGGTCTTTTTAGTAGATAAGGTTACACCAAGAATAGGTGTAGGGTTACAGTGCATGCTGGAGAGAAACTATTTCTAGGTTGGAAAGAAATGAAACTTTATAGCACAGAGGCTCTAGCTCAAAGTTCTAGAAAATATGCTTTGCATGGGATTTGAGGGGTTGTGCTTGATCACCTGGTCTTTGAGCACCATAAATAGGGATCCTAATCAAAGAACCAGAATGGGCCCTGAAGCTCCACAGCTGTACTCAAAGTGACCCCATCTTTGGCCCCCCATCAAGAAAGAAGAGTTGAAATAATATATGACTCACCTTCTCCTCCCAGGAAAGTCCTGAGTAGCTCTGCTATGTCTCTGAAAACTCTTCATCCCTTGCTCCTTCCATCCAATCACGTGAACACAAGGATATCAGGTTGAGACCACCAATGAGAGAAGATATATCAATGAGCAACCCCTTTCTTCCCTCCTCTATCTCCAGATGACACCTTTCCAGGCCAAGTTCAAACCCCCACAATTTGCCTCCATAGTTCCATCACCTGATTCCTACCAGGGATAATTAAGGCATTTAGCTTGTCTACTAAAAACTACTGACATGTTAAGTCTTTTTCTTCCCATACCTTTTATAAAATAATGATCCTTTTATGCCAAATGCTCATTACAATAACAGTTCCCAAGCCTGGTGTTAATTGTGTCTCTCGTTATACAGTTACAGATCACACTGACTCTGGATTGCAAAGTGCAATTATTTTTATGCATTAATACCCAGTATATCTGAAGAAATATATGTCACCTAGTAATTAGGGGAAGGGGCTCTTTGCTGCACTCCACATTTTATCATTATTAGAAGAAAGAGTTGCTTTAAAATAAAAAACACAATAGTCTGCATGGCTCCAGGAAACTGAGGCAGAGCAGTATCTGAGTTCTGTTTGTAACTCAGGAAAGCCACTTTGTCCCAGATTAGAAAGCCTAAGAAGATTACCCAGCAGTGTAGTTCTTCGCCTCCTCATATCTCACTGTGAAAATACAAAGACATCCTAATGATAGCCACTCAGCCACACAACAACATACAAGAAATGCCTTCAGCGACAAGTGAAAGCAATGCAGAACCCCACTAAGCTTAATAAGTGAAGATGGTATTTCTGAAAATCCAACCTGTATTAACCTGTAATAACCTCTCTTCTGTTATGACCTTTAGAGAAGAAATGTTGAGGATGTTCAAGGAACTTAAAGAAACCATGGGACAGACAACCAATAAAACACAAGAGGATAGGAGTGCATAAATAAAAACTCTCCAAACAACAGAACTGAAAAAAATTGGTACATGAAATAAAAATCTCAGTGGAAGGCCTCACTAGCCAAATAACAACTTCTGAGGACAGAAGCTGTGAGCTCAAAGGTGAGATGCAAAGAAACTTCAGACAACAGAAGATGGAAAAAAAAAAAACCTTGAAAATAAATGAATAAATGGCGGGGCTGGAGAGGTGGAGCTTCTGCCTTGCAAGCGCTAGCCTAGGACAGACCACAGTTCGATCCTCTGGCATGCCATATGGTCCCCCCATGCCAGGGGCGATTTCTGAGTGCATAGCCAGGACTAAACCTTGAGCATCAAATGGGTGTGGCCCATAAAACCAAAATAAATAAATAAATAAATGACACAACAATTTTGAGTGAATTCAAGAGGAACAACATAAGAATCAACAGTGTTTCAAAGGGGCAGAAAAATAATCTCTATGTAGAAGCAACTGTCAAGGATATAATTGCTGAGAAGTTCCCAGCATTCTCCAGGAAAGTGTAGCTAAAAGCATCTTAAATGATGAAACACTAAGTAATGAAAACGTAAACAGCTGACACTGCATTAAAATAATAACCTTCTGCAACTCAAACAAAATGATGACCAGGATAAAAGACTTCCCATAGAATTGGAGAGATTATTTAGCCAGCTTCCATATGATAAGGGGTTAATATTCAATATATACATATATGTATATATATGTATATGTTACTGGTAGAATTTAACAAGAAAAACCATGCAACCCCGTCATAAAGTGGGGAGATGAGATTAACAGAAACTTTCCCAAAGAAGAAATACAGGTGGCCAAAAGGTACATTATAAACATATATCCCTATGTACTTCAGGTACATACACACACATATACACATTAACCAAATACATACACTTGGGCACAAACACACAGGCTCATATGCAAATCACACATTCGAATACACTGGAAAATTTTGGTTCACATGGACTTCTCCTAACCAGAGTGGAAGAGGGGATGGTTGTGTTTTCTGCATCCCAACAGACTATCCTGATCACATCTTGGACCACAATGACAACAGTGTTGCTCAAAACTGAATCCCAAGTCAGAGATGTCAATCCTCTCCCATGTCTATTTTGGTGCAATCCTATAAAGAATTAGGTAGAACATTCCTGGAAACTACTTTCTATGATTTTGCTTTAGGGTGCTTCCTTGGGAGAGCTAGTTGGCCTTCCTTTGGCTTTTGCTTCAATCTTTTGGCATTCCCCTTGTAAAATGAGCATACTTACTCATATTCATGACCACCAAAAAAATAAATCATCTACTCATACACAAGGAAAACCCATAGTCTTCAATTCCCTCCCTTTCTCTTGTCTTTATCCTTTAACTCTCTGGATGATGAATGCTGACACTCTGCTAAGTCTCTTTCTCTCCCTAGCAGTAACTGAATCAGAAAGGGAAAAACCCTCCCAGACACTATTCTACACACATATTCTGTCCTTGGAAGTTTTTGTACATCTTTCTATTTTCATTTTAATATAGCCTCTTTGTTGAAGCAAACAATGCACTGTGAATCACACCACCAAATGTGACCCTAATTTAGAGGGTAATTCCTAAATTTTTGCAGCTATGCAATGACCTAGGACAAGGCCCTGTGGAAATCCAGTAGCTGATTCCTCGCACTCCCTCACAGTAACTTTTCTGATTCTTCTGGATGAGAGAACTCCTGGGTTCTCTGGGTTCTCTGGACCTGGGTCAGTGCTCAGAGTCACATAAATTGTCCCAGATTTTCGATACTAATCACTAAAGCAAACATCAAGCATTACAATAGGGGTGAAGAGAACAAATAAGGTTCTTGCTCTAAGGCACCTCTATTCCTGAGTTGTAAGTAGGAACTACAACTCAGAATAAATGGAATTTGGGATATATCTAGGTAACAAGTCACATTTGGAGCACCCAGCACAGAATTATTCTGGTTTCTACAGCAGCGCTATATCTGATTAGAACAGAAGATGTGAGAAGAGGGGGACCAATCCAGTGTATTAAGACCTCCTATTGCACAGATTCCCAAAACCTCCTTAATAGACATAACCAGATAGCAGAAACAACAAAGTGGAGGGGCTATGTATACATGCCAGCTCATAAAATCGGGGAAACTGGGACCGGAGATTTAGCTTAGCAGTAGGGCATTTGCCCTGCAAGAGGCCGACTCAGGACCAAAGGTGGTTCAAATTCCGGCATCCCATATGGTCTCCTGTGCCTGACAGGAGCGATAACTGAGCAGATAGCCAGGAGTAACCCCTGAGCGCAGCCAGGTATGGCCCCAAAAAACAAAAAAGAAGCAGGGAAACTCAGATGTGCAGTCACAGACTGCAAAAATAGAAGGGCAGAAGTTGCAGACTGTTGAGTAGTGAGAAGAGAGGAGCAACAGGGAGGAGTTCTGTTTCAGATGAGGGGGGTTCTTGTTCTTGAACCACTGAAGCCTGTAGAGATATATCTACAAGAAATGCAAAATTTATATAGAATTGAAGATTAAATTAAAAATTTTACATTAAAATTGTAAAATAAAAGGTGAAAAATGTAAAATAAAAGTGATGTGACACTGAAGACATGTGATGTTCAGTGTACTAATCTTAGACACTATTCGCAAAAACCTGGTGCTTGTAGGTATTCACTATAACAGGACTGCCTCTACAATCCCCCACAGTCCATAAAATTGATGACTTAGGGACCCCACTTCAAAGAGCAGAGTCTGATCCCCTGCCAGAAGCAAGCACTTAACCAACAAGTAAGGGGACCCTGCCCCAAAGAACAGAGTTTGATGCCACAGTAGAGGCACCTGGAGCACACATCACCCTGTTCCTCTGGCAGCTGCTGAACACATCGCCTGCAGGTGAGCAGATCGTGCCCCAAAGAGCAAAGTCAGCTCCCCCACGTCAGTGGCACATACATCACCCCCAGATGAATGGTCCCTGCCCTTAAAGACAGAACCAATCAATAAATGCTAGCACCGTGCATAGAAAGCATTATACTGCAAATGTGACAGTGGGAAAAAATTCAGGACTCCACCATGCTTAGACAATAAAGATGGTAGCTCTGATGACCCAAAAAGTACCAACCACCTATTTAACTTCACAGATAAGGACTTTAGAGAAGAAATATGGTGGATGCTCTTAGAACTTAAAGAAAGCATGAAACAAACTGAAAAAACCACAAGTAAGAATCCAGAGGTTATGAAAGTAGAAATGAGAAAGCTTCAAACTGAAATAACAAGATTGAAAAACTTGTAGGGCAAAATGAAAACCTCACAGGAAAGCCTCTACAACAGAGTGATAGTGTCTGAGCACAGAATCAGTGAACTGGAATATGAGATGAAAAACAACTTATACAATAGAAGAGATTGAAAAGAGCCTTAAAACAAATGATCAGACAATGAGAAAAATCTACAAAGAAAGTGAACAGATGAAAATAGAAGTCTGAAAAACTCAACAGAAACAACATAAGAATCATTGGAGTCCCAGAGACTCAGGTAGAAATTACCCCAAATGGTCAACAATAAGGACATCATTGCAGAGAAATTTCCAGAGTTAGAGTGCATAAAACCAAACCTTGCATTCCCAAAGAGTACCAGCTAAAAGAGACCCAAAGAAAAGTATGCCAAGATACATTTGAGTCATGATGGGAATCTGACAGATAGGGATAGAATATAAAAAGCAACAAGATATAAAAGGGAAATTATACTCAAAAGAGCATCTTTAAGATTTACAGCAGATTTGTCACAAGAAAACCTCAAAGCCTGAAGACAGTGATAGGATATAGTGACAAAACTCAACTAAGTGAATGCTTTTCCAAGAGTGTTTCACTCAGACAGACTTACAGTCAGATTTGAAGAAAGGATACACAACTTTGCAGAGAAACAGCAGCTCAAGAACTTTAGAGACTCAAAACCAGCCTTAAAATTATAAACTGAAATAAAGATATTGTAGTGTTTGGAGATCTTTATTCTGGATAGAAATCGCAAATTGTAAACACTTACCTAGTGGCATCTTACTACCTAGCCAGCTGTAGTACCAGACTTCATTTAAAGTGAAGTTGTTTGGATTTGAAGATTAGATAAAAGGAGAATAATTGAAGTGGAGATATAAGAACCTACAAATCTGTTCATGGCGTCTTCTCTAAGGAATGGTTAAATTCTACCAAAAGTTGGCATCAGGGCCCTGGTCTTGTGCCATATGCAGTTTTCCCCTATTTATTTTCAACAACCATTCCTGCTCCTAACATCCACCACAGTGACCCCCAGATGCAGCTAGAATTCAGCCTCACATCAGTATTTACACCACAGAAATTAGCTACCACCAATCATTAGATTCAATCCTCCCTTACACCACTGCTTGAAATTATAATCCAAACTAGTAGCAATCTTAAAATAAGGAAACTGAGATGAAGTTTTTGAGATGTTGAGAAAATTTTTCCATGTCCTATGCTTCTCCTAGAATGCCTTTCTTCATCTGATTTTAGCATATTCAGATAGGTCCCTTACTTTTGCTGAAATTATATTTCTCTTTTTCTCTCTTCCTGTTTTTCTCTTTCTTCCTCTTTCTCTCTCTTATGAGGACTTACAGGATCTACACTTAAGGCACTCAGGGATCATGTGTTTGGGGAACCATACAAGATAGCAAAATCAAATACAAGTCACATGCTTTTCAGGCAAACACCCTACCTGTAATATTATCTCTCTAGCCCTAAGTTATGCTCTTACCAATGTCTACTCCAGTAGGTATCTCTTGGGCATGAATAGAACTTAGAAGCCTTCTGAGCTTCTGAGGCAACTGGTAGGCATGGGTTGGAGAGAGATATCTGTTCATAAACTCAGAGAAAAACATGAGAATGGAAAATACAGCAGATCGTTTTCAGTTAGCTGAGGGTCTAAGACTGTCACCTGAGAGGAGGCTTCCAGTCAAGGACCATGAGATAGAACTCCACTTTACATCTAATCCCATCAAAAAATGGGGTGAAGAAATGAACATACACTTTGACAAAGAAGAAATACAAATGGCCAAAAGACACATGAAGAAATGCTCCACATCACTAATCATCAGGGAGATGCAAATCAAAACAACAATGAGATACCACCTCACACCACAGAGAATGGCACACATCACAAAGAATGAGAACAAACAGTGCTGGCGGGGATGTGGAGAGAAAGGAACCCTTATCCACTGCTGGTGGGAATGCCGTCTAGTTCAACCTTTATGGAAAGCGATATGGAGATTCCTCCAAAAACTGGAAATCGAGCTCCCATACGACCCAGCTATACCACTCCTAGGAATATACCCTAAGAACACAAAAATACAATACAAAAATCCCTTCCTTACACCTATATTCATTGCAGCACTATTTACCATAGCAAGACTCTGGAAACAACCAAGATGCCCTTCAACAGACGAATGGCTAAAGAAACTGTGGTACATATACACAATGGAATATTATGCAGCTGTCAGGAGAGATGAAGTCATGAAATTTTCCTATACATGGATGTACACAGAATCTATTATGCTGAGTGAAATAAGTCAGAGAGAGAGAGAAAAACGCAGAATGGTCTCACTCATCTATGGGTTTTAAGAAAAATGAAAGACATTCTTGCAATAATAAATTTCAGACACAAAAGAGAAAAGAGCTGGAAGTTCCAGCTCACCTCAGGAAGCTCACCACAAAGAGTGATGAGTTTAGTTAGAGAAATAACTACATTTTGAACTGTCCTAATATTGAGAATGTATGAGGGAAATGTAGAGCCTGTTTAGAGTACAGGCGGGGGTTGGGTGGGGAGGAGGGAGATTTGGGACTTGGGTGATGGGAATGTTCCACTGGTGATGGGTGGTGTTCCTTTTATGACTGAAACCCAAACACAATCATGTATGTAATCAAGGTGTTTAAATAAAAAAAATATTTAAATCAAAAAAAAAAGAACTCCACTTTATAGATATACAATATAAATATAGAGCCACTCAGTTATTTTCCTTTACATTTTTTATTAATTTTTATTTTTAATTATGAGAACAAAGATGCAAAGAAAGAGGACAAGGTAAAGTTACAGTGGAAGGACAATCACCCATAAACAGAATTCTCAGTAATCCTAGTGCTGATATCTACTCAGTTATTTTCCTATTGCTACTTGTCACATTTCAAAGAATACATCTTCTATTTTATTGGGACCCATTTAATATTAAAATTTAAACAGCGTGATTATATTGTCACAGACATTGATACCAATGCCTCTTTACCTACCTCTCTTATCCTATACCCACCAAGGATGTCCTGGCCATCTGGTCCCAAGTGGTGGTCTCCTTTCATCTCCAACTCTTATCTGAAGAGATTATTCCTATAGGCATACAAGCTAACAAAGTGAATATAGAAGCTAACAAGCAGTTTAGCAAAAAGCAGAAACTTTCATGGGGAAATCAGAAGCAGAATCTTTGACAGAAAAAGAAGAATTCTCAAGGTCCTACATTCTCTCATTTTTTAGAGGATCACCTCTGAAAGTGCTTATGTGTCTAGGGGTCCACATCAGGAAAAGAGGGTGTTCAAACTTGCTGGTTGTACTACAGCCACTGCACATTAAGTTGCATCAGCAGGAACACTGGAATTGTTTGCAATCTTTTTCTGTTTCTGTGAGCTGGGTTAGCTAGATGTGCAGGGGTTCCTTCTGGTTCGGGCTGTGAGTCCTCCACTAAGAGAAAGGAAGTTCCTGCTTCCTCTTAAATCCTGCAACTTAAACAGCTATTGGAATGAGAGAACAACAAAATGTTAGGATGAAAGAACAAAAAAATTTTAGGATGAGAAATTTGGGGATGAGAGAACAACAAAATTTTAGGCCCCCCTAAAATACAGTTGCCCTTCCTATACTGGTTCAGAAAGAAAGGAAACAATGCCTTCCACATCTGGTGCAATTGATGTCAATGGTCTTAGCTCATTGAGTTAAATTCCCCTGGAAGCCCTTCCTGTTTCATATTTTCCCTAGAGATTTCACCACCTTAGAAGTCATAAAAAGGAAGTGTGACCAAAGGTCCATCTTCTGTAACGTCCTGAGGTGTCAAAGGACTATGGTTTCTGCCTAAGAAGGAGTAAAATCTCATGCTCTCTTAATTCCAAATGAGCTAATTCAGTTCTGAAGCTTCAACACCTAAAAAGAATCAGATCAATTAGACAGGGAATAATACTTAAACTAATCAGGCCATGAGTCAGTAATTTGTACAGCTCTGAGTTACTTCTTACTTCTCCTATTCAGGTTGTTACTTCCGCTTAGATTATCCAAGAGAAGTGGGATTTAAGTTAAATTTATTAAAATGCATCTAATTCAATAACTACAGAAAAAGTTTTTCTCTCCACCTTTACCCTGAATCTTGCCAGATATGTGAATAATTCCAGCCTGTTCCTTTGCATAAACACAGAAATATTGTAAACATTTCAGTAGGGGGCACCCATTATTTACAGAAAATTTCTGGGGTTTGGTCAAGGACAGAGCAAGTTTTTAATACTTTACCTATTATGTCACGGTTACTCGGGCTTGTCCAATGAATAGATGAAAAGGTCAATTCAGCATGATGAGAGTTCCAGAGGTCACCTGCCCACCCCTCTCCAGGGTTGGGAGAGACTCAGAACTCCAGAACGTTTATTTCTTTTCCTTTCTCTTGATACTGAGAGCAGAGGATGAGAGCAGGGCCCAGACTGTGGCCAGTTGGTGTAGATCCAGAAATTCCTAGAAAAACTCTAATTCCCTCCAGCCATTACACCTTTATGGTCTCCGTATCATGTGTAGCCAAGTGCTTGTCATTCAACCTCAACCCATTTCAACTCTGTTTCCATGAAAAAGGACTCTGGGTCCCCTACCTAACTTTTAAGATTTCCTGTCTGCATGGGGAGGGGTGATCCCCACTGCAGAGAGGAAAACTTTCTGCATGTATTTATGGAAATCAACATAATGTCACGAAATACCAAAAATACTAAAGATGTTAAGGAGAGAAGAAAAACAAATCCTTCTCAAATTTACACATTGAAAAATTTTCTAGGGGTTGTTTTTTCTGTTTTTGTTTGTTTTGGTTTGGTTTTTTGGTTTATTTGGGCCACACCCAGTGATGCTCAGGGGTTACTCTTAGCTATGCTCTCAGAAATCACTTCTGGAATGGGGGACTCTACGGGATGCTGAAAGATTGAACCGCTGTTTGTCCTAGGTCATTTTTGTGCAAGGCAAATGCCCTACCACTGCACCACTGTTCCAGCCACACAGAAAATCTTGAAACTATTTGACTAAAGTCTGAGGCTTTCCACAGTAAGATTCCCTATAACTTTATGTATTTAATTTTTAAAAACATCACCATGTTCATAAAGTTCTTTGTGATACACTAATAAATATCCTTGCAGAAAGTAATGAAAAATCTGGTATGCAGTCTGGCGGCAAATACAAAAGCATTTAAACATGTCTAATCCTCCATATCCTACAGAAAGTAGAAATTTATTCATTCTCCTGGCCTCAAGTTTATACGCTCATAGGCAGAATGCATGTTGGACACCAGCAATCCACGTCACATAAATTCTACCACTAATATGTAAATTTTATTATACATGTAATTTGAGCAGAAATTAATTATGAGTGGCAGGAAGAATTCCCACTATTTTGAGCAGACTTTATTTCTTTTCTTTACTTAAGCACCGTGATTGCATACATGATTGTAGTTGGATTTCAGATATAAAAAGAACACCAGTGCAACAATCCCACTACCAACGTTCCCTCCTTCCCCACCGCCTACTTGGCACTCTACTTCTCTCCCTCATTAACTTTATCATGATACTTAGTGTAGTCATCTCTCTAACTACACTCACCACTCTTTGAAGTGAGCTTTACATCGAGAGCTGGTCCTTTCAGCCTTCATCTCTGTTGTCTCTGGGCATTATTATAACCTATGGATGAGTGAGACTATTCTGTGTCTATCTCTCTCCTTCTAACTTATTTCATTCAGCATAATGGCTTCCATGTTCATCCATGTATAGGAAAATTTTATAACTTCATCTCTCCTGATGATTGCATAATACTCCATTTTGTATATGTACCACAGTTTCTTTAGTCACTCATCTGTTGTCAGGCATCTTGGTTGTTTCCAGATTCTGGCTATTGTAAACAGAGCTGAAATGAATATAGCCGTGAGGAAGGCTTTTTTTGTATTGTGTTTTTGTGTTTCTAGGGTTTATCCCTAGGAGTGGCATTTATAGATCATATGGGAGCTTAATTTCCAATTTTTTGAGGAATCTCCTTATTGTTTTCCATAAACACTGGATTAAACCACATTCCCACCAGAAGTGAAGGAGAGTTCCTTTCTCCTCACATCCCCACCAGCACTGATTGTTCATATCTGTGCTATGTGTGCCAATCTTTTGGGCATAAAATGGTACCTCCTTGTTGTTTTGATTTGCATCTTTCTGATGATTAGTGATGTGGAGCATTTTTTTCATGTGCCTTTGGGGCACACTTTAGACTTTAAAATTTCTAGTCAAAAGTTGACTATTACTAATTTTTCAAAAATTTTTAAACTGATAGTCACTGAACTTTCTTAAACTTTCTTAAACTCCTGATTATTCTTTTTAAAACCTTTTCATTACCCCATTCCTACCCAATAAGAATAAGAGCTCTATAATATGAGTTTAAAGCATCTAATCTCCTTTCTAACCTCTTCTCTTTTTCTTCCTCTGAGGGCCCTTTGTTAAAGGCTATAGCTTATATCAAAATAACATTTAAAATATTCTTAGAGTAAATAGCTGTAATAATTTCTTAAATTTCCAATTATTAAATGCAAACTATAACTATTAAAGGTGACCAAAACTGACTCAAGAAACAAAGAAATGTCACTAATTTTGAAGACCTTAAGTTAATAATTTGTAAATTACCAGGAATTCAATTTGTGTCCTTTTAAGTTCAGCCTATTTTAAATTGCCCAAAACTAATGAGTATTACTTTTTAATTTATTTAAGTCATATTTGAAAAGAAAATTTCTAGTTAAAGCATTAAACCAAAATTAAATAAATTCAAAAGCTATGGTCTCCTACTGTGCTGATAAGTGTTCCATGTTAAAATTCTATATGTCATATTAAAGTTCTTAGACCATTACAAAATATAAATTCTCTTCAAATATTTTTAAGATTGTAACCCAGAGAAATTACATTTTTAAAAAATATGACCTCATCACACACTTTATTTGTTTCTCTGCTCCTTTCTCAACAACTTGGAACATTTTCCAAAATAGTTCTCTTTCTCTAGCTGTGTCAGGCATACCATTTTACAATTTTAGATCTTATGACCAACATTAAATTTAATACCTGGTGACTACACTGTTATGAAATTTAGTTATCTCAACAATATTAAGCACTCACAAAATTAACAATATTATCTTAAAAAAAAGGCTAACCATAACAGTAACTAAGAAATGTACAAAATTTATGCACACACATCTTTTTCAACTCATCATTTTGGAAACGATGAATAAGACCATGTATGCTTAGAAAAGATAATGAGAGCGAGAACTTTACCACAACTGGATCCTCCCATGTATGCTTTACTGTGACAAGTAGATGGTCACTCTGATAGTGCTAAGAAAGTGTAGCAGAAATAACAGATATTCATCTCTCACAGGTCTAGCTTTCACTAGTCCATGTTAAATCCCTGTTGAACTAGTTTTCAAATTGATTCCTTCCTTCTGAGACTGTAGTTGGCCTTTCTCTGTGGTACCTATCTCCCTCTATGGGGTTGGGGGAGAATTTGAGCCATACCTGGAGATCATTCTTGGCAGTGATTATGAGACCAACCAAATGTGGTACTGGAGGTCAAATCAAAGTCAGTAGTTGCAAGGCAATTACTTTCATCCTCATACTTTCTTTCTAGCTCATATCTTCCTCTTACCAAACGTTATAAAACTGGAATCAGGCTCTCATAGCCAGTCCTGTTGAGAGTCAGGGCTACAAAGTAGGAATGCGGAGAGGATGTAATTGGGGAGAGAAAGGTAATTTTAGCTTTCTTTTATATTTCTACACTCTTCCTTCAGAGCTGGGCTTCACTGCTGGTGAAAAAGCCTCTCTCCCCCTTCTTCTCTTTCTGCGCACTGCTTTTCTAGGAGTTGAGAGACTCAAAGGTGAGAAGAGATAAGCAGAGTTTTGACTTTGGATAATGTCTGGTACAGAGTTAGAACTCAACACACATGATGAAATTACTATCACGTCACATGACATGGAAAAATATCATGATTCAGGATGGTAGATCCATCTTATTTAGTTCTGTATCCATAGTACTTAATACAACATGGGATCAGATGCTCAACACATTTTAATCTCTTAATATCTTTACTATGGTGCTATAATATGTACTACATAAGACACATCCAAGTGTGTTCCATCAGTGGTATAAGCTGGCATCAACATGCATGGCAATGAGAGAGTCCCTTCTACTCTTACTTGTACAGTTAGGGCCTATGTACAATGTGGTAAGCAATGCCTAAAACCTTCATCTTTTGTCATCTAGGAATTCTCTATTACTGTTTAGTAGCAGCAGAGGATGATGAGGGTTGGTCCTCAAAGACCCAAAGCTGTTTTTTTAGGATATTGTATTTATCCCAGATTATTGTACCCCACTCTATTTATATACCATTTCAAGTAATCATAGAGTATTTCTGGAAATGACATGTAGAACACAGTGTTAAAGCTTGAAGTAAAGATGCCTTCATATGATAAGAGAAAGAAAAGGCAGAAATAAAAGGAGATGTCTTCATTGGCTCTGCAGGGCTGGGATGATAAGGCATCTGGATCTAAGAGTGTCAGAGGGTTCTGTGGATGAGCATCAACCCAGTGATAGGAAAATTCAAGTGCTTTGGGTTCTGTCATTTTTGTCTGAACTAAGTACTGGAGAATTATTTTCCTCATAGCTTCTAGGTCACAGAGTACCACAGTAGTAAGCAAACACGCCTTATACAATATAATTTATATATCCATCTATGTATCTACCAAGAACATTTTCACATTCTCTCTTTCTCTCATCTCTGTCCCCCATTTGAAAATGCACTGATTGTGTTCCAGATTCCTTAAAATAAAAGTCAGACCTGACACAACCCTATAAGACCTGTGAAGACCTGCTTGGCCAATAATGTCCTTCCCCTCTCATTTCACTCCAAAAGTCTTGGTCAATTGAGTATCAGAAAAACCTGTCAACTTTATTTAATTAAAATGATAAGAAAGAAAACTTACTTTAACATTTCTAATCAACAGGAGGCTAATAAGCCCTGTTGCTTCCTGGAGAGGAGACACTATCAAGCATTTGGGGACCTAATTTGTTTCATTAATATTCAAAGGACACAACTCATCCAGAATTTTTCAGGAGACTTCAGAGTCAAACACATCCATAAGAAGGTTTGATTTTGCATATGATGTTAAACAGATGTTCTTCCCCAAACCAACTTTGGCATTTGATATAAGATGTTGCTTAGAAACTTTATGTTATTTCTTTTTTGTTTGTTTGTTTTGTTGTTGGGGGGTCACACCCAGCAGCACTCAGGAGTTCCTCATGGCTCTATGCTCAGAAATTGCTCCTGGCAGGCTCAGGAAACCAGATGGGATGCCAAGATTCGAACCACCATCCTTCTGCATGCAAGACAAACACCCTACCGCTGTGCTATATCTCTCCAGCCCAGAAATTTTATCTTATTTCTTATCTCAATGCCACCCTTTAAATGGTTCTCTATCCCCTGTAATATTTCCCCTCTTCCCAAATTTTTCAACTTGATAAACTTTCGAAAATCACTAGGCCTTTCTCTGGACTGCTGAAAATAACAGGGCTTTGGAACCCATCAAACTAGGCTCACACTCAGATTTATTAATATCTAGGTAAACTTTCCAAAAACAATTTAACTTGTCTTTTTAAAAAATATTTAACAGGTATTTGTTGAGTAGTTCTGAGCCAGATTTTATAGAAAAACTAGAGAAATGAGAGAATTGAGTCTATCTGAATCCCAGTTTTCTTACCTGTGAGCCACGGGGCAGTGTGTTATGCTATGCTATACTAAGGTGATACTAAAGCGAGAGTTGGTTAGGAAATGTGGGCCACAAAGGGCATTGAGTAACCAGCAGTTTTATTTAAATGCCCTCAATCTAGGGTTATCTGAACACCTATAACTAAGTGTTTGCATTTTATGGCAAAGTTGTGATTTTGGATGCATAATTGAGTTTGAAATGAGAGGTTTACAAGGTAATATATTAAGTACAATCCAGCAAAATTTTTTGTGCATGTTCCCTAGACCTTGGTATTATTTTTAATGTCATCTAACAAGTTATATTAGTCAAGAGTTTTGTATCTATGCTAATGTTTTATGCAACTAGTCATTAGCACAAGCTTATAGGCAGACATAGTGTAGAGTCAATAAATGGCTTGACAACTCCTGAAAATATATCAGCAGTGAAAGGGAACTTTATCTTTCCCAATAAGGATAATATTCTTGGACTAGAAAGAGTACAGAATAAGATACTTGCTTTACATACAACTGCGTCTATAACAACCAGGTTTGATTGCCTCTATACCAACCAATCAGAAGTCTTGACTATTCATCCTTTCCTCCTCATGTCCTCCTAACACTTAGCTAAAAAAAACAATATCCTACTTTCAGGGAGTCTTTGCAACTAATTTTCATCAGGAAAGCCGGGCAATAAAAAACAAAGGGAGTCAGAACATTTCCAGAAAAAGAAGGCCAAACGCCTCAGTTTCCACAATCATTCTGATATCCAGAGGCTTCTAGAAGAAACAGGAGCAGCCTGGTGAAATGTTTCCAGTGGGAACAGAAATATCTTCTTAGAAATCCAGAAACCATAGGGACCGGCGTGGTGGGGCTAGAGATAAGGTGTCTGCCTTGCGAGCTCTAGCCTAGGACAGACCGCGGTTCAATCTCCCAGCGTCCCATATGGTCCCCCAAGCCAGGAGCGACTTCCGAACTCATAGCCAGGAGTAACCCCTGAGCGTCACCGGGTGTGGCCCAAAAACCAAAACAAACAAACAAAAAAAGAAATCCAGAAACCATGGTATCCATGCTCCAGGAAGGAAGAGGAGTAAAAGCTGGGATCTTAGTGTGGGAGCAAGTGCCATGCGCTTGAGAAAGAGCAGAACAGTTGGGAGAAGGGAAGAGTAGAGCCAGCGAGGAGGGCTGGGAGAGGAGGACGTTCCCCATTCACTATGGTGAAGACTTAGATTTAGTTCTCTAGAGACAAGGGGATAGCTAGTGCCTACAAATAGTCCAACCCTTTATGGCTCACACACCAACCACTCCTGCAATACAAGTGGAACAACTTGTGTTCATAACTTCCCTTTCTTTCAGAACCCAGCAGCCATGAGATCTGGAGATGTAATCTGAACTAAACTTGTGATTTGCCCAAAACTTCCAGCAGACTGCAGCATTTACTCAACTCATTGAGGGCACCTTCATAGACTCCTGATGACGCTACCCAGCAGAGCAGGAAGAGAGCCACTCAGTCATGCCTGGTCAACCCACAGATAAAGGGAGACAACACGATGCAACTAATTGTCTTCCCTGATGCAGATGTGTGAAAACCAGAGTGATAAATCTATCACATATGAATTTCATAAAAAGCTTTTCATGCATTATTCCTAAAAAGTCAGCTTTCTGAAAGATGACTCTCTGGGTAGAGAAGTCAAAGTTCCAAATATTCAGGGGTGGAGGAGGAGGGAGATCGGGGGCATTGGTGGTGGAAATGTTGCACTGGTGAAGGTGGGTGTTCTTTATATGACTGAAACCCAACTACAATTATGTTTGTAATCATGGTGTTTAAATAAAGACATTATTTTTTAAAAAAATATGATAGCTCAGTTATGATAAACTCTAACTTCTTTTATTTCTAGTTTTCATTGCATTATGATTTTTCAAGTTGTTCACAATACAGTAGCTTCTGGCATTAAACGTTCAAATACCAAAAAAAAATGTTCCAAATATCCAAAATTCACCGAATTTAAGATCAGTGTAAGTCTCAAAGAACTTCTACAGCGTTGGGATAACTGATCATAGATTGAACCAGACAGACCCACCTAAATGGCAAGGACAGCAAGGTTCCTATTCATCCTATTCATCCTATTCATTCATCCTATTGCTATCTGCCTGATACATGCCTATTAAAGCGTCTAAAATTTGAATATAAAGCAGAATTCATCTGCCATCTGCATCAGACTCTTTTCACTTTGGGGTTAAAGATTAAAGTGGAGAGGTAAAATCTGAGCTAATGGAAGAATAAGGAGCTCAGAACAAAGAATAAAATGAGCAAATCCATGAATTAGCTTCTGCAACTTGGGAAATGCTAAAGCCTCTAGATCCATCATTCAAATCTAGATCTTCTATCTTGATCAGAGACATTCTTATTTCAGTGTGTGAGTGATACAATTCCCTGCAGGGTAAGGTAAGGCATAGGAAAATGAAAGGTGTAAGAACAGCTGGAAAGAAAGGGTTGAGCAAGGACATAGATATCCATAGGTTTTCTGACAGTCTTTGCATTTGGAAATAAATGTTAAAGCACTGTCCCCTATCTGTGATGTACCCAGGATGTTGGAAGGGGTCCCCAGGACTTTCTGGGAAATGAGCAAGGACAGAGAAGCCTGTCATAGATTCCTCTTTCTTTGTGAAGGACAGGGCATAATACCACACAATACCTTAGACACCATTTTCAGAGCTGTGTTTGGAAGGCTTCCCCAGAAATGCACAAGAGAACCACCAAAAGAGCAGCTGGATTCTCAGTAGCAAGTTTGAGCAGGCACCCAGACTTTCAATTTTTAGACCCCCACCCCATGGTCCTAATCATATGAATATTTAAAACATTCCCAACTTGGTTCCCAATAGCCACCACTGCCAGCAAAGAGAAATACTTTCACATCCACCATAGTGCCCAGCTGCCCAACTGTAGACTGAACAGGTGATTAATCGCTCAAGTATTAATGGTCACCTCTTTCCTAACCATGAGCTGACAGCGTCACCCTATATTTACACATAGAAAGCACTTTAGCTCCTTTGAATGACAAGGCAAGCTTAACTGTCTCTTTATTAAAGTTGTCTCTGTGATTTGCAATTATAACAAGCCATGTTTTTCATCTCACTTGAGTCACCAAACTAGAAACTGAAAAGATGTTAAGAGCTGCTGTAGATCGAGGCAGGATTGGGGGGTTAGGCTGATGATCATCATCATGGAAACAGGATCCACTATTTGGGGGGTCAAAGTGCCAGGCTAAAGAGGTCACAATGTCATGCTTTAGGGGAGCTCCTGCTAGAAGCTGGCACAGTGAGTTCTGAAGGAATCTACTTTCTGAGTGGGAAATGACAGAAAGAGAATGAGACTAACACAAATCAGAACATATGCTAAGTATCAGACATATAACAGAATGTATGTCAAAGATTCAGAGATGGAAAAGAACTGGGTTCGATCTGCAGAGGCTTCTGGAGGGAGGTGATATTTGTTCCTAATTAAATTAGTGTCTGTTGTGTGGATGATGCTGAAGGAATATTCCAAGAGTATAGTAGAAAGAAAGTGCTCTGGCCACATAAAAAAAAAGGGATATCAGATGCAACTGTGTTTTCTAAACTAGCTTGAAGACAGCTTCTGGAAGTGATGCTGAAACCCAAAATATGGGCTTGGAGTGCAGATCTCTGACGTGAGAAAATATTGTTCTTCCTACATACTTTCTACAAAATCTCATTCTACCTCTTGATCAACAATGTCTTCTCGGCTAGAGCCCCACTTGTCACTCAAGTTCTACTCTAATAAACTCATACATATGCCTTTCATGCAGCCCTAAACACTACTGGGTCCCCCAAGTAAAAGAAATCACCTCAAAATTCATCTTGTAAACCCTGCTCAGCTTGAATCTTTGAAACAAATTGGCAACTGGACTGAGATCCATGGCCTTTGCCCCTCTTTTTTTCTCTTCCTGATTCTCCATCACTTCTTCCACTTAGATCATTCACATCCTAATGTCTCTGGCATTTCAAATTCTGCTTCACTGCCATTTCTGCTGTGTTGTTCACAAGAGAAGCTCAGGCCAGATCAGGGTTTCTCTCAGGTACCTAGAACTTATGGAAGCTCTAAAGAAGCATCTGATACTGATTTTTCTAATCATTGGTCCCCTCTAGATATGCACTTATGGGCCCATGCAGAAATAACTCTACTCAATTCCTCTGTCATTATCATTTCACAATGTGTCTACATAGAATGTCTGATCTACACATGGAACTTGGTCATGTGAGTTAAAATATCCTACACTGAACTTGAGTATAGAAATGACACAATCAATACATGGAAGAAGCGCAGAACTGAATGCATGCAGAATGCTGGTACTAATGGTTGGCAAATCTCACAGGGTGGTAATTAGCTTCTCTTCAATAGGGACCTACAAACCTGGAAAGCCTTAGCTTTTCGAAGTGCCTTCTTCTGCCAACCTATGAGTTAGGAAGTCTATTCAGGTCTAGAGAAATAGAAGATGCTAGTGGTCCTAAAATCAGAGTAAGAAGGTCTGTTGTTTGCTCAGGCAGTACTTACAGAGAAGGGAAAAATGATTAAGAAAAAATAGTAAGCATAATACCAAATAGAAAATGGTGACACAACACTAGTACTGGAGTACCTCTATAATTATTCTAGTCTATCACTTGAAGAGAATATCTTTCAGTTACCTGTAATAATAAAACCGAGTGCAAAGTGTTCATTGAAAACCACCTTATGAGCCAGAGCAGACAGTGCACTTGCCATGCATACGACCAACCCAGGTTTGGTCTCTTATATTCCATATGGTCCCCCAAGTTCTACCAGAAATGATCCCTTAACACATAGGCATGAGTAAGGCCTAAGCAATACAGGGTGTGACCTTAAAAAAGAGCAAAGAAAAGAAAAAAAAAGAAAAAATATATATTTTATTGGTGCATTCTTTTGGAGCAGCCATACCCAATTGTGCCTATGTCTCTATGACTTACTCCTGGCTCTGCACTTCTGGATCACTAACATTGAACTCAAAAGCCATGTGGAATGCTATGAATTGAATCGAGGACAGCTGCATGAAAGGCACGTGCCCTACCCACTGTGCTATCACTCCATCCCCAAGAAAAACATTTTAAATCTGTAAAGGAAAAGGGACTAGAAGAAATAAGAGGGCTATACAATACATGAAATAAATTTTTGTCAAAGCATAAACTTTGACTTTTTTTCTGTGCAATAGTGAATTCAAAAGGGAAGAAGACTTCAACTAGTTTTCTTTTACACAGTCCAATGAGTGAATGCTCACATAAAAGAACCCCTCTGTAATTGTTGGTTTAGAAATCTTCAAGATATATGTTATCTGCTTCCATATTTAATCTACCCAGGTAAATAATGCAAGTTAGCATCAAAGAACTAATTCAAGATGGCAGAGGGAGAACATTGCTGTCTTCATACATTGGCTTCTCAACTTTATTTCCTCCCAGGTATTAGGACACTATAAACACCATAAACACACTTGCATACACATATACGTGCTCTCTCACACCAAAACACGCATACACACAAATGTAGCAACAGCAAAGCTATATTTAGAAAGTGATACAGCCCTCACCCATGTACCTGGGGTGGATGTATTATTAAGAATAGAAAAGTAGGGGCTGGGAAGGTGGCGCTAAAGGTAAGGTGTCTGCCTTGCAAGCACTAGCGTAGGACGGACCGCGGTTTGATCCCCTGGTGTCCCATATGGTCCCCCCAAGCCAGGGGCGATTTCTGAGCGCATAGCCAGGAGTAATCCCTGAGCGTCAAATGGGTGTGCCCCCCCCCCAAAAAAAAGAATAGAAAAGTGACAGAAAACATCAATAAAGGGCATTGGTCTATGGCAATGCCCAAACTTTGCTCATGGGCCCACACTGTTGCCCTCCTCTTGGGTGTGTGGAAGTCATAAGAGTGACTGAAGATTCCCTCCCACATCTTCTAATGCCTGGAAACAGGCAACATATGCTACTCCCATGGGATGAGAAAACACTCACTTTCATCTCTAATAAAATCTGTGAAGCTTGTTGCTCTCACCAGCAACTTCTTTTGAAACACTGGAAAGCATTTTCATTCTTCTCTGCACCGCAGATCTTAGGAGTGTAAAGAACCCAATAGATCAAGACATCTTGGCCCTGAGATCACAGACTAAGACTGAGAGTATCAGTAATCAAATAGCATAAAGTGAGACAGTTTATTGGTGGACTATGGAACTGATGGCCCAGATGTCAAGGAAGAATAGCTTGTCCTAACATTACACCCCCCAAAAGACCCTGTCAAAGAAGAATGCTGAACCTGGGTGAAAGGTAAAATAGAGGTAGCTAGTGGAGTATTGAGGTGCAATAAGAAATAGGAGAAAGCCAGTGTGGCCTCAATACTAAGAGGTTGGAAGAGAGCTGAGGAAGTAGAGAAATAGTTATTTCCTACTCATTTGGAATCTTTGAAGCAGGAGGCCTGGGGATATGACTCAGGGGTAGATCACCTGCTATGCCTGTATAATGTCATGTGTTTGATCTCTGGCACCATCCCATGTGCTAAGTTGGGTCCTCAATGTCACACAGTGTGATGATCACCAAAAACATGATATTTCTATGCAATACAATCAAGTGAGAACTAATGACCCAGTACACAACCCCTAGAAAAACTACCCTCCATCCTAACAACAGTAACGAAGGGAAGTGTTGAGGGGGGTCATAAATTCAGAGAACAGGCAATGGTTGTGACCTAATACCTGGGAGGAAATAAAGTTGAGAAGCCAATGGATGAAGACAGCAATGTTCTCCCTCTGCCATCTTGAATTAGTTCCTTTGATGCTAACTTGCATGATTTACCTGGGTAGATTAAATATGTAAGCAGAGGACATATATCTTGAAGATTTCTAAACCAACAATTACTAGAGTTTGGGGGATGATACTATGAAAACCAGAGGGATTCTTTTATTGTGAGCATTCACTCATTGGGCTGTGTAAAAGAAAACTAGTTTAAGTCTTCTTCCCTTTTTAATTCACTATTGAACAGAAAAAAGTCAAAGTCAGACCAGTTATCCTAATTCAAGCAGACACTGACTAAAACTGAATTTTTAAGTCATAGGATGAAAACAAAAAGATAAAACTAACCCTGGTGGAGGGAGTCAGAGAAAGATTTAAAGCAAGTCATGAAGAATTTTATCCAGGACATGGAAATTATTATGCTGAGTGAAATAAGTCAGAGGGAGAGAGGTAGACACAGAATAATCTCCCTCATGTATGGGTCTTAAGAAAATAATAGACTTTATTGTACTAATACACAGAGGCAATAAAGATGAGAGCTAGAAGGACCAGCAAAGAGTGATGAGTCCAGTTAGAGAAATAACTACACTTACCACTATCATGGCAATGGTATGTCATGACAAAATATGTTAAAAACAAAAATGTGTTTAAAAAAAGAAGAGTTTTGCCCACAAAACTAATGTCACTGTTAATTTTCTGAATAATGACAATAATATGAATAATAACAATTATTTATGGAACACCTACTGTAAAGTCCCAGGTGCTTCTTTTTATGCTGTCTTATTAATTACACTAAGTACACTAATTCCATCAGCACCCTACAGAGTAAGTTTTCTAGTTGTTTTGCAGATGAAAGAACCAAAGGCACATCAAGTGAAGTCACAGGTAAATTCAGCTCATTAGCTGAAATCCAAAGCCTAACTTCTCTCCAAACGCTTTACCTCTAAGATGTATCCAAGAAAACTGAGTTTGGAACATAACTGCAGGAAGAACTTTTATTTTACTTTATTTTATTTTATTTTATTTTATTTTATTTTATTTTTGGTTTTTGTGTCACACACGGCGGTGCTCAGGGGTTACTCCTGGCTGTGTGCTCAGAAATAGCTCCTGGCAGGCACGGGGGACCATATGAGACACCAGGATTCAAACCAACCACCTTTGGTCCTGGATCAGCTGCTTGCAAGGCAAACACCGCTGTGCTATCTCTCCGGGCCCAGGAAGAACTTTTATGAGCAAATATATGAAGTCTCCAAAGAAGAACACTGAGACTATGGAGGCAGAAGTTGAGACATCATTTCTGCCCCCCCTCCAGCTCTATGCACTGAAAACTTATGAGTTTCCAGAGGAGCAAGCTAAAAGTGGGGAGTGGCATACACCTCTGACTACGGTCTCACTGTGACCAGTCATAAATGGATTTTCATGCAAAGGAGAGCTGTGGGCATGCGTGGTAAAATGGATATGTCAACTATATCAATTATAGAACTGAGCATCACAGAGAAAAGCCTAAGTGAAAGGCATTTGAACAAAATGTGTGTTATTTTCTTGCAACAGTAGTACCTTTCTCAATTGATTATTTATTATCATGGAAAGCACTTTGGCCAACTACCTCATTAAGTCTAAGCAGCCTTTCTGAGTCCCCATAAAACAGAAAAATGTCAAAAACCCTATCCCATCTCAAAGACAGATTTTTCTATTTGACAACTGATTACAAACATGTCATTTTCATGGACAATTGTGGAATTTCTCTCTACAAAGCATCATCCGTATTCAAGAGTCAGAGCATTGATTTTGAGTAATTTCTGCCCAATAGAAAAATTCATCTTGTTAAAACTCAAGTACACTTTTTTTCTATTGTCACTGAATAAGAGTCTGAGAAAGAGGATCTGGGGCAGACAGCAGTGCAAGGAAGTGAGGGCCCGGATGTCACCAGATTATTCAAGTCTCTTTTATGACCTTGAATTTCTCTTTCCTTTCTGTCATGCCCATGTGAACTGAATTAGACAAAAAGATTCTTTTTAAGAAACTCCTATAATGAGGAGCAACTGAAAACATGGAAGCAAGATGAGTTTTATCACTGGATAGGGGACTCAGAATAGCCTCTAAAAAAGCATCCATTCACACATCGCCTTTTCACTCCCTGCTGGTAAAAGTCCTTCAGAGAACACTTTCAAGGAAGGTGTGTGACCCTAACATAGTGACTTTGCCTCTGACCTTAACTCCCACCTTAGACTTTAGTAAGAACTTTGAGCAGGAGGGAATGACTCAAACCATTCAACCATTTGCTTCACTTCCCAGCTCTTCACCCTGCACTGCTCACAGAGAGAAGAAATATTCCTCACACAGCACAATATATACAAGAAAAAGAGAATATCCACATACATAGCACCCAAAGTCTGTCTGTCAGATATGGTACTTTTAATTTTTCATCCCCAGATTATGTGTGCAGAATGATGGAAATTTAATTTTTCAAGCCTGTTAATGCTCAAGGGTTACTACTGGCTATGTGCTCAAAAATCACTCCTGGCTCAGGGGACCATATGAGACACCAGGGATCAAACCTAGGTCCATCTTGGGTCAGCTATGTGCAAGGCAAATGCCTTACCGCTGTGCTATCACTCCAGCCCTTGTAAAAATCAATTTTTAACAATATCTTATTGCCTGTTGGAATAGAAATTGTCTGCTCAGAGGTCCTCCAAAGTTGTTGGGGGAATCAGTGAAACACCTTAGCAGTCAGGGAAAGGGCCTCTCTGTGGCACCCCTCTTGGGGACCTTGGACTATCACAAGGCCTCAATGATTTCTCCAATGTACAAACGTCATCTTTCCAGAACATTCCAAGCACCCGTTGAAACCTGGGTCCAGCACACATACTCCCCACTAAGAGCAGCCACAATCTTGAGGTGTTCTCTTTTTTTTTTTAATTAATTTTTATTGTGGACAAAATGAATTACAAATATTTCACAGTAATATTCAAGGTTCATAGTGACAATAAATCAATGGCATTCCCACCACCAGTGATGTCCTCCCTCCACCCCTGTTCCCAGCATGCATCCTGTACAGCTTGCTGTGGATCGGGTCTAGATTCTGTTGTCGTTGACTTTGGGTTTGATATTCAGGTCTGATCATTTTTTATTTCCACTAAATATTAATGCAGGCATCTGGACCTGATACCATTCCTTTCCCCCCTCAGTTTATGAGGCTGAACAAGATGATTGAATCAATGTGGTTCTGTTGGAGATATAGGAAAAGAAAATGGAAAAGAAGGAAAGAAAATAAAAACTAGGAGGGGTCCTTCTAGGTCTTGAGGTGTTTTCTGCAGATAATTGAGATGCCTCTTGTCAGTTTCTGACTCCTCTCTGGCATATTCGGTCCCAGCCTCTCATGAAACCCAATTATATCTAGGAGTTGATGATCCTAGCAGATACATATCAGCTGATAAGCCTGCAATAAAATGCCCCACTCCCCCTAGGGCCCTCCCAGTCATAAAATGAGACCCCTTGTTGACAAATAGGCACAGGATAAGGAAGAATGTTTAAGATTGCTCTCTCCTTGTACAGAGAAATATCCCACAGCGTGGTTCATCTCATCATGATAATTCTTCCAGTGAACCCCATACAAAAATAGAAACTTCATTATTTTAGAATTCGAGTAATTCTATAATTATTGTAACATTTTGCCACCTTTGCAGAAGTGAAGAGGTCCGTTTTAACATTAAAAGCCATGGGGAAACTTAAAGCCAAATGTGCAAACTAGCACGGTTTTAACAACCTAAATAGAGGTCGCAGCACAGACACAAAAACACAGGCTAAGCTCTAAAAATAATGAGCACACATGAAACCTTCGCCTAACCCTGAGAGTAAGGACAGAGTTGGGGTGAAAACGGGCTGCAAAATGAACAAGGAAGGTGAGTTGGGAGAAGAGGAAATGTTCCTGAGAGCAGAAGTTGCCCAGCGGGAGCCAAGAAAGAGGCAGGCAGACAAGCCAGCTGGGGCTGCCCGGGGTTGACACACATTCACTGTACCTACTTTGCATGCAATGTCATGTTATGTGCTGAGATCTCATTGCCAGTGCAAGCAACACAGTGTGAAAAAAGGCAGCACAGGGCCAGAGTTTGCCTTGCATGTGACTGACCCAGGACAGACTGAGGTTCGATTCCCCGGTGTCTCATCTGGTCCCCCAAGCCAGGAGCAATTTCTGAGTGCATAGCCAGGTGTAACCCCTGAGCGTCATTGGGTGTGGACAAAAAAAAAATGGGGTCAGCACTCTCCAGATAAAGGTTTGGAATGACCAGCTGAGGGAAAGATAGGGTTTTGTAGACCCTTCTAAGAACTGCAAAGGAAGCTCAGAAGATCCAGAGAAGCAGGGAAAAGGGCAAGAGTAGGGGAAGCAATGCAGGATGGTAGAGAAGTGGAAGTGATGATGGAAAAAAATAAATCACCCAGTCATTGTGTTCTGAGTCTCGCCCTGTTTAGCACGGTGCCAAGGAGCAAGATCTCCCCTTATTACCAAGTAAGGCCCTGTGAGGCAGTGAACAGAGCAGGCAGTGTGTAGTCTACACTAAGTTAGTGCCCACTCTGACAGCCAGACTGAGCTGATCGGAGTCTGGGAGAAGACTTCGGGTCTCTTCTGTATGCCCTTTCTCCTGCACCCCTAGGGACTTACTTTTGTTTGGGGAATGAGAGAGAAAAGCCTCTCTCTCTCTCTCTCTCTCTCTCTCTCTCTCTCTCTCTCTCTCTCTCTCTCTCTCTCTCTCTCTCTCTCACACACACACACACACACACACACATAAATAAACACATATCACAGAAGCTGAACTCAAACCAGCTGAAGTGAATTGTCAGGCAACTGGGAACCACAGCACTAACAACATGGAGCACAGCTAAAATTCAGGAGGGAGGGAGAATTGAGAGTTGGGCTTGCCCTACTGGCAGCCCATTGGGAGGCCAACATTCCCACCTTCTTTGTCAACCCCTGAGAAACTATTACCCTTATCCAAAGCCAGACTCAGTTTTCAAGCTAGAATCTGAAACTCTAGTCTGCTTTGAAGGACTTTCTGAGTTCCAGATCTTCAAAGCACCAATTTAGGGCCAAGGAGATGGAGCCCGTCCTGGGTGGAAGCATTGATTTTCTATTGTGGCCCACGAGGAGAGAGTCCTGTACCTGGAACAATAGGGATCAAGATACTCATTACTGGGTCACAGAATGAGGAGTTACACTTTGAGGACTCCAGGGTAAAAGGCCATATTTGAGTTCCAAGAATACAGATTGCTGAGTGCGCAGACTAGGAGTGGCATCTCATCTCCATCATCATTGTATCATGGCACCTTCCTTACCAGCTGCACTTAAGTGCTCAGGCAGAACTAAAGCCATTGCAGCTTCTTCTACAGCTGCTTGCCCCCACCCACAGCACAAGACATCATGTGCGAGTGGGCAGGAGGAAGTCAGTATACAATTTCCAAGTATGAAAACTAAGGAATGAAGTTGGCATCCTAGCAGCTAATCTTGTTTGCATTTCTAAATTGAGTTTTTTATATTCACATTTGTGATTTTATTTGATTGGGAGAGGTGCCATTTTACTTTTTTCTTTAGAGAAAAGTTCCACAGTATTTTTAAAACACAGGGATTTGAAGCAAGTCCTGAGTTGTACCTTAGGACTTGGGAAATTATTAGCTATGATCAATATGAGAGGGAGGACAGGAGAGACTAAGAAATGGTAAACATTTCCTTTTGCTGAAGTAATGTCTGGGCTCACCCTACTTCTAGATATGTTCTATATAGAGGAATAGACTATATAGAGAGAAATGGGGTAATATAATCCACCAGGACCAAAGTAATAGCCCAGTGGCTAGAACATTTGCCTTGCATGCAGTCAACCCAGGTTTGGTCCCCCAACATCCCATCCCAAGCCTGCCAGGAGTGATTTCTGAGATTAAAACCAGGAGTAACCTCTGAGTGCCACCGGGTATGGCCCAAAAAATAAAAACAAAGAATGAAAAAAGAAATAAATCCATCTTGCCCTGGAGGTTTGAGGACTTCAAGAAATGGATTTTAGGGTAGAATTGGATTGCTCAGTTCTTGGATGTGCTGGGAGAGATGCTTCATAAAAAAGTTTTTTTGACGACAAAGAAATTGGCAACAAATGTTCCATGACATTAAGACTAAAGGCATCTGCAAGGAGAAAACACCACTGTCAAAACAAGTGGAAGTAGAGATAAACAAATAAAACAAATAAAAAATTAAACAGTGACTAGGGTAAAAAGGTCAATCATGGAATGAAAGAAACTATTCACACATCATTCATCAGGGATAATGTCAAGATTTACAAGGTAATGACAGAATTTAACAAGAATAAAGCATCTAACCCCATCAAAAATGGGAATTAGAAATAAACATTTTCTAAAAGAAGAAATAAAGATGGCCAAAAGATACATGAAAAAAATGCCCCACTTCATAAATCATCAGGGAAATACAAATCAAAACAACAATGAGATATTATCTCATGCCACAGAGACTGACACACATCGCAAAGAACAAGAACAACCATTGCTGGCATGAATGTTGAGAGAAGGGAACTCTCATTCACTGCTGGTGGGAATGCCATCAAGTCCATTGGAAAACAATATGGATATTACTTAAAAAACTGAAAATTGAACTCCCATATGATCCAGCAAAACCACTCGTAGGAATATATCCTAGGACCATAAAAACACAATACAGCAATGCCCTTTGCACTCCTATGTTCAAAGCAACACTGTTTAAGATTGCATAATCTGGAAATAACCCAGAAACTGTGGTACATCTATAAAATAGAATACTATGCAGCTGTTAGAAGAAATAAAGTCACAAAATTTGCTCATACATGGATGAATTTGGAGAGTATTATGATGAGTGAAATAAGTTGGAGGTAGAGAAATAAGCACAGAATAGTCTCACTCATCTGTAGGACTTTTTGTTTTGGTTTTTGGGCCACACTTGGTGATGCTCAGGGGTTACTCCTGGCTATGTGCTCCGAAATCGCTCCTGGCTTGGGGGGATGAAATGGGACACCGAGGGGTAGAACAGCAGTCTGTCCTAGGCTAGCAAGCACCTTACTGCTTGCACCAATCACTCCGGCCCTTCATCTGTGAAATTTAAGAAAAGTAAAAGACAGTATGATAATAACTCCCAGAGACAATAGAGATGAGGGCTGGAAGGACCAGCCCATGATAACAAGCTTATCACAAAAAGTGGTAAATGCAGTTAGAGAAATAACTACACTAACAGATACCATGATAACAATAAAGAGAGAAATACAATGCCTGTCTTGAAGACAGGCATGGCTGGGTGAGGTAGGAAATGGGGAAAAATGGTGAATGGAAAATTGCACTGGTGTAAAGGCTGTGCACTTTATAGCTGAAACCCAATTATGAACATGTTCCTAACCATTGTGCTTAAATAAAATAATGTTATTTAAAAAAAATCTTTCGGTCTGGAGTATTAACACAGCAGTAGGGCATTTGCCTTGCATGCGGATGACTGGAATGAATCCAGGTTCAATTCTCAGCATCCCATATTGTCCCGTAAGCCTGTCAGCAGATTACTGAGCACAGAGTCAGGAGTAACCCCTGAGCACTGCCAAGTGTGGCCCATAAACTAAAGAAAAACTTGAGCATGTGACTGGTACTTCATAATAAAACTGCTCATGCATAAAACAGAAGGGAGAGTCTGTAACAAGTACAGGCTCCGCAGTCAATGCCTACAGAGAACATTTCTTCCATGCTCATTGGGTCACTTCTCTTTCAGCTCTAGATGCTGAGGACAGATATCAGCCTCTACTGACTGAGTGCTCACTGTATACCAAGCCCCACTAAGCCCTTTAAGTGGGTCGATCCTTTGCATCATCACCATTTCCCAAGAGAAAAAGCAAGACAAGGTACAAAGAGGGAAAGAGTTGGTCTAACAATACATCAGTAGACAATGAAGGATTAAAAGTCAAGTTCAGCTGTTATGACTGTTGAACTTGAGTCCTATCTGCACTGGGCTGAGTGAACAGTGGGGGAATCCCAGTCCCCAGTTACCTGTTTCGTTCTTTAAGCAAGAAAATGAATGAGAAGTTGGAGTGATAGAACAGTGGTTAAGGCATTTGTTTAATTCCTGGCACCATGTTTGGTCCCTTGAGTATGACCAAGAGTTATCCCTGAGCACAGAGCCAAAAAAAAAAATCCCTGAGCACCACCAGGTGTGGTCAACGAACTGAACCCGAACACTCCCAAAAACATAAAAAGCAAAAAGAAAATAAATGAGCCACATACATTCTGAATCTTGATTGCAATAAGAGAACGGAGAAATAGCTTTGGGATCTAGAGTCCCTCAACCATAGTGGCCGGTCAAATGGACCTTCTGAGAAGATTTTCTTGAACTTTGTCAATAAAAGACTTTTAAAATTAAAATCATGCATTAGTTGGAGGCATTGTCCTCTGCCTAGCTCCACATAATCTATGCATTCAGGCAAAGAGATCCACTTCCAAACTCCTAATAAATTCCTGCGCTCAACCTTGATCCTCAGACTCAAATTTAGTCATGATTTAGTATAATCCAATAAATACTAGGCAAGATTGTGCTAATCTTGTAACCACACCTAATTCCTTTTACCTCTTCCATCCTTATACATTCTCAGGTTTTCTATAAAACCCAAGCATCGCTGAAAATTGACATTTCATGAACATCACAGGCCCATTAAGCTAAAGTAATATCCTTATCTCTCCTTCTGTATCCTTCTCAGGTTCCCCAGAGCCTTTTCCATCTGAGTTTTCAATCTTCTGCAAGCAAGATTGTTCTCTAGAGTTGGGTGTGAACAATGCAAAAAAATCCAAGCCACCCTCTTTGCTTCCTTTCAGGAAATAATTCACTGTTTCTATTTCTATTTATAAGATATCTAGACTTTTAAGTCTAGGGTCTAAGATTTCCTGGACTTTCCCTAAATTTCTAAACTTTTTCATTTCCCTAAATTCTAAGATTTCCTGGACTTTCCCTATATTTGATTTGTTTTTAACTGGCCTGTCTCATATTTCTTTGTGTCTAACAGAAATCTCTGTTCCACCAGATGTCTGGGCCAATTCAGGCCTTTAATTACTGCCCTGTGTTGGCATATTGACTAGCTATAAGCTAGTGACTTACTGTTAAAGTTTTCCTGTGCTGATGGGTTTTCTGGTTCCTTTTTCCTTTACCTGAAATCATTTTCTCTAGACAAGAGAAAGACACTATTCCATGCTCCTGTAACAACCATCCCAAACATCAAGAGACACAAGCTGCCTTTCTCACTCTGCAGTTGTGTCCAGCATAGATGAGCTCAGCTCATGTCAAACTGGTTCCAGAATTCTCACTTACATGGAACTTTGCTTACATATGGAACTTATATTCTTAAAGAAACTAAGAATATAAATAATAAAACTTGGCTTTGAAAATTCCATTTGTCATGGATGCATGTTGCATTCATATTTATTTCACAGATGAGATAAGTGAAATTCTGCACTGGGCAAGAATTTGGGTAATGCACACCTAGGTCTATTCGATTGTGTAATTATAGCAAGTAACTGCCTTTTAAATAAAGTAGATAGATGATACTGTGTGAATGTACATATCTACATATCCAGAATGTTTACTCCTGAAAAGCAGTCAAGTAGAAGGTACTTTTTTGTCCTAGACAGGTTATAACTTTCAAAGGGGTTCAGACCACAGTGGAGAAAATAAAGTAGAAAGACTAGAGTCTCTATTACTCCAAGTAACTTGGACTGAGGACAGATAGATTTAAACATACTTCAATGATGGCAGAAAAGTAGATTTAAATGCTTTGATGTCCATCAAAGTTTAGTGGATGAAAAGAGTCTAAAGAACAAGAACTCTGCATTGAATTTTAAGGGAAGATGAAAACAGCACAAGGCAGGTTCTTGACCATGCTACGTTCACCTCTAACTCAGTGAGATAAGGGAGCTCTTGCATGAGACCATGGAAGGGTGCTGACAGAGAGGTGGACCATAGTTAATGACAACTTCATTATCCCACATATTATTCCACATATCCTTACTTACAGGTCCACATGTTGGCCTCAGAAATAAATCCAAAATAACTTCAAAGCGTTATTGGAGAAAATCCCTCAAGGACAAAGGAAAAAACATAAAAATCAAATCAGATGTTCCATTTGAAACAATTCAGGCAAGAAGAGAGTGAATGACATATTTAAACTACTGAATGAAACCTCCAACCTAGAGTCTACTACCCAGAAAAACTCTCATTTACATGAAAAGAAGATTAAAAACATTTTCAGACAAAAAAAGAACTTACAGCATTTGCTAACCGAACCAACTCAAAATTAACTACTCAGAGATCATTACACAACCCAAACATCCGATTGTAACAACAATGCTAAACAATATAACAACATAACAACCCTCTCTCTCTCAATAATCTCCTTAAACTTCAATGAACTAAACTTTCCCATTAAAAGACACAGAGTTTTTATTTTGGATCAGAAAATAAAAACAAGATATCTGCTGCCTGCAGGAAACACACTTCAAAGATCAGGCTAGACACAAGAAAAGTATGGAGATTAATTACTTACGCCACTAGAAAACCAAAAAAAAATATCACACCAAAATACATTCAACCTCAAGAAAGTACTCAGAGACAAAGGTGGACATTTCTTATTGATCAGGGGAGCATTAGACCAAGACGTACTAACTCGGATCAATATTTATGCACCAACTGCAGAGCCAGCAAAATATGTAAGTTTTTTTCTCACAAAGCTGGAGAAACATATGGAAGGAAATGTGATAGTAGAACTATTTCAACACACCATTATCATCACTAGATAGATCCACTAGGCAGAACACTAGCAAAGACAACAGAATCCTAAATAAAAAACTAAAATAACTAGGTTTGATGGATCTATACAGGGCCCAAATTACTCAGAAAATAAAATACACATTCTTCTCAAATGTTAATGGAACTTTTCTAGAATAGACTATACCTTAGGACTTAAATCTAAATTACATAAAATTACAAATATAATAATTTTAATAAGCACCCTATCAGACCACAATGCAACAGAGATCAAGATTGACTGTAAAAAGAAAATGCGAAGTAAATCTAACACCTGGAGACTAAACAACATGCTACTCACCAACAGCTGGATTAGAGAGAAAAATCAAGGAAGAAGTAAAAAGTTTCTTGAGACTATTGACAATGTAAAATCAAATTGACAAAATCTATGGAACACAGCAAAAGCAGTAATTACGGGTAAACTCAGCAACACAGACCTACATTAGGAAAGAGAAAAATAATAAAATCAACAGCTTAAGGGGTCACCTTAAAGGATCTGGAAAAACAGCAGCAAAGAAACCCAAATACAGATAGAAGACAAGAAATAATAAAAAATTAGATAAGAAATAAACAATATATGTATTAACAAAGAAAATAATACAAAGAAACAATGAGACCAGTAGCTGGTTTTTCAAAAGAATAAATAAGATAGACAAAACACTGGCAAGACTCATAAAGAAAAAAAGGAAAAACACCTAAATAAATTGATCAGAAATGAAAGGGGAGAGATTCCAGAAGAACATCAAGAAATCAGAGACATCATGAGGGCTTGCTATGAACAATTATACTCAGTTCAGAGAACACAGAAGAAAAAGACAGATTCATGGAAAAATATCATTTCTTGAGACTTAATAAGGAGGAAATAAAAGCAAAAGCAAGCCAATCACAGCTAAGGAAATTAAAACAGTAATTAAGAAATTCCCCAAGAATAAAACTTCAGGACCAGATGGTCTTACAGGTGAAGTCTATCAAATATTCAGAGAAGAATTACTATTTATAAATATTATTTGATACTATAGCTCCTGCCATTGGTATTCTCTCATTAAAGACATCTTGAGGTATAAATCTTGGAGTGTTCTGCCTATGTTTTCCTCAGTGAGCTTTATAGCTTCAGGTCTGATTTCAAGGTCTTTAACATATTTTGAGTTGAGTTTTTGTAAGGTGTGAGGTATGGATCAATCTTTAATTTTTTTTTGTTTTGTTTTGTTTTGTTTTCCGCTGGCTTTTCCCCAATTTTTAATTTCTTACAGGTGGTAATCCAGTTGTTCCAACACCATTTGTTGAAGAGACTGTCTTTATCCCATTTCAAACTCTTGACTCCTTTATTAGTTGACTATATATTTGGGAGTATGTCACTGGATATTCTATTCTGATCTATTGGTCTAAAACTCTATCTTTGTTCCAGTACCATGCTGTTTTGATAACTATAACTTCAGGTTAGGTAAAACAATGCTACCAAGTTTCTTGTTTTTCAATATGAATTTGGCTAACCTGGGTCTTTTATGGTTCTAACAAACTTTATAATTGATTGTTCTAAATCCTTAAAGGGAATGATTAAATTTTGATAGGGATTGCATTGAATATAGATAGTAGTTTAGGTTAATATAGTTATTTTTATTATTTTGATGCTTCCTACCCATGAGCATGGGATGAATGTTCTTCCACTTCTTTAGGTCATCTTCAATTTCCTTCTGAAGCATTCTGAAGTTTTCATGGTATAGGTTTTTACCTCTCTTTTTAGTTGATTCCCAGGTACTTGATATTTTTAGATACAATTTTAAATGGGATGGACTCTTATCTTTTTCTCCTTTACTTCGTTATTTGTATAAAGGAATGCTACTGACTTTTGTATATTGACTTTGTAGCCGGCCACTTTGTTGTATCGGTTTATTGTTTCTAGAAGCTTTTCTGTGGACTCTTTAGGGCTTTCGATCTATATATCATATCATCTGCAAATATTGATAGTTTGACTTCCTCTTTCCCTATTTGGATCCCTTTGATTCCCTTCTCTTGTCTGATTGCTATTGATAGGACTTCTAAAACTATGTTGAATAAGAGAGGAGACAGTGGGCAGCGTTATCTGACTTTAGTGGAAATACTTTTAGTTTTTCACCATTAAAGATAATGTTGGCTGTGATCTTTTTGATATACAGCTGTAATTATCTTGAAGAAGGTTCCTTCTAACCCTATTTTGCTGAGTGTTTTCATTATGAATGAGTGAGTGTTGGATTTTGCCGAATGCCTTCTCTGCAATATTAAATAAATGGGACAACATCAAACTAAAAGGCTTCTACATGGTGAAAAATAGAGCACAGCTAAAGGAATGGGGAAAATTTTACACTCAACACATCAGATAAAGTTTTTATATCTAAGATATACAAAGCACTCAAAAAGATTAGCTCCACAAAATCTAATAAAACCATAGAAAATGGGGAGAATAAATGAATAGATACTTCTCTGAAGGAGACCAACAGATAGTCAATAGACATATGAGAACGTGTTCACCATCACTCATTATTAGAGAAATCCAAATCAAGACAACTGTGAGGTACCATCTTACACAAGCGAGAATGGCACACATCAAAAATAATCTAAGACTTATCACATAGACTAATCTCTGTTGGTGGGGATGCGGCAAGAAAGGACCTAATTCACAGCATGTGGGAATGCTGCCTGGTCCAACCCCTCTGGAAAACAGTATGGAGTTTTCTCAGTAAACTCAAAATTGAGCTGCCATATGACCCAGCCATTCTGCTCTTGGGTATTTATCCCCAGGATAGAAAATCATTCATCCAAAAGTATATATGCATACCACTATTCATTACAACACTCAGTACAATAGCCAAGACTTGGAATTAACCTAGATGTCCAACAACAGATGAGTGGATCATGAAGAGGTCAATACTCAATAGTACACAGCATAGTAGCAAGAAATGATACAATTATGCAATTTGCAGCAACGTTCATGGAATTAAACATATTATGTTAAATAAAGCAAACCAGAAGAAGGATAAAGACAGCTCACTTATTTGTGGTACTTAGAAAATATACCATATACATATAATACTCCATAAAGAAACAAAACCATCTAAATGGTAGATATTCTGAACACCATAGGTGCCAGGGTATAGCAAGAAGTGGTCAAATCAAGCAGAAGAGGAGAAACATAAAGCCTCCACTCTCTTTTATACAGAAAAGAAACCTGCAACAAAGGAAGCAGCTGTTTAGAGTGAACAGGTGTCCAATCAACCTCTCACTACAAAGGCCTATAATAATGTTTTAATGTTTTTATCCACAGAACCAGGTGCAGAATATGATTGGAAACCAGGGACTCCCACTGCAGTGCTTACTACCAGTATATTTGAATGCCTTGATTTTATTCGGTATAAAATAACTCTTCAGATTCTTTGTCCACAGTGCTTTGTGAAGATATAGGGGGACACTCTAATTTTGGTGCTTTATCATATTAGACACTATATACAGTGCTCATTATGACACTGTTTTTATAAAAATACTCCAATTTACCCATTTCCTTTTGATTATGTCTTCTACTAAGACCTAAAGCTTATGTCCATTGAAACCACTGAAATAGGCAACTGCATACCATAGACGTATATTACAGGTCTCACTCATTGAGTAAGTTTTTGCAAATTACTATTCTCTCTTTTCTTTTTGTTTTCTTCTTTCCTTCTCTCCTTTCTTCTTCCTTTCAATTCAACCTATGTTGCTATTATATCATAAAGTCCATGCTGCAAGTTTCTTTCTAGAAAAGGAACCTCAATGCACAAGACATGGTGGATGATACTACATAGGGTAGACTCCTCTTTTAGTGCTATACACAAGAGGGACCTGTTATACTCGCAGTCCAGGAGCAGAGGGTGGTGGTATGGGGTGCATGCTGGAAACACGAGTGGAGGGAGGTCAAAGAAAGAAGAAAGAAAGAAAGAAAGAAAGAAAGAAAGAAAGAAAGAAAGAAAGAAAGAAAGAAAGAAAGAAAGAAAGAAAGAAAGAAAGAAAGAAAGAAAGAAAGAAAGAAGAAAGAAAGAAAGAAAGAAAGAAAGAAAGAAAGAAAGAAAGAAAGAAAGAAAGAAAGAAAGAAGAAAGAAAGAAAGAAGAAAGAAAGAAAGAAAGAAAGAAAGAAAGAAAGAAAGAAAGAAAGAAAGAAAGAAAGAAAGAAAGAAAGAAAGAAAGAAAGAAAGAAAGAAAGAAAGAAAGAAAGAAAGAAAGAAAGAAAGAAAGAAAGAAAGAAAGAAAGAAAGAAAGAAAGAAAGAAAGAAAGACACTGATGAGAATCAGAAATGAAAAATATCAATAAAGTACCAAACTCCTGGGGTAGAATGGGCAAAGTTGAGAGCACCCACAAAAGATTAAGGAAACATTGTCAGATAAATGAAGAACAACAAAATGAAAGAACAGGGTAAAATGGAGCAGGTGGAGCATCTGAGTGAATTGAACAGACAAGAGAGGATTTTCAATTTTGTCTTTTGGTGATACTTAAGGAGAATAAGGACGAGCATGGAATGAGACTGCAGTGAGCATGGAAAAAGCACAGAATAAATTTGGCATGAGCATGATATTGGGATGGAGAAAGCTGAAGTGAGTACAAAAGGAGGATGGGGAGAGGAGCGGCTTCACTGCTCTACCCCAGGAGGAGAGACCCCCAAAGCTCTGCCATTGGCTACTTGCCCTTCCAAATGTACTGGCTGAGGCAGGGACCACAGAGGTAGAAGCTACATCTCTGAATGAAATCCATGTCCTGGAGGAACTGCTCAAAGGAGAAGCATCAAGAGTCACTTTGATCTTTTCATAAAATGAAGATTTCTCAGAGATCCAGAGGGTGTGAAGTGGATGGTCTGAGCTCCTTGGATGGTGCCAGAGGCTTGCTGAAGGGAATCTAGTCTGGGATTGTGGGCAAAGCCCACAGGTATGTGGGCAAAGCCTGTTAGTTGCACTGCTGACATCTGCCTTTCTCTCCATGTATGAAATTAATATCCTAAGAATACAGAAACCAACAGCAGTCCTTATGCGTGCTCAGTAGACAGAAGCTTGCAAATCATGCTTCCATTTGAAAAAGGAAACTTCCACTTTAATGAAAAGGATCAAGCATAAAGTGTGACTCCTCTCTCCTGACCTCAGTGCTCAAACTCCATCCACCTTCACCCAAAGGTGCTGTGACCTTCCTTCCTGCTCTGAGACTCAGAACCCCAGCAAGTTCCATGGAGAAGTAGTCTGTTCTGCCCAGTAGCCCAAGTTCATATTGCTATCTAATTCGAGTATATTTCTTTCTTTAACCTGAAAATCACTATGTGTCTTCCCATGGCTGTTCTAGAATAGAAAGTACAACAGTAAGTCAGAGACTAGACCTCCTATCACCTACTTATTTCCCTTGAGACTTGGGGAAAACAACTTGCATCTCCTGCACCTTGATTTCCTCATCTGTAACAAAAAGAAAGGCGTTGAACCTTTCAACTGTCTCTCAAGAGTAACTGAAGTATGTCTTATCATGCACCAAGGAGATCCTGTGTGTTGTGTTAATTGTGATCAGAAACATGTGTCCTGGACTAAGATGGTTCCATTTGTGCTTTGGTTCACTGATTCAGTCATTGACATGTGTCATTTATCACATCATCAGTAAGTGGAGAGAGAGAGAAGAGCTTAGCCTTGCCCATAGGAAGGGGAAGTTTCACCAACAGCCATGTCTGCTCCCTCCAGACCCCAAGTTAAGAATTTGGGAGACCAGCAGGGGCCCTGAAATCTCTTGCTATGCACTGAATTCCCCGGAGGAATCCCGTGCTGAGTCCCACAAAGCAGCTTGAACCTAGTAGGACAATGTGATTCTCTGGGGAAATACAAAAGGGCTACAGGGTGTAGTTAATTGCCTCATTCAACACAGTGGGGGGGGGGGGCTGAACCTCCTCTCTGATTTATGTAGTTGCAATGCCCTCTAGTGGAAAAAGTAGCCCCGAGTCCTGAGACAATTGCAGTTGAGTCCAAGAAGGAAAGTGGCACCTTTGGTGGGGTATGTCACAGTCGCTGCAATAAATGCCCATTAATCCTGAGTAGAGCTCCCAGCTGCATGCTCTACAGGGACATGGGCGCATGCTCTATGTTCAGCTGCAAAAAAAAAAAAAAAACCAGGAATCCTCATCAAAGAACGCATAACTGAACCCTGGAGAACAGGAATTTAGTTTTTATGCAACATGACCGAGTCCTTGCATTTCAGGGGATCCCCTCTTTATACACACACCTGACAGAAAGGAGGAGAGACCCTGAACTGAATTGCTCAGCCTCTCCAGTTAGGCACAGTTTTGTTTTGTTTTTTTACCCTTTCTTCTTGTATTCCTGTTTGTGCCTCCAAAAATTAGACCTCAAAGAATGACATGGGTCCTAGCTTTTAATTGGGATAAAGGGTAGTTGGGAGCAGAGTGAAGGGGTAAAGGTTGATTTGGGGGGGGTATCAAAAAAAGAGCATGTGACCCACCCCAATAATATGTGGATCTTTAACTGCAGCACTGCAGATCAATGTTGTAGTAGAAGAGAAGGTCTCAAGAGGAAGAAAGCAGGCAGGCTGGGGGAACCCTATCCCCAATGACATGCCCCTAAGTAGGGTGCTAGGCAGGGCCCAGGGAGGAGGTGGTGAGAGGCATACATGAGGAAAAGGCTTCAGCCAAAAGCTCTCCAGTTCCTCCAGTATGGCCTCCACAACCACCATTCAGCCTTCTAGTCTATGGTCATTGGCTGGACTCATGTAGCCCTAGAACAGTAAAAAGGGGGTGCATGGGGAGGTACCACTATATACTCCAGAGTCATTCTTGCCTGGGACCCTCTACTAGGCATCCATTTCTCTCTTTTTGTGCTGTGTGATTTTGTTTTTGTTTTCTATTTGTTATTGTTTTTTGGGTTTGGGGGGAATTCTATCTCTTCCCTCTTAAATGAGTAACAGTCATCTTTGTCCAAAGAGGTATTTTTTATCTACAGCTATAGGAGCAGAACAGTCATTTGTAGTGCATATACAATTATTTTTTACTACTCTCAAGGCATCTACTTTCAAGGCATGTATTGCATCCCTCTCTCAGTAACTATTATATTCTAGATCTCTTAACTAGACTCAATATATATTGGGCATTAAACTGGTATTCTGTTCATAACATTAACAAATACAGAGTAATACTTTTCAACTTACAGTAATCTTTGCCTGGCATAAGCATGACCATAACTCGGCTGATGTCTCTTGGCACTAAATTTTCCAAAAATATTAATGCTGAGACTTGGTTTTGTATCTCTGCAGTGGCTTCCCTTGCTTTTGTTTGGTATGAAATACCATACATAACCTTTCCATTTTGCAACTGTTCAGCTTTGATCTGGAAATTTTTCAATGGCGTATGCCCAAAGCAATAAAATTCTGACATGTAGATAGAGTCAAACATCTCAAATGGATTATTTTATATGGACGGTTTTCAGTCTAAAGGAATCTCAGGTGTTCCAGAGTTTCCATGGTTGGAGTGAACAGCCAAATAAACTCTGCATTTAAAAATAAAAAGCCAAAATTTAGCTGGAAAAAACCTTCTCAAGAGTGAAAGCTGCTGCAGAACTCTGACTAAAGGAAAAACTTGCAATGAAACCAGGGAACCTGGGCATCCTCCATTGGAAGGTTCCAATTGGCTAAGATTCTATAGGTTGAAGTGGAGATTCCCTTTGGCTGGACGGGAGCAAGATTTGTGAAGTGAAATATAATTGAGATGGCAGAGACATCTGCCATCAAGTTGGTTCAACAATGAGGGCTCTAGGACAGGCCTGGAAGGGATAATGAGAAGCACTGCCTGTTCCAGGTAGAAAGACTATGAGGAAAAGTTACAAGCAATAACACTGATTTTATCTATGACATCAAGAAACTCATTCATTTCATTAAACCTACTTCTTCTCTGGGTCCTCAGTTTAGTGGAGATTCCCTTGGTACTGACTCTGAGGGTGTGAGAGTACTATAATGTATGAGCTATTATAGCCCCCAGCTGTCCAGTAAAGACCTGTCTGCACCCCCAATATACCCCATATTTAGAGAGCCCTGACTATACACCCACACCTAGTTGGGTTCCAACAACAACTCCTGCTCTATAGGTCTTTCTATCCCAGAAACATGTTACTTGACCCAGCTCCTTCTTCCCCTGACACCCTGTATAGAATCTTCCTGTCTTCAGCTACAAGACCAGTGGTATCTTAAAAAAAGGAATGTAGAACCACTAGCTATGAGGTGTTCAATAGCGTCCTTTCAGAGCAAAGTTCTTCATTGAACCAGATTCACCCTGTGAATCTGACATTAAGTCTATTGTGTGCCAGAATCTGTGATGACTTGGAGTGTCATCTCAGGTACCCCCTGGGTGACTTCAGGTAAATATTGGGCCCCTTGCTACCTTTGGTTAAGGAAAACTTAAGCTCATTGGAAAAATATTTGGGGACTAGATTTGAGTATGGGGGTATCCCAGATTACCTCTTTGAGATACACTATGGCTTGAAGTGTCATCTCAGGCACCCCCTGGATGACTTCAGGTGACTATTGGGCCCCTTGCTACTGTTGGTTAAGGAAAACTTAAGCTTATTGGAAAAATATTTGGGGACTTGATTTGAGTATGGGAGTACCCCATATTACCTCTTTAAGATATCCTAGTTTAGACCTAGGCAAATGTTGAAGCCTTCCTTGATGTTTTAATTCTGTTAAACAAACCACATGTATGCCTGCTTATGACAAACATAAATCAGATCTGCCCTTACTCTCTAGTAAGGTACAAAGATTCATAGTGGGAGATAAAAATGACTCATTAATGACTATGTCCTCAAAGATGGACAACAGATTCATTTTATTTACAGGGCACCTGGCACCATTGAGTGAAGAGGAGAACCACCAGCCTCTGAGCCTGCTATAGAGGCTAATGAGACTTGTGGGACATGATTTGTTCTCAGTACTCAACTTCCTACATCCTTATAAAATTCAACCCACTCAGCCTTTCTGTGGATGACATTCTAGAATGAACATGGTGGCAGCATCCTGTGGGCTGTGCCATCCATCAGCTGAGGTCAGAGCTCACACATATTACCCGCTATTGCCCTTCTCATTCATGTTGAAACACTTCCTGATGGGAGAGCCCCAAGATTCGATGTCTCCACCATCTCCTCTCCATCTTTATTCTCAGCAAATGACCTAGTACCTTCAAGCCCTTACCTGTCACTAGGGATCAATCGAGAGGTGGGGAAAAGAACAGAAAATGAGGAAATGGTTTGTAGATGGTCAAGCACGGATCCAAAGCAATGGTTTCTGGTTCTTGGCTACAGAAGAGGCAACATAGCCAGGTGTCAGCCACATGGTCCACACACAAAAAATCTCATGTAAAATGCAAGTTGCAAGGTTCTGCCCAGAGGCGACTCTCCACCCCAAAAAGGGCACATACATGATACAGTAATGTTAGGCTGATTTTCAATGAGGCCATGGGGAAAAGAGAGCAGAGGAGAATTGGTACACAAGGCTCCTTTCCAAACACAGGGAAAGCATAGTCTGGCTGAGAGCCAAAAGAAGGAGTTGGACTTCCACTAGGTGCTTTAAGAAAAAGAAGCAGCCATATAAGTATTTGATGGCCCTAGAAACTTACTCATTTAGGGTTAACTTAACTCATTTAGGCCACTACCTATGGGCTCACAAATTTATCTAAAATTGTGCTTTTGTACCTACACCCAAGGTAGGCCAGCTGCTAGTTATTAATTTTCCTTTCCTAAAACAAAAACTAGCCTTGGTTCCACTGAACTATAGATTATTTACACAAATCATATCTCAGAAGTCCAGTTCATCTTGAACTCACAGCCTCTTTGGGGCCTAGAGTTGTAGACAAAGGAGACCAAGGAATACAGGGATAGAGAGTGATGGGGAGATGACAGAGTCACACTGATGAACACCAAGGCTGAGGAAATCTTTGCACCTAGAGAAATAATTTTTTTTAGAGAAATAATTTATGGTATAATCTTACACCTACATTTTTCCTTTTTAAATAGGGCTACAAAGATAAGGTTGATGGTTTTTTGTTTGTTTGTCTGATTGGTTTTTGGGTTTTGGTTTTTTTTTTTTGTTTTGGTTTGTTTTGTTTTGTTTTTGGGTCAGACCCAGCTGTGCTCAGGAATTACTCCTGGCTCTATGCTCAGAAATAGCTCCTGGCAGGCTCAGGGGACCCTATGGGATTCCAGGATTCGAACCACCGACCTTCTGCATGAAAGGCAAATGCCTTACTTACATGCTATCTCTCCATGCTACCTAGTTTTTGGTTTGGGGTTGTATTTTTTGTTTTTTTTTTTGTTTGTTTGTTTGTTTTTTGGATTTTGGTTTTTGGGCCACATCCGGTGATGCTCGAAGGTTATTCCTGGATATGCATTCATAAATCACTTCTGGATTGGGGGACCATATGGGATGCTGGAGGATCGAACCATGGTCCATCCTCTGTCAGCCTCGTGTAAGGCAAATGCCCTACTGCTGCACCATGGCTCCAGCCCCAAGTTTGATGTTTTATTAAAAAATAAAAATGTTCTTTACAAGAAGAAATATAGAAATGGGGAACCCTAGTAATGTATGTTGGCAAAATGTATCTGAAAACTAAACCAGCTCAAAGACATGGAGGTCTTGGACACAAAAGACCCATCTCAAGAGCCCAGAAAATCAAGATGCAGAAATCATAGCCAAGGATAGATGGATTCCTGAAAGCAAGAAGCACTAAGGGTGCACAATGGCTGCAAAAGAAACTCAAGAATGGCCCACTAGAAGGTCAAGGATTTTCCCCGGGAAAAGCTCCATTAACTTTACTTGTCTAAAGAATTTAGGCCAAAGGCAGATATAGAAGATAGACAGGCATAACCTTCCCCAAAATGCTAGTTGGGCTTTCAATTCTGGAGAAGCCTCTGCTTGCTCTCTCTTGAGCATTTATCTCAATCTACCTCTCACCTTCTCTCCCTTAATTTCCCCATAAACTTGTTTGACTTCACATTTCTCTTCTCATGAGATTCTTTTCTTAAGAAGGCAATTCTTAAGAAGGCAATTGGTTTTAACAAAGCTTGAGTAAGATTTAGGACAGACTCTTGCAAAGAGCAACTTCTCATTTCAACTTGAGTCCTCAACTCCCCCAAGAAATCAGGTGGCAAAGATTATCCTCACATGGAGCAGAACAAGTGGACTTCAATCACAATTTGATATGCTACTTAATGGGGCTGGTGAGACTTAATGTCTGTACAGTGCAGGAGCCCATCAAAGACTCTCATCATTCCTAAATTTCCCGGGTAATTTCCCAGGTGACTGAGGTGGGTAGAGAGGTAAGTAGAAAATTTCCTTCTTGAGGCTACCATCTCTCTCCTTCTCACTTCACATAAACTACCACAACAGTTTGAACCAATATCCATCTATGGACAGGTGAGAAACAAAGGATTGTATCAAGAATAATACTGATATCAATAATGCAGTATCAATGGTGAGTTTAGAGTGTTCAGGGTAGACTAATCATTTCCATTGCCATGTTACAGGCACTGCAACTTAGCACAGACCACAGAGCTTTGGGCTCACATATCTGAAGCTATCTTCAGAGCTGTGCTCCTTGTACCAATCTCAAGAGACACCTGAGTATCTCACCTAGCAAAAGGACTTACATTGAAGCAGAAAAGAACTCAAACTTCCAAGTCTCTTTGACAGAGCTATTATTTTACATCAACATTGAAAGTGGATTTGGAACTGACACTGACCCACAGAATAGGTACAGCTCTTCTGTGGCTTGTTGCTGATGGATGGTTTACCAGATGTCTTGAGATAACAAAGCACTGTCAGATGTTAGCCCAAAATGCATCTTGAGTTGTGTTGGATCAGATGGTCTCTGAATCATGTGCTGGAGGAGCTCAATAATACAAATCCAGACACAGGAAATTCTTTTATTTTATTATTATTATTATTTTGGTTTTTGGGCCACACCCGGCAGTGCTTAGGGGTTACTCCTGGCTATCTGCTCAGAAATAGCTCCTGGCAGGCACGGGGGACCATATGGGATGCTGGGATTCAAACCAATCACCTTTGGTCCTGGGACGGCTGCTTGCAAGGCAAACGCTGCTGTGCTATCTCTCTGGCCCCAATATTCTTTTATTTTAATTTTATGGAAATCATGGTGATTTACAAAGTCCTTCATAGTTGGGTTTTATATATACAATGAATCAGGTTTAATCCTATCACCAGTGTCCACCTCCCTTCACCAATATTCTCCAGTATCCTGCCAGTATAACAGAAGTGTTTTAAGTTTAGATTTTAACATTTGTGTCTCTTGATTCCATTGTAGTTGCCATTGGCTTGGATATTTAGTTCTGTCCTTTTTGAACAATACCAATGCACCTGAGACTGCTTGATACCTGGCACCTTACTATCATTATTGGTTTTTTTCCCCTCTTCGACTCAGTTTTTTTCTCTATTCTAGGGCCAAGGGTATTCAAGACAACGCCCATGTAGACCATTACATTTCTTCATACAGTTATTCTAAATACCACATATAAGTGAAAGCATTCTGCTTTATATTTCTTATTCTGGCTTTTATATTTAACATAATATCTTCTAGTTCCATTCATGTAGCTTAAAATTACATGATTGAATTATTCATTATAGCTATCTAGTATTCCACTGTATACATGTGCCACACACATCTTCATGATCTATTGGTCTGTTTTTGGACATCTAGGTTGATTCCAAGTTTTGGCTATTGTACTAAGTGCTGCAATAAATAGCATATATCCTTTTGAATAAATGGTCTTCTATCCTGAGGATAGATACTCAAATGAGGGATTTCTGGGTCATATGGCAGCCCAATTTTGAGTTTAGTGAGAATCCTTCATACTATTTTTCATAAGGGTTGGACCAGGCACCATTCACACCAACAGTGGATGAGAGTTACTTTCTCAACACATTAGCATCAGCAGAGATTGTGCTCAGTATTTTTGATATGCTCTATCCACATTGATGTAAGAAGATATCTTACAACATCTTACTGTTGTCTTAATTTGGATTTCCCTTATGATGTGATGTTGAGCATTTTTTCATGTGTCTGTTGGCCATCAGTTGGTCTTCCTTAGAGAAGTGTCTGTTTATTTCCTCTCCTCATTTTTAATGGGGTTTTATAGATTTTGTGGATTTAATCTTGTGAGTACTTTATATATTACAGATATCAAAACTATCTGGTGGGTTAAGTTCAAAAACTTTCTCCCACTGTTATCTGTCTTCTAATTTTATCCCATATTACCCATATTACTTTGGCTATACAGAAGCTTTTCAGTTTTGGGGGGGTTTTTTTGTTTTTGTTTTTGGTTTTTGGTTTTTCTTTTTTTTAGAGGCGGCACATCCGGAAGTGCTCAGGAGTTACTCCTGGCTGTCTGCTCAGAAATAGCTCCTGGCAGGCATGGGGGACCATATGGGACACCGGGATTCGAACCAACCACCTTTGGTCCTGGATCAGCTGCTTGCAAAGCAAATGCTGCTGCGCTATCTCTTCAGGCCCAGCTTTTCAGTTTTATGTAGTTCCATTTATTTAGGTTTGATGCTATAGTTCTTGCCATTGGCTTCCCATTATCAAAGGCTTCTTTGAGGTCTAAGTCTTGGAGTGTTCTGCCTAAGTTTTCCTCAATGAACTTTATAAATTTGGGTCTAATCTCGAGGTCTTTAATCCACTTCGAGTTGACTTTTATGTAAGGTGTGAGACAGATACAGGAAATTCTAAGTTCCCAGTTTCTCTTTAGAACATTCCACTAGTGATTTGTTCATTTTCTTCTAATAGCATTTAGATATTTTTAACCTTTAAACATATCTATTAGGGGACATAGTAATAATACAGTGGGTAGGGCACTTTTCTTGTATGAGGCTGACCTGGATTCAATCCCCGGCATCCCCTGAGTCTATAAGGGGGTGATGATTCCTGAATACAGAATCAGACATAACCCCTTAGCATTGCTGGTGTGACATAAACAAAACAAGACAAAAAACAAATAAGCATAGACATTGTATTCTTTAATAACGTTAAAACGTGAGTCTCAAAGACAGAGTCATTCATTCTAGAAATGCATTAATACATACATTTGGGAGGGGTGATCTCTGGTGTTATGTAGCTGACACGCTGTTTCTGGATTTGCAGCCCTCTTTGAGGCTACATTGGTACTGCTTTTGTTTACTTGTTTGTTTTGGGAGCTACACCCAACAATGTACAGGGCTTATTAATGGCTCTGTGCTTAGGGATCATTCCTGGCTGGACTCAAAGAGTTATATGTGTTGCTGTATTGCCTCTCCAACCTCATACTACCTTTTTAAGATTATTTAGTGAAGTGGAATTTTCTCTACACTAAAGATGCTTTCAAGTTTGAACCCAGCTTGCAGCACCACTTGCCCAAGCCAAGGAGAGATCCCTTGATCACCAGTGGGGCATCTCTTGTCAGCATGTGTAGGCCAAGTAGAACTTATCTCAGACTGAGGAGGCTTTCCCACAGAGATGATTCGGGTCTCTCGTATATTTTAGAAAGGCAGTAATCGTTCCAAACTAACTGAATCCAATCCTGTATCTCCAGAGAACTGTTTATGTTGCAATATCTTATCTATCATTGACTCATTAGCAGTTTCCCTGATGTGAAGGCTTCTACTCTTCAAAACAATTCTTTGAGCTGAACCCAACTTTCTGCATTTTTCAAATGGTTAAACAGAAGTCCATAGAAGCCCAGGAGGCTGCTATAGATTTAACTTTGGTAGCCTTTGCTCCTTGACATATGGTTACAGATTACCGTATTTGCCGGCGTATAAAACAACTGGGCGCAAAAGACGACCCCCTAATTTTGCAGTTAAAGCATAGGTTTAGGCCTATATTAGCTGTATAAGACAGAACGTTCCTGTGCTGCAACTGTATGTACCACAGTGAGCCAATCACAACAAGCAACGGTTCAAAGGTTATACTGTCAGACTTCCTCTCTGACTCTGGCCAATCTGAGCAGGCTTTTTACAGTGTAGATTTGGGTCCAAAACATTGTCTAATTTGCATGCATAAAAAGCCTGCTTGGATTGGTTGAATTAGAGAGGCGGTCCAAGCAGCCTTGCAGTGATTGGTCCCTTATCATAGGCACCTTTTCTGGCAATTCCCTGGTGGCAATTAATCTCCCCCACTACATGAACCAAACAACACCCCATCCTCGGACCTTGCACTGAACCACCAACATGGTTAGCTGAGTTTTGCCAGAAGTGGCCCCCAGAACCCCTGAGTACTGTTTGGGAGCCCCCAAGAAAGAAATTTGGAAACTCTGCGGCCTGATTATTTTTGGTTTCGTTAGGGGCATATTGAAACATTTTTCAGGATATACTTGGCGTATAAGACGACCCCCGATTTTCGGTTGACTTTTTTTTTTGTTTCAAAAGTCATCTTATACGCCGGCAAATACGGTATTTGTTTTAATAATACAGTTGGTAGGGCATATAGTTGACCTGGGTTCAATCTCTAGCACAATATATGGTCTATTGAGCACCACCAGGAGTTATCACTGAGCATAGAGTCAAGAGTAAGTGTTGATCAATTCTGTGTGGGGCAAAACAAACAAACAAACAAAAAAAAACCCTACCATTCCTACTCCAAATCATCATTCTAAGTGACTCTTTAATGTTAGAAGGGTCTACCAAACTATAAAGGTATATTATGCTAGGTTGATATGTCAGTTAAGAAGGTCCATCCCATTAGGCTGGTCCATCATAATAAGAGAGTCCAATATGCTATTCTGGTCCATCATGCTAGGAGGATTCATCATGCTAGAAGGATCCTCTTAGACTCCAAGAATAATCCAGGACAGGAGGAGAGAAAGACACATAATGATGGAGAATATGAATATTGTTCTCTGGGTTTGCCCTGAGCACAGAAGAGGTCATGCCCTGTGAGATTATGAGATTGATCCATTGCTGCCTCACTCATTGTATGCCGTGTTCTCATTGGTAGGAATCAGCTTTGAATGTAGCCCATTATTGGTGTTGAGACCTGCTGATCCCTCCTTCCAGATGGGACAGTTTCCCTCAGATTAAATACTCAGTTGGAGAGGAAATAACTCTCTTATGTTTCTGGATCTTTTGGGAGCTAACTGCTTGGAGCTGCAGCTTTCTAGGAGCTAAGGGTAAATGTAAGGGGAAACTCTTCAAAATCCTTTTCTCTCTCCATGTGTCTGTGTGAATTATTTTCCAGACTACCATCCTATTTCAGACCCAGGTCTCTCCAGTATTCTGGTTTTGGAACCTGAGGACTTAATTCAACAAAGCCCTACCTTTGTATGCTCCTTTGTTCTATGCTCATTTGAAAGCATTTATTTAGCTTCTACTGGAAACCAGATAGCATATTCAATGTTGAAGATCCCTGGAGAAAAAAATAAGCAGGCAGAGGATCTTCTCTCAGAGTTTTGTGTCTTGGGGATAATAAATAGACAAGAACAGAAATTTTCTGGAATCAGAATAGCAATAAATGTCCTAAGGTAAAGGCAGATGGACAGAGACGTGCCAGGATACTGTGGGTCCTATATCATACGGTGTAGGCTGGAGACTTGCAGAGGAAAACTATTTCTTTGTCAAATCACTTCACTGGGTTTCTCAGTCAGCTCAGTCCATCAGGCAAGCAGGAAGGCTCAGGATAAATGCTGAGGCCAAGAGGAAACTTCGCATGTAGCTGAATAGAATGTGCTTTAGTGTTTCCCTTGGGAGAATTCACTCCTCCTTGGAGAGATGGTTAGGTGCTCCAGCAGGAAAAGGAGGTCAGTGTTCTCCACTCTCTGAGATTCTGGCATTTTACTTACTATTTTTTACTTTAAACAGTGACTTACAAAGTTGTTCATCATAGAGTTGTTTCAGAAATGCAATGTTTCAACACCAATCCTACCACTGTTGTGACCTTCCCTCTACCATTATACTCAGTTTCCCACCCAACCCTCAAACTTACTCTCTTAACAGTCACCAAACAATGTATTTTCTTAAGGGTTTGTTTTAGTTATTCCGTATGTGTTTATTGTTTCAAATAAATTTCAGGGGTGTTTGTTCTGCTTCTTTGAAGAATGTCATGGGTATCCTTAGAGGAATTGCATTAAATCTGTACAATGCTTTGGGGAGTATTGCTTTGGGGATATTGTTAATATCTTAATGCATGAACAGGATATGTATCTCCATTCCTTGTGTCCTCTTCTATTTCTTGGAAATGTTATTTCTTAGGAAAAAGAGGATAGGAGGCATCACTTTCCTCAGCTTTAAATTGTATTACAAATCAATAATCATTATAACAGCATGGTATTGTAATAAAGAGAGACCTTCAAATCAATAAAATAGACTTGAGAATTCAGACAATGTTTCCCAAACATAAAATCAATTAATCTTTGATAAAGTGGCAAGGAACACAAAACAAAGCTATGAAAGAAAGCCTTTCCAACAAGAGATATTGGGAGAACTGATAGACCACATGCAAAAAAGCGAACTTGAGTCTCCATCGAATACCATGCACAAAGGTCAAATCCAAATGGATTAAAGAACTTCATTGGACCCGGAACCATAAGGTATATAGAAGAACACATAGATAAAACACTTATGACATTGTGACTAAAGGCATCTTCAAGGAGGAAGCATCACTGTCCAAATAAGTAGAAGCAGAGATAAACAGATGGGGCTACATTAAACTGAGAAGCTCCTACATCTCAAAGGAAACAGTGACTAGTATACAAAGTAATGGTAGAAACTATTTACCCAATACCCACCAAATAAAAGGCAACATCTAAGATATAGAAGGTACTGTCAGAACTTAGCAAGAATAAAACATCTAACCTCATCAAAATATGGGGAGAATAAACACACACCTCCTCAAAAAAGAAATACAGATGGCCAAGAGGGACATGGAAAAAATGCTCCACATCACTAATCATCAGGGAACTGCAAATCAAAACAATGAGGTGCCTTCTCATTCCACAGAGACTGGCACAAATTACAAAAAAAAAAAAAAAAAAGAACAATCACTGCTGGAGGAGATGTGGGGAGAAAGAAACTTTCATTTACTGCTGGTGGGAATTTTGTCTAGTCCAGTCTTTCTGGAAAACAATATGGAGATTCCTCAACAAAAAGGAAATTGAGCTCCCATGATATTCAGCTATACTACTCCTAGGGATATACCCTAGGAACTCTCACACACACAAATAAAAAATTACCCTCTGCTTGCCTATGTTCATGCAACTGTATTTATAATAGCCAGGAACTGGAAAAAAAACCAAATGCCCGAGAACAGGCTAAAGAAAGTGTGGTACATATATATACACAATGGAATACTATGCAGCTGTCAGGAAAAACAAAGTCATAAAATCTTCCTATACATGAATGGATATGGAAACTATAATGCTGAGTAAAAATGAGTCAGAGGGAGAGAGATGGACACAGAATAGTCTTACTCATCTGTTGAATTTAAGAAAAAATAAAAGATAGTATGTTAATAACCAGAGACAATAGAGATGAGGTTTGAAAGGACCAACCTTGTGATAAAGCTTATCACAAAGATTGGTGAGCACAGTCAGAGAAATAAATACACCGACAACTATCACAATAATGGTAGAGAGTGAGATATATAGAAATGGGGGGCATTGATGGTGGGAAGTTTGTACTGGTGAAGAGGGGTATACGTTTTTATGATTGAAACCCAACTGCAAGGGGCCGGAGAGATAGCATGGAGGTAAGGCGTTTGCCTTGCATGCAGAAGGTCATTGGTTCTAGGAGTAACCCTGAGCGCTGCCGGGTGTGACCCAAAAACCAAAACAAAAAAGGAAGGAAGGAAGGAAGGAAGGAAGGAAGGACGGACGGAAGGAAGCAAGGAAGGAAGGAAGGAAGGAAGGAAGGAAGGAAGGAAGGCAGGAAGGAAGGAAGGAAGGAAGGAAGGAAGGAAGGAAGGAGGAAGGAGGAAGGAAGGAAGGAAGGAAGGAAGGAAGGAAGGAAGGGAGGAAGGAAGGAAGAAAGAGAAGAAAGAAAGAAAGAAAGATAAGAAAAGAAAGAAGAAAGAGAAGAAGAAAGAGAAGAAAGAAAGAAAGAAAGAAAGAAAGAAAGAAAGAAAGAAAGAAAGAAAGAAAGAAAGAAAGAAAGAAAGAAAGAAGAAAGAAAGAAGAAAGAAAGAAAAGAGAAAGAAAGAAAGAAAGAAAGAAAGAAAAAGAAGGAAAGAAAGAAGGAAAAGGAAGAAAGAAGAAAGAGAGGAAGAAAGAAGGAAGGAAGGAAGGAAGGAAGGAAGGAAGGAAAAGGAAGGAAGAGGAAGAAAGAAGGAAAGAAGAAAGAAAGAAGAAAGAAAGAAAGAAAGAAAGAAAGAAAGAAAGGAAAGAAAGAAAGAAAGAAAGGAAAGAAAGAAAGAAAGAAAGAAAGAAATAAAGAAAGAAAGAAAGAAAGAAAGAAAGAAAGAAGAAAGAAAGAAAGAAAGAAAGGAAAGAAAAAAGAAAGAAATCTACTGGTGAAGTGGTGCTAGAAGTAAGGTGTCTGCCTTGCAAGCGCTAGCCAAGGAGAGACTGCGGTTTGATCCCCTGGCATCCTATATGGTCCCCCAAAGCCAGGGGCAATTTCTGAGTGCTTAGCCAGGAGTAACCCCTGAGCATCAAACAGGTGTGGCCCGAAAGAAACAAAAAACAAACAAACAAAAAAAAAAAAGAAACCCAACTACAAACATATTTGTAATCATGGTGTTTAAATAAATACATTAATTACATGAATAAAAATAAAATAAAAATGAAAAAAAATCTCATTTTCTTCCCATAAGTGCTGAACTGCCTGTGTTTTTTTAAAAAATATAAAATACTGTATTTTATATTTCTTATTAAAACAAAATGACCAATGGTAAGTTTGCAAGACAACAAGGAACGAGTGTGGGATGCATTCACTAAGGGTGTGTTTTTGAATCACTTCACATGGTGATCTGGGTCTAAATCCTCTGATCTTAGCCCTGTTGGATCATAACATCTGGAGCCTGTGTTCCAGAATATTACCCCCTTGGACTGCTAAAAGAGAGGGACTGTTCTACGTTCTTTCCCATCAGCCAAAAAAGGAAGGTAGCTCCCTGGAGGTTTTAACAACATGGCCTCTCCTTCCTTTCCTGATGACAGGTAGAGAAACCTCAGGCGAACAGAGATGAAGGGACTTACATGTACAGACAGAAATAAATCCAGCAGCATTCCTGGATCGAGTGCATGCCACAGGGGCAAGGGATCAATAGCAGCCTCTGAATTATTTAACTTTCTGAGTCTTAGTGTCCAACCAGAGAAAGGCAAAACAATAACTTCTCCATCTCCAGGGAAGAGAAAGTCAGGTGCAAAGGCTGCTGTGAATCCAGGTCACAAATGATGGCCATAAATCACCGAGGAATGAAAGGAAACTTGCAGTTGTCTACTGAATGGCTTGTCCTGACTCAGAGAGCAGGTTGTTAGCTATCTAGGGGATTTGGGGGGGCAGGTGTCAAACTTACACTGCACACCTCACAATCAGCAAATTCTGCAAACCAGGGTGGGGGTGACTTTCCCTTTGTTCTACTAACCAGTTGTATGAGCATGGTCTTGGGTGATGTGAAAGTTTCAGATATGCGAGGTGTTCCACCGAGGTGTTGAAACAACACCTTTCACTGAACATAGTTTCTGTTTTCTATTTTTTCTGCCCCCAAAATAGTCTTGCTGCTTTCTGGAATGCTGCTTTGACTAATTAAGTAGATTCAACAAATATAATAAATATCTTTCATCCAAGTGATGAATGATGAGAGTTTTTCTGTTATAATGTACTGAACACTTACCATGTTACTACTCCAACAAAAGTGGAAAAACTGAAGATGCTGTTGGTTCCTGTCTCATGCCCTGGCTCTGAATGGGGCTAAAATAAGGTTTCAGCATTAATATGACTGAATCACATACCCCCAATGGGGCTACCCAACCCTCATCTGCCTGCAAAGCCAAGCACAGATCACAGTGGCCTTTCCGTTTGTATGAAAGTTCTGCACAACCATAAATCAGACACAAAGGGGTGAAAAGTACCAGCCACTCCTCTCATATCCACCTTAGGAATAGTGCAGAGGAACACAGCTAGAAATTCAGAATACGTGTGGCCCCCTACATAGCTTGTTTTTCTCCTTCTGTGGAAAAGAATATAGTAATCGTGTAAACTGATGAAATCTTGCCAGCCTTTGCTGAGTTTCTCTTGCTTCTAGAATCATTGATAAACATGACAGAGACAGGGCATTTCAGAAGGCATTTCTCTTCCAGTCGGAGGCCTCATCTCACAGAAGTTTTCAAAATAACAAATGCCTGATTCCAAAAGGTATGACACCAGGTTACAATTTTGCAACGGATTAGTAAATTCAGTGGGTCTCCAGAAGTCGCTGGTCTCCCTTAGATGTGAAACATGGGAAAACTGTTTACCATCTCAGATTCACCATAGGATACACTGACCTGAGCTAGACAAATTAACCCAAGAGGAACTGCCAGTAAGAGGAGAAAAAGAGAAAAAAAAAACAGCAAAATTAGGAATATTGCCATAATGATAGGGAAACAGCAACATCACACTTCCTTGGGCTACCTTATAACCTGAATGACCAAGGTCCTGCTGTGTAATCTAGCTGATCAAACTCCAAAGCTTCTTAGCTTAGCTTCCTATTCCCTATTTTTATGGCCCATATTCTTAAAACATAATAAGATGATCATCAAACCACCCTTTGTTCTTTCTGTGACTGAAACTACAATCATGTTTGTAATCAAGGTGCTTGAATAAAGATATTTAATAAAAATAAACTCAAGATATAAACGTGAAAAAGTGTACATATAAGGGAAAGGGTTTTTACCTGTCTCTGGAATCCCTCTCATAATCTTGGAACTTCCCTGACTCTCTTAGCCTTTCTTTTCCTTACCTTAAAGCCTTTTTCTGAGGTCAGAGTCGTTGTATACCAGGAAGGGAATTCTCTGCATGTAGAAGTCCTAAGTTCTAACTCTGGCACCACATATGGTCTCTTGTACTCAACCAAGAGTGATCCTTAAGTGCAGAGCCAGAAATAAGCCCTGAGCTCTGCTGGATATAGTCCCAAGAACAAAAATAAAGTCTTTGGAATTCTGTAACTTGCTATATTTGGTGATATTTGCAGTCAAGGAGTACCTGGTGATATTCTGGGACTAGATGGGATATTTGGAATTGAACCTGAGTTGGCTGCTAACCAAGTCAGCTACAAATTGGGTTGGCTGCCTGCAAGGCAAACACCCTACCCTCTATACATTTCTCCAACCCCTGCTTTAAATCTTGACTGCTTGAAGCCAAGAATCCAAGAGGCTGTGCCTGTACCTGCTACCCAATCTAACATCCACCAGATCACTTCCCTTTTTTCCCTCTCAGCAGGGCCTGTTTGTGATCTCTTTCTACACAACTCACATGAGACCTCATCATGCCCCCATCCCAAAGAGTGCAAGACCTCACAACCTGCTTAGACCCCAGATCTATTCAGGCAGGACAAGTTTGATCAGTTGGGGGACATAGGAAACTACCTCATCTGCATGTTCCCATTTGGTCACTTCTTCCCAATCATATGGAAAACTGAGAATCTCAAACCTGCCTCCAGGTGACCAGAGCCACAACTGCATTTCTCTTCCTCTGACTTGCTTATGTAACTGTATTTCTCAGCTTAAAGGAAGTGTTACCCTTAGGGGGTGTCTTTGGTACTCTGGGGTTTTTCCTTGCTTTTCCCCCTTCTGCTAAATCATCCCCTGTATGCTTTGGAGAATCATTTCCTTTTCCAGCTCACAACAGTCTTGTGGAGACTATTATACAACGTAGACCCACTAGATATTGGCTATAGAGCCTCTCTCCAGGGTACTGAACCTCAAATTCATGCCTCAAGCCAGGTCTCATAACTCCCAGCTCCAAATCAACCTCGACCTCTCATTTAATCTCTGCTATTAGGGTCTGTCTCTGTTTCTTAAAAAAGCTAAAATGACCACATAAGACATTCCACCATCAGTCACCAATCAAGCTGATAAAGAGTCCAACAATATTAAGGAAAAAAAGAAAGGTGTTTGCTTGCTCTGCTCCTTGAATAATTCATTATTAACCCCTAACCCAAACACCTATTCAGTGAGTTACTACTGTACAGTAGTAAAACTAGAGAAACTATTTCACTCTCAGAGAAAGCCTGTGGAAAGCCACTCCAAGAACTTCATGTGCCCCAAGATACAACGTACTCTACTATGGATTTACTATTCTATCCAGAGGTCTATGAATAGAAACTTTGCTGAATGAATGGTCTTAAAATCAGATCTTCACTGATAGAAATAAAAAAATATCTAGTCCGCACTGAAAAGACTCATAAACAAAAAAGGTCTCTTAATATTCAACTTCAACTTTGGAAAAATCAGATCACAGTAGACAGATGATGGTTATCAATATGGACTTAGATACCTCTAATTTCAAGGTGTTCTTGGGCAGCCCTAAACCTCTTACTATCGCTCTCTCAATTGGCGATGAGTGTTATGGCGGAAAGTGGGGGGTTTGTTGGGGTTAGATAAAACCAAAAAATAAATACACCTTTTATGACAAAGAGAAAAATAGCAATCTTCTAACTTAATACTAACTTTCTATGGAGCTAGTTTTAGCAGCTGCAAATCAACAGAGAGTAAATCTGAATCCTTGGGATAAAATACAACATTACAACAGGTTTGCTTTCAGAGTCATGTGAGACTCAGCTAAATTTATGAGACTGCCATACAATGATACAGATTGCAAAACTATTTCCTGGCTGTGGAATTCAAAAAGTACACACAAACTTCTTTTTTCTCTGGTTTTCTTTCTCTCCCCCCAAATAACTTACGAATAGCTGATCTAAGATAGAATTACCACCACTATCTCAGGGACTAGTAAGAGAGAAAACACCTTGTCATGGTGCAAGAGGAAAGCCCAGATTGAAGGCATTGCTAGATAGATACACAGGAATTATTCTATTTCCCGCAGGACAACATATTTCTCTAGTCTCTGAGTCATATTGTTGAGGCAGTGACTCGCTGCCCACCTCCCTAACTTACCAGCTTTTAAACCAGTTCATTTAGCGACACAAGGACCTCATTAAATGCTGTGTACTCAGAAGGCCAACAGTTCCACCCACTCAAGAAAAGGGGATATGTGTGGGGAATTCCTCTGTTGGAAAACACTGAATCACCCCTAAAAATGTTATAACTAGGAAGGAATGAAGGACTAGAGGACAGGAGGCTGCAAACAACGGACCAATGTCACACCACTGTAAAAAGCAACTGCTATCATCCATCACGGTCTACAAAGCAGGTCTCCTGAGGAATTAATGCTTTGCTTAATTAGAGATTTATCAACTATTCAGGAGTCAGCCCACATTTTCAAAGAAAGGAGATAAAAATTATATATCCTCAAGGTAGCTGAAATTCTTGGTTGATTCATGTACTTTAGGATATGGCTGAAATTCGAAGAATCAACCAGTCAAAATGCCCATTTTCTTTTTATTCTTTCCCCCGTGACATTTAAGTTTACTTTTTTTAAAAAAAATCTACCAACAGAGCCCTGGAGAGTGAACATACAGGGACCCCAGGCTGCACTTGAAAAATGAGGTGGACAGAGGACTTGGGAACTCCCCCGCCTCTAACTCAGTAACAACAAATTCTCTTGGCTTCAGAGTGATGGTTGGCACAAGAAACTTTCTTACTGGCTTTTGAAGCCAGCACAATTACACCTGCGTAGTTTTGGCTATTGTTGAATCCCTTAATGATAGGGAAGACATTTTTGTGCTATTGTGAGATTAAGAAAAAAAAAATCACTTGGTGTTTTTCAGTTTGTTGGATTGTTTTATTTTCTTCTCAAATACAGTTTCTTTGCTACCTCGACATTATGGTTGTCTTAAACGTAAAGGTTTTGAATGCCAAAAAATAATCCAAGTGAGACCAGTGGACAAAAGATGTTCTACAGATTAAAAACAAGGAAGATATAATGCTGATCTAGTTTTTATGTCCAGGAGAAGGTCACAGCCTCCAGGAAACACTGTTTCAAGCTAAGCAGTACATTTATTATTAGCCACTGAAACCCAGCCTTTTTCTAGGAATTTATCCATATTAATGACAGCTTTGGAGGGATTGTTCTCATTCCGGAGGTGTGGGAAGGAGTCATTGCACTCTATTATCTTCCAAGTCAACAAATATTACTAGGACAAAATGATTTAAAGCGAAGCCAAGGTATTTATGCATTTAATTTACACATCCCAAGAACGAATTTTATTCAGGTTGCTCCGTGTGGATTTATGCTTCATCAAGCATTAAAAAGCCTTACACCTCATGCCTCACAGAGTTTGACAAGTCTGTCAGCCTGGTTCTTCCCAGCATGAATAGGTAAATTGGGAAAGACAGAAAGCGAGCTAAAAAATTTTCAGCTGTTTTCATTGGCCACACTCATTATTCCAGCGGGTTTTTTTTTTGGGGGGGGGAAGTGCATTCTCCTTCCAGACCACTGAAATTTTCAATAGAGTTACAACTCTTTCCATGCATTGTATCCAGCTCCACAAACTATCTATTCATGCAGCGTCCATAAAGCCATTGGGTGATTTTTTTTTTACATGGTTTGAACCACCAAAACGATGGACACACATAAATAAGGGAGATTTCAAATGGAAGGTTTATATGGCAAACACTCCAGCCAGGGACATCCTTTCCCATATGGGAAAGCTGGGTTGTGGAGTATGACACATTTATTTGCTACAAGTGGGTTGAAAACCCTGCAAGGTTATAACTTTTCCAACACATCTGAGACATCTTGAAGGAATATATTAGGTCATATATCATCAAATATAAAAGGAGAAGAGTGGACAATTTGGGGTCCTCACTGACATTCTGCAACAAATTCAGGCCTTTACCATAGCTTAGTATGCAAAAACTTGGACAATAACAGCTGAGAGAAACTGAAATGACAGCTTAGATTTTGTTAACAGTATCATTATAAAGCACTTCAAGGAATCTACAGTTTTACATAAAGGAGCACCCCCACCAAGCAGAAAAGTGAAATGAGGAGAGTATCATCTGTGGACATAAACTTTGAGAATCAGGGACAGGCAAGATAGTGCAGTAGGTAAATCATTTGCCTTGCACTAGCCAATGGGGATTCAATCCATGGCATCCTGACTATTACCAAGAATGATCCCAGAGTACAGACTCAAGAGTAAGCAAAGGGAAGAAGAAGGCTGAACTTGGTGAACTGCTTAAAATTGCTCTTCTTTCCAATTATAGACCTCTGTGGACACCATGCTCTGCCAGATCTTTAGGGCAGTTTGGACGCATCTGAGCTTGATCCTCCTCTTCATTTTTATTGGAGCTTGAGCTACTGGTGTAGCGCCATATGTCACTTCCCTGACACGTTTCAATCTGGATGTCAGATGGAACAGAAAGAATAACCCAGAACCATGGAAAAAGCTGGCTTTCAAGTGATTAAAGCAAGTTCTTCTTAGTGAGTGTGGATGACAACAAACTAAAGAAAGAAGGCCCAGACTTCTGAACAAAATATCTCATTTGATAAAGCTATTTCATATGAAGATTTTCCAGAAACTATCCCACAATTTTACAATTAACTAGAAAAATATTTCCCCTCTAAATGCATGAAGATATGGTGATGCACTATGCTGGGACTTATAATAATTAATAATATGTGAAATTTTAAAAAACTGACCAGAAAGGCTAAAAGAAACAGCAGAAGATACAAAAGAAAAAAAGAGAGAAATACCTTCCTCACACCTATATTTATTGCAGTGTTATTTACAATAGCCAGACTCTGGAAACAACCAAGAGGCCCTTCAACAGATAATGACTAAAGAAACTATGGTACATATACATAATGGAATATTATGCAGCCATCGGAACAATGAAGTCATGAAATTTTCATATACATGGATGTACATGAAATCTATTATGTTGAGTGAAATAAGTCAGAGGGAGAGAGATAGACATAGAATAGTCTCACTCATCTATGGGTTTTAAGAAAATTTAAAAATTACTATAATAAGGCCCAGAGACAATAGAGTTAAGGGCTGGAAGGACCGGCTCACAATTTGAAGCTCACCACAAAGAGTGGTGGACTCTGTTAGGGAAATAACTACACTAACAACTAGCATGACAATGTTTTTTTTTAATTTTAATATTTTTTATTTAAACACCTTGGTTACAAACATGATTGTGGTTGGGTTTCAGTCATATAAGATGACACCCCCCCATCACCAGTGCAACAATTCCCATCCACCAATGTCCCAAATATCCCTCCTCCCCTCCCCGCCCCCACCTGTTACTCTAGACAGGATTTCCACTTCCCTCATATATTCTCATTGTTAGGATAGTTCGCAATGTGATTATTTCTCTAACTAAAATCATCACTCTTTGTGGTGAGATTCATGAGGTCAACTGTAACGTCCAGCCCTTCTCTTTTTTGTCTCTGAAAATTGTTGAGAAATGTCTTTCATTTTTCTTAAAACCTATAGATGAGTGAGACCATTCTGCTTCTTTCTCTCTCTCTGACTTATTTCACTCAGCACAATAGATTCCATGTACATCCATGTATAGGAAAATTTCATGACTTCATCTCTCCTGGCGGCTGCATAATATTCCATTGTGTATATGTACCACAGTTTCTTTAGCCATTCCTCTGTTGAAGGGCATCTTAGTTGTTTCCAGAGTCTTGCTATGGTAAATAGTGCTGCAATAAATATAGGTGTAAGGAAGGGGTTTTTGTATTGTATTTTTGTGTTCCTAGGGTATATTCCTAGGAGTGGTATAGCTGGATAGTATGGGAGCTCAATTTCCAGTTTTTGGAGGAATCACCATAAGGGAATCCAGATAGGAAAGGAAGAAGTCAAGCTCTCACTGTTTGCAGATGACATGATACTCTACTTAGAAAACCCTAAAGACTCTACCAAAATGCTTCTAGAAACAATAGACTCATATAGCAAGGTGGCAGGCTACAAAATTAACACACAAAAATCAATGGCCTTTCTATACACCAATAATAATAGGGAAGAAATGGACATTAAGAAAACAACCTCATTCACATTAGTGCCACACAAACTCAAATATCTTGGAGTCAACTTGACTAAAGATGTAAAGGATCTATACAAAGAAAACTATACAACTCTGCTCCAAGAAATAATAGAGGGCACACAGAAATGGAAACACATACCCTGCTCTCGGATTGGCAGAAGTAACATCATTAAAATGGCATTACTCCCCAAAGCATTGTACAGATTTAATGTGATCCCTCTAAAGATACTCATGACATTCTTCAAAGAAGTGGATCAGGCACTTTTGAAATTCATTTGAAACAATAAACACCCTCAAATAGCCAAAGCAATTATTGGGGAAAAGAATATGGGAGGCATTACATTTCCCAACTTTAAACTGTATTACAAAGCAATAGTTATCAAAACAGTTTGGTATTGGAATAAAGATAGACCCTCAGATCAGTGGAATAGACTTGAGTACTCAGAGAATGCTCCCCAGACATACAATCATCTAATTTTTGATAAAGGAGCAAGAAGTCCTAAATGGAGCAAAGAAAGCCTCTTCAACAAGTGGTGTTGGCACAACTGACTAGCCACTTTCAAAAAAGTGAACTTAGACCCCCAGCTAACATCATGTACAAAGGTAAAATCCAAATGGATTAAAGACCTCAATATCAGACCTGAAAACATAAGGTAGATAGAACAACACGTAGGTAAAACACTCCATTACATTGAGTCTAAACTCTAAAGGCATCTTCAAGGAGTAAACTGCACTCTCCTAGCATGACAATGTTAAAGAATGAGAGAAGTAGAATGTCAGTCGCAAATACAGGTAGGAGGTGGGAAAAAAGGAAAAAGGGAGGCATTGGTGGTGGGAATGTTGCACTGATGAAGGGGGTATTGTGTTTATAACTGAAACCCAACTACAAACATGCTTGTAATCATGCTTAAATAAAGATTTAATATTAAAAAAACTTTAAAAAAGGAAGAAAAGTACAGAGAACTATGGGGGAAATCAAGCTTCAGTTTGGTGGGTTTTATTTTTAATCTCTCTGGAAGACCAATGACTATTCCTGAAACGACTGTAGAAATGGCCTACTTCTGTGTCCTGCGGTCCCATTTCCTCCTGACACCTCATTGATAAATTTCTGAAGAGCTCCTTCCAGAACAAATATCTAAGAAACACATGGCCACAATAGACAGATCTGGAGGGAAATTAGGACTGGATCACTATGGCAACTACAGCCATCAAGTGACACATTTTCTGCTCTGGGAATAAGAAAGATTCAAAACGCTACTAAGGAAGTGGCCTGCTCCAGCTCACCACATGGGCAATGATAGGAGCAGAGAGTGGGTTTGCATTTGTGTTGGATGAATATGTCAAAAGCAGGGGAAAGAAAATGTGAGAGGATGTTAGCACTCCTCCTCCTATATGAGGCACAAAGTCACTGCTATGTCTTTCCTAAATTGAGACCGCAGGTTCAATTGTTAGCCTTCAACAAGACTGAGAAAAAAAAAAGAGGTGTTCTTTTTTTTAACTTACATTTTTATTCTTAATTACTTTGTTCAAACACCATGGTTACAAAATTGTTTACGATTGAGTTTATTTATTTATTTATTTATTTGGTTTTGGGGCCACACACGGTCATGCTCAGGAAGTACTCCTGGTTCTTCATTCAGAAATCATTTCTGGCAGGCTCAGGAGATGGTATGCCAGGAATTGAACCCAGGTCTGTCTCAGGTCAGCTGCATGCTGGCGATATCTCCAGTCCCTATGATTGAGTTTAAGTCATACAATCTACACCACTCTTCATCGGTGCACATATTCTGCCACCAATGTCCCCAGTTTCCTTCAAAGCCCCCCTGCCTGCCCCGAGACAGAATTTTTTTTTTTTTTTATTTATGGTTTTTTGGGTCACACTGGACATCTGCTCAGGTTGTTACTCCTGGGCTCTACACTCAGAAATCGCTCCTGGCAGGCTCGGGGGACTATATGGGATGCTGGGATCCGAATCACCGTCCTTCTGAAAGCCAGGTAAATGCCCTACCTCCATGCTATCTCTCCGGCCCCTGAGACAGATATTTTACTTCTACTTCTATCTGTCTCTTTTTTCCCTTCTAGACACAGTGGTATTTTCACTATTGTCAATGAAGGGGTACCATGCGATGAAGCCTCATCCCTCCTTTCTTCCTAGGTAACTTGACCTTACCTGCAAGACCCCGCCCATTCCTGGGAGGGGTTTTGGAAAAGGTAGATAAGGCCTTTGACCGAGGGGATTAGACTCTTCTTTTGGTCTTTGGCCAGCATGGAGGTCAAATGGAAGATGGCTGAAAGGAGTTAAGATGCAGGGCTAGCTAAGAATAGCAAATGCTTAAAAGGTTATGATATAGGCCACCCATGTGGTGGATAGGGCATGAATAAAGTTGATGCTTCCTGATGCCTGTCTCTGGATGAGTGATTCCGCCGTTCACCTAAACCTGGGACCCGCCAGCTGAATGGGGGTTGCGGAGCCATGTGGCCTGGGATGGCAGAGAAAGATCCCTCCATCCATCCTTCTCCATCCACCTCTATCCAGCACCATCGTTAATTATTTAATGCAACATCGCATATCCTTTTATCCCCTTTTAGTACCCAGTTCTTGTAAAGAGTGATCAGTTCCAACTATCTTTGTCATAGTAGCATTCTTGATAGAGGTGCTCTGCTCTTCCCTCTACCAGAGGGAAAGAGTATTGGCTATGGCAAAGCTGGGAGCCTCGCTCCACCCCTTCCATCCACATAGACAGCAAAGTCTCAGCAGCCCAGAATTGACTCATCCTGTTAATGGCCATAAAGTAGGAGAATGAACAGTGGTGAGCAGAAGACTAACCAGAACTTTCGACAGAGACTGGAACCTTCTTTGTGAGCATCAAGAATCACAGGATTGGGCCGGAGAGATAGCATGGAGGTAAGGAGTTTGCCTTTCATGCAGGACAGTGGTTCGAATCCCGTCATCCCATATGGCCCCCTGCCTGTCAGCGGTGATTTCTGAGCATAGAGCCAGGAGTAACCCCTGAGTGCTGCCAGGTATAACCCTAAAATACAAAACAAAACAAAAAGAAGCACAGGATTCTCTCTGGCATTCTATAAATCAACAAGCAAATAACATCCCCTATCCCATCATATATTTTCCTTGTTAAAGGATCATTTCCCTTTACAAGTACCTTTGAGTTTTTCTCATCATGACACAGGAGGAAAATGGAATGGGAAGCAGCTAAGGGACTGCAAGGATGATGCAAACCCTTAAAAGAAGATTTTGTCTTAGGTCCAAACTCTGAGGGACCAAAATTAGGACAGGCCCCCATAGACTTTGTCTTTAACAATGCATTGATTTTTACCCACAATAGAGGCTATAGCACAGACCCTGGCCTTCGGGTACCTTTCCCTTCCTCTCCCAGCACAGTCCACCCTCCAGATCTGAGTAAGACAATAAACTAACACTTCGGCAGATGGAAGCAGAGAGGAGATGAAGCACATTAGGGACAGCACAGGACACCCTGGAATACTAGCATGACACTTCCTTGATAGACTTTCCTTGATAGACTTTTCCTGACTATGGTTTGAGAGGGTTCCACTACTTTTCATATCCTCACCGGAAGGACACCCCATTGGATACCAGAAATGAAAGTTCTGGTGAGCACATCATGTTTCTCTCCCACCATGCTTCACACACCCACCACCACCACCATCAACGTAGTCCTGGGCTACCTCACCCTTCTGTGTCATGCCCAGTAAAGGGTAATGTCCAGACTCCTTGGGGAAAAGTGAGTTACCTGTTCCCCATGGTCCTACCTCTACCCATTTCTCTCACCAGCCCCAGAGCTCAGGGCATTCATTGAGCCAACACTTGCAGCCCAAGTAGTGACCATCTTAATAAGTGTTTGTACCCCCAAAACCTTGCAAGCTAATGTAGATACCAGTCAACATATGCACTAGGGTATCCAAACATATCTTCCTCACTGATGTAGATGTCTAGGAAAAGTCAGGTCTTAGGAGCCTAATAACATAAAAATAAAGATGCTCTTCCAATAACCAGAGGGGAGAGCCAATGCCCATAATGTCTCTGAACTCAAATTGGGGAACTGGTCTCATTCATGGCAAGAATGTTGGTTTTGAGGCCACACCCAGTGATGCTCAGGAGTTACTCCTGGTTCTACACTCAGTAATTATTCTGGCAGTGTTCAGGAAACTATATGAGATGCTAGGGATTGAATACAGGTTGATTTTATGCAAGGCACGTATCATACCCACTGTATGTTCAAGCCCTGAAAGAGATTTTAAGGAACCCTTTACATGTCTGACACCATATGTCTGAGATAGAGAACAAGATTTCAGTTCCTGGGGCAAAAGAGATAGGCTAGCAGGTAAGGTGCTTGCTTTACACCTTGCCTATCCAGGTTTAATCCCCAGCATCTCATATGGCACCTAAGCACAGAGCCAGGAATAATACCGGAGAAGTATCAAGTGAGCCCCCCCCAAAAAAAAACAAAAATTTCAATTTCAAATCAAAGATTACTTTAGCAACTGTCTATTAACCCATTTTCACTCCTAGATAAGACATTTCATTAAACATGAATCTCCCTAGCCAGTATTAATCCTACACTATGAAGGGAGACAAGAAATGTCAAGCCCAAGGGCCTTTGCTGTTTGCAGCTTCTGGCTCTCCCATTCAGAATGCAAATATTGCACATGGTTATGACAGTCCAGGGCCTGTCTGTTGGCCCAGTTCTGCTTCCAAAGGACTAATTCAAACAAACTGACTCAAGGTTTACTCTGGAGAGAAAGCTTGTGTCAGCGAGTCCCTCGAGTCCCTCCTCTTTGCAAATAAGCACAGAAATACCAGGCAGTGGGCACAAGTGACGGCTGATGCCTCTTTGGGATAGAACTGGTTGGTGACCCAGATAAAATCATACTTTATTCTTGATGATTAATCTAGACCAATAGTAGGGGGTGTGACTCGTGAGCTTTGGCTCTCCATTAAAAAGAACTAATGGGGAAATTCCAACTCTCAACACCTGGAGTTATAGTAAGGGGGTGTTCTCAAACCTCTGGTGCTTTTACTGCTAGAGAGAGCCCCCCCCATCTCTCTAGCTGCCTCCCCAGGTCAAGCACTAGGCAAGGGGACTGAGTCTGGACCTATTCTAACTTCACAACACAACAGCTCAGTTCAGGGGTTGAGAGCCTGGAGAAGGAAAGACTATAGTTTTCTGACTCCATCACTCTTATGTCCTTGTGGAACCAGCATTCCTCCTGCCACCTCCCTTTTTTTCAGCTCTCCCTCAAGCATATCCCTTCATCTCCCCATGACTGAGTTTTGAAGGTGTCCCCATAAAGATGAGAGTTGCATATGGAGAAGCTAAACTTCTTCCCCTCTGGGCTAGCTCCATGATGTGAGGACATCACCAGTCCGGGGAGTTCCAACTCCCTAACAAAGAAGGTGTACTCCATTAAACTTGCATTAGAATCTCTATGAGTGAAAAGCAAGTTTGGTCCATGTGCTGTACGCTTCAATGGCTTCTAACCAACTTCAAAGGCACCTCCTGCCATGAAGCCTGCAGTATTCACTCCACCCATCCCTCCTCCAGGCTTGTCCTCCTCCATCGCTCGCCTTCCTTTTCCTTTCCACAGCTTAACGCCACCCACGGAAATGGTGCAACTTGGTCCTTGCATGACAGAGTCAGAAAGAAATGCTGATGGCATCCCTGTAACAGAGAGATGGTACTTGCATTGCAAGCGACTGATCCAGATTCAATCCTCTGCAGCCCATATGATACCCTAAACTTACCAAGAATGATTGCTGAGCACAGAGCCAGGAGTAAACCTGGAACACTCTGGGTGAAGCCCCTTCCCAATAAAGCCAAGAAAATTTAACTTCCCTTTGAAAAGGCCAATTAAGGGGTGGATTTTCTAGAACTTCCCTTATCCCCCGTGTGTGCCCTGTGATGAAGACCTGAAGCACAATGCAAACACTCTTCAAAGACCTTTAATAGGATGCATAAAACACATTGTAGTAGAAGGTTAGAGAGTATTGGACCAGAAGAGAGAGGGAAGCTAGGAGGGAAGCTAACATTGTGGTAGAGTTATGAACTTAGAATAGTTTTGGGGTTTTGTATGAAAGTCCACCATATTGTAAAACACAGTGCCTAAAATAAAACTCCAATAAAACAAATCAAACTTTCTCTCTGGACTTAGATCCACTTTCTCCCTGGATTTATCCAGGCCAGGCCCTGAGAATAGCTCAGGGACTTCCTCATATTACCTTATCACTGTGGCCTCGTCTCTCCTGTACCAAATAAAGATGTGGAACAATGAATCCAGAAATATATGTCACCACAGAACTTCTCTTGTACTAACTAAATTGTACTAACTATACTCTCTAGATGTCCAGCCAAATGGCCCAGAGGATGGGATGGGGAGGGCATGTATTGTCAGAAGTTCTATCCATTTGTCTGCTGGGAACTTGTAGAAATTACCCTTGAACTCTCCCAGTCTTCCCCACATAGTTTACTCAGACTGAACTGAGCTGGGGCCAGAAGATAGCACAGTGGTAGAGCGTTTGCCTTGCATGCTGCCAACACAGGACAGACGGTGGTTCAAATGCCAGCATCCCATATAGTCCACCAGGCCTGCCAGGAGCTATTTCTAATCACAGAGCCAGGAGTAACCCCTGAGTGCTGCTGAGTGTGGTCCAAAAACCAAAACAAATTTAATTGAATAAATTAAATTGAGCTCAGTCCATAGCCAAGCCTCTCTCATCTACAGGAGCAAGCCCTAAACACAGTAGTCCCCCCACCCCAAAAAATTAAAATGTAAAAACTGTTGTTCCAAGTTCCTGTATTGTTTTCATACAGGTGAAACGGGGATGAGTCTGGATTGGGGATGCTGAAGGGAGGCCGAGCTGGACAGGGACCACCAGATTGGACCCTCCGGCCTTACTTCACATCAGCCATGTAAGACTTCAGAGAAGTCCGTTTTCCTAGGACAAGATCTTACAACCCACAGAACTCTGCACTTCTGTGGAAACCCCCAAAGTTGGACTCAGAAGCTGGCTGTCAAGAAGAGAAGCAGAAAGCACTCAGACCAGGCTCTGAAAGAACTCAACAAGCAAGAGCTGGTGGTGCCCTGCATCTAGATACACCCCGAAAATTCCCTTCACTCGAATGAGATCAAGCAAGCTGGGAGAGATAGAGGACACAAATAGACATGAGTCAAAGTCTCAATGACAAAGTGTTCCTCTACTGAAGGGTCAGTGGATGCTGCACTAAGACCTTTCAGCTAGTGTTCCTCTAATATCTCTTGGGCCATCGTTCCATTCTAGGTTGTCTTCATAGGTTGATACCCCTGTATATTCCTGTCCTCACTGAGACAAGCAAAGGGGAAAGAGAATATTGGTCCATAAAGCAACAGGAACTGGAGTTGCATTCACTGAGCTTCGAAAAAAGAGAACTTTGGGCAGATAAACTAAGAGAAATGGAAAGAACCTCAAGGATCTGCCAGAGCCTAGAGTCTTTAAAATGAAGGTGTTGGGAGGGGGAAATGTAATTAATGCAGAAGTAAAGTAAATATAATTAATAGCAAAGCAATATTTTCTTCCCAGCCTGCTAGCAGATGCATCTTATGGCAAAAATAAAAATGGTTAGAGAAGTGATGCTCTACATTATATAAAATGATATGCATTACAGCTCTTATTATTGGTGCAATGTTAGAATTTGGAGTGGGGCTCGAAGGAGGGAAGAGAAAAGAAAGGAGTTTCTTTCCTTCTTCCCCAAAGGCAGAAGGGAAGAAGTGAGGAAAGAGGAAATGAAAATGGCATATGCAAGATCAGGCATAGAAAGATGATGAAAGGGTCACCGGGCAGAAGTTTGGTTCCTAAAGCTTTTTGGAAAGACATTTTACAGCTCAAAACTTTCATTTGCAAATGCAAGTATAAGTTGCACTGTCCTTAGAAAACCTATAGGATTCTCAAAAGTCTGGAGGCTGCCAGCATTTGTGTGGAACTCTGGGGGATTTTTTTTTATCTAATTACACAGAAAAGCACAGAAAAATCTGTGTGGGAACCACATCCTTGGAGGCAGACCAAAAACAAGGGAATTCAAGATCCGGGAAAGGAATCCCTGAGTTCTCATCAAGTCACCTCAGATTCTATAAGGATGGAGCAATTTCCCCTCCATCAGGAGGGCTATTAACTATTTTTTATTAACATTAACTTTCAACTTGTTGATGCTTAAGAAACTTTGCCTTGGATTTTAATGTAAGTTGATCTCATATCTTTGTGATAATAGAATTTGGGGATGGGGCATGATCTGCAGAATTGTGATGATCCTACATTGGACCGAGACCTGCAGACACTTAACTCCCTCCTCTGTGCTTCTCCTGCAGAACCAAGTCCTTAAACCAACCGAAGTTTTGCCAGTAAGAATATTTTGTATCATAATCAATTAAAAAAGTAAAATCGGCGCTGCCTGCTACCCGCACTCTGCCAAGAGAAACAAACAGAACACAGAGACGAATGATTTATAATATAAAGTCACATAATTTGACCCCAGCTTTCAAAAGAACCTGAAAAAAAAAAACAGTGGCCAAGGTCTCATTCTAGTAAACAACATGCAGTTATGAATGTGGGACTGGAAGTGAGTGTGTGGCTTTCAGTACAAACAAGATAATGATTAGCATTTTACATGTGCTCAAGTCTACCTCTTTACCCCTCCCTATTTTCTGCCCCCCAGTTTATGCTGATAAGTGCTTGCAAGCTGTAATTGGTGGAAAGTTGAGTGACATACTTGTAACACCCCCCATGACGTATTTTGCCTATAAATGCTAGTCTCCCCGGGCAATAAATCCTTTTGAACAACGTGAGTTGTCTTAAGCCTCTTTCTTACTAACCTCTCAAGTTTACTTCACAGATCAGCTCTGCTCCAGAGAACCCACAAATTACTAGCGACCTTCATTCCCACACCCCCGCGGGTAGGGGGTCTCCCATCGGGGTCGCAGCCTAGTTGAAAGCACCATGTCCCCACCCACATCTCTACATCTTGGGACTGATAGTGTCTCCTAGTTACATCAAGTGCCCTATAAAACAGGTATAGAGTGTCCAACACTTTTCAATATGTTCCTACAACTTCCTGTGAGTCTCAATTTCTTTTTTATATTTTTTGAGTTTTTTTTTTATTTAAACACCATGGTTACAAGATCATTTATACTAGTTTTTCCCCCAGAGATAAAGTTGTTCATGATTAAACTACAGCCACACCATGTACAACAACCTTAATCAGTTCACATTTACCACCATCAATGTTAACAGTCCCTCTCACCATTCCTGATGCCCTCTTTCCCTTCCACTCACCCTCTACTGCCTGCCTCTGGGACAGGCATTTTATTTCTCTCTCTCTTTTTCACTCTTTCTCTTTCTCTCTCTGTCTGTCTCTCTTCTTTTTTTGACATTGTGGTTTGCACTACTCTTAATTATAGCTCCATGCATGTCCCTTCTACAGTAGACCTTTCCCTATGATAACTGTACTCTCTGCTCTTTGTGCAAGCTATGTACCATGGACTGGTCCTCCTAATCTTCATCTCCATTGTCTCTGAATATCATCTTCACACTTTTTTTTAATTTCCTTCTATCTCACAGAATGAGATTATTCTATTTTTCCCTCTACCTCAGACTCATTTTACTCAGTACCATTTCCAAGTCCATCCCTAGATAAGCAAATTTTATGACTTCATTTTTCCTAATAGCTGCATAGCATTTCATTGTGTAGATACATCACAGTTGCTTTAGTCAATCATCTTTTGTTGGGCACCTGGGTTGCTTCCAAATTCTGGCTATTGTAAATAGTGCTTCAAACAACATAGGAATGCAGAAGGCATTTTTTGTATTGTGTATTTGTGTCACTTGGGTATATCGCTAGGAGTGGTAATGCTAGATCATAAGGAAGCTCGATTTCCAGGTTGCTGTTTTTTTTTTTTTTCTTTTTTTTTTTTTTAAGGAATAGCCATTTTGTTTTCCAGAAAGGCTGGGCTAGAAGGCATTTACCAGCAGTGAATGAAAGACCCTTCTTCCCTACATCCATGCCAGCACTGGTTGTTCTTGGTTTTTGTTTTGTTTTGTTTTGTGATGTGTACCATTCTCTGTGACATAAAATGATTCCTTGTTGTTTTGATTTACATCTCCTAAATGATTAATGATGTGGCCCATTTTTTTATATGTCTTTTGGTCATCTGTATTTCTTCTTTGGGAAAATAATCTGTTCATTTCTTCTTCCCATTTTTGATGGTGTTAAATGATTTTTCCTCATTTATTTCTGTCAGTACCTTATATATCTTAGATAACAGCCCTTTATCAAATGGGTATGGGTATTGAGTGAATACTTTCTCCTTTGTAACCTAATCACTGTTTCTTTGAGGTAGAGAAAGCCTCTTAGTTTAAGCTTCAGTTTAAGATTCTCAGTTTTGTGTTTATCTCTGCTTCCACTTGTCTGGACAATGGTGTTTCCTTCTTGAAGATGCCTTTAGTCTCAATGTCATGAAATGTTTTGCCTTTATTTTTTAATCTACCTTATAGTTTCAGTTTTGATATCAAGATCTTCAATTTATTTTTATTTGGGTGGATCTCTATTTCTTATTACAAAATCTGACCAAGAAATATATCACTGGAGAAGTATGAGAGAGGCCCTTATTTTAATTATATGTTGACTCAACCTTGCAATTGCATAAATAGATGGAACCTTAAGCAGGGTTGTTATACATGCCTCATTGCTTCTGGGCAGTGTGAGGGGGTACACTTTTTATCTAACATATACAATGATTGCTAACATAGGCAATGATTGGTATAATTTGGTTCAAGTTCCACTGACATTTATTTATTGTTTCTTGGGTCAGTTCCTGTGAAAAACAACTTGATAGACTTGTTTACTTGTTCTGTTCTTGTTGTAACTTAATGATTGATGACTTATTCATTTTTGCTCAGCTCCTACACTGGATCACTCAGGGGTCTTGCTCCTAATTTCCACTTCAATTTCAGAATTGAGAGTTTAAAAGAAATGATCTTGTTAATGTCGTCCTCGCACGGTAATAAATAATTAAATGGAACAAAATACGAAGAGATTGTTAAGTTGTCAAAGCAGGCAATGACTCAGTTGTTTTATAACCGTTGCTATTCTGCAGATTCTGAAGTGCATAAGAGAGTGATTTTTCACTCAGTGATAACAATGGGTCCATAGCTCTAATATTGGTAGCCTTTCTCAACACTGTGTGTGTGATAGCTCTGCTATTCCATGATACTTCTGGGGTAAGTAAGGGGTAAGGAAAAGAGATTCTGATCTCCATCTGGGTTTCCATGTTGACTGTCTACCCTTGCAGAAAGGAATGTCAGGAGAAAAGTGAAAGTAATTTCATTTACTAAAAAAGGCAGAAGAGAGAAGAAAGGAAAGAACAAGACTCAATCTTGAGATTGCAAAAATAGATGGAACCCTAAGCAGGGTTTTTATACATGCCTCATTGCTTCTGGGCAGTGTGAGCAGGCACACTTTTCATCTAACATATACAATGATTGCTAACATAGGCAATGATTGGTATAATTTGGTTCAAGTTCCACTGACATTTATTTATTGTTTCTTGGGTCAGTTCCTCAAAACAACTTGACTAGACTTGTTCTGTTCTTGTTGTAACTTAATGATTGATGACATAAAAGAGGTAAGAGTACCCCATAAAATAAAAGAAAGGAATTACACATTCCAAGTTGGAGATGCAGGTGGAAAATGACACCCCTTGGCCTTTGCAAACTTTGTTTTCTAGAATTTTTCCCAAACTGTCCTTTTTTGGAATTTTCAATGTTAACAAACATTCTTTGCTAGGGCATTGTCAAGGGGAAGTGTTCTGAACCCCAGGTAGCTTTTTTAGAATTTTATCACAGCCTTTGTTTCTATTGGAGCTTTATCTCTCCTGTGGGGGCCACCCCTTTCTAGGGTATCCAGGACTAGTTCTAGACTTACCAGGCCTGTTTCTGCTTGAGGCTCTGGCCTTCATGCCTTTGGGCTACCTTCAGGCTAATGGCAGAGCAGCATCTTCAGATAATTTCTTGGCTTAATTACTTCCCAAGAAACTCATTGCCCCAGGGTCCCCTATCTACCTGCTTGCTTCATATGCCTCTGATTTGGGAATAAAATCACAACCTCCCTTTCAAAAAATAAAGAGAGAAAAATCCACATCCCTTTCATATTGCTGGTCTTTAATGCAACAAAGGAAAAGGCTTATGCTAATCCTCAGCAGGATTTCCAAACAGTAGGAACTGAAATGTAGCAATGTCTTCAGTAACATAATAATGAAAATCATCAAATGCTATTAATACTCGTGATGGAATTTGTTTCGGTAATGAATTGCAATGGATTCACTGCACACCTTGCATAAGAGTGAAGTCTCAACAATCCAAAATTAATAAGCATGAAAATCTACAACGTATGTATTCTAAAAAAGAATAAATATTATGGCCTTATCAGAACAATTGGTTGATGTCAATATGTTCCCCCCTTGAACTTAAACAATTAAAGATGAACAAACCAAGCAGAAATATAAATAATTTAGAAAATAGAAACCATGAGGAGAGACACTCGGAGAAATCAGTGATTGAATTGTCAGATCATTAAGGCCATGTTGTTTCCAAAAACTTGCTGGGAGAAAAATATAGTACAAACATCATGAAAATTTCCAGCTCTTTCCATGTGTATCACTCAACTAAAAGCAGCATTATTGTGATATTTTTGGATTCATACCAGACTGGCACAAAACGTTGAGTAATACCATCAGAGCTTTGCTCATTAGGCTTCTGGGTGCATTTCTTCCTGCACCCTCTCCCCATGGAGATACACCAATATGCTCTGAAACTATCGAAGTTTGATACTCAGGGCTTCGCATTCAGAGTCTAGGAAGGCTCTAATTGGCTAGATCCAGTCATCCGCCCACTAAGAAACTAAGGGAAGCTCTGATTGCTCAGATAAAAACATATGCCAACTAAGGTACCAATACGGGTTCTATTGACCAGATCTAACCACATGCCAACTCAGGAGCATTCTAATCTTTGTAACAGTCTTATCAGAATCTTCGCCAAAGTTCTTGAATGGAGAAAACCCATCAGGCAGACTAGCATCCTTTGTCCAGTGTTTCACAGACACACAAAGTAGATTCTAGAATTCTTCAAAGTCCAATGTTCAGAAACCTTTAACTATCAATGGCAGGTACAAAAAGCCACTACAGAAGTCCTGAACGTGCATCTTTTGCCCATATTTTTCCTCTTAGCCTCTTCCCTCAGACCTCCTCAACAGAGAAGAGGAAAGCTAAGGAACATCTAGACCCCTTTCCATTTTTTTAGAGCTACCTAATATTTGAGTAACAGCATCTTCCGGTCATTCAAACCACAGGAGAGAGGAGTATTTGCCTTACAAAAGGATTCCAGTCTTTACAAAGGAATTTTCAGACTACAGTTTTAAATAGCAACCTCTCCAGATAAAAACTAATGAGAACTGTCTTTGCAAAAGACTGTTCCTGAACTGACCTTGACTGGTCTGCCTTGCTGAGGCCCTAGCAGTTACAAAGCATAAAATGGCAGGCAACTATGGACAGGACCATAGAATACAGAGTGGGCTGGCTTGCCTACGGTCTCTCTCTTTCCCCTTACTGACTCAACTCTGTAGGATGACCATAGAGCTCTGAGCCTCAGGGACCACACTTGTACCCAGCATGTCTATTTCATGGGGTGCTGTGAGGGCAGCAGGGGTGCATCTAAGGCAGCATGCATTACATATCTGCCTGATGCCACATGACTCGATTAGGGTTTCCCTTTGTGCTCTGATATCAGATTATTCCAAAAGTTATCATTCCTCTCTTTCTCTCTGAATTCTGCTCTTTGGATTAAACCCATCTACGAGATAGCTGTGCAGGTGAGGACCAAAGTCCTGACATTCATTCTAAATGCCCAGAATCAAAACACACCATGCTTCCTCCCAAATACCTACTGTCATTTCCCCAGTCACCACAGAGGAATTCCATTTCTGCCTCCTGGGGGAGCTCGACCCATCTTCTTGAAATGATTCCTGTAGCAGGCATTCACACTGCCACCTACCTGAGTGTCCACTGAACATCCCACAGAAAAAAGCTCAGTACCTGCAGAAACAACCACCTTTTCCCTTTCATTCTCCACATATCCACTTACCTAGATCACAACAACATCAAGCCTGTGGTAGCTCCACTAAAGATCCTACAAAGAAGTCCCAGCTGGCACCAGCTGTCCCAAACATAAGGAAATCCCATTGCTTCATCCTTGGGTACAACTAAAGGAAGCCAGTTCTCCCCGACTTCACTGCTCCCAACTATCCCATTTACAGAAGTCTAGAGATCTTTTCCTGGAGTTCACCCACATCCCAACACAATTCTCATTTCCATGACAGCATTAAAAGAAATTCTTCTTCAAAAATAACCCTGAGTAGCTTAGGTAACAGAGTTTCAAGAATGTGTTTCTAGTATTGATATACAAAATCACCACATACGGCATAACCATATGCCTGTAGTACTCCCCCATACCCATGTCTCTTCTGCTTCAATGTTCTTTTCCCACTGGCATCCCCCATTATTTGTTGATTGATAGCTATGGTCTAGTAAAACCGTTACTCCCCTTAGCATTCCCATGTGATCCATTTATGAGCTGTGTTATTTTCTGGTGGCCTACTTGTTCTGTTCACTGAAGACCTGATATGCTCAGGTCTGAATTTGAGTACTCAAGGTTTATCATTGAATCACTATTTTCAATACCCTTTATTTCTTTCTTTATATACTACATATGACTGAGATCATTCTGTATTTGTCTTTCTGCCTCTGGTTAGTTTAATTATGATACCCTCCAATTCTATCCAATTTCTGAGAACTGCAAAGCTTGCGTATTTTTTGTTTGAGGGTCACCTGGAAGTTCTCAGGAGTTATTCCTGGCTTTGTATCAGGAATCACTCCTAGTGGACTCAGGGGATCTATATGAAATACCAGAGATCAAAGATTAACGTGGGTTGGCTGTATGCAAGACAAATGCCCAACTTACTCAGGGTCTGGTCCCAGCTTAAGTATTTTTAAGAGTCCACACAGTATTTTATTGTGTCTATATACCACAACTTTTTATCCATTCAACTGTTGTTGAACATTTATGTCACTTCCACTTCTTTCCTTATTATACTAACAGATGCACATGGTATGTTTTCCAAAATAGACCATATAATGGGTTGCAATGCAATTATCCATAATATCAAAACTGAAAAAGATATAAACTAGCTTCTCATACCACAATTCCATGAATGTGAAAATTACCCATAAAAGGAAAGTGGGGGGGGTGTAAGTCAAATATTTGTAAAATAACACATTGCTAAAACATGACTGGATCAAAGATAAAGAAGAAAGAAAAACTGAGATGTACCTGAGAATCAAGAGATAAACTATCCAAGCTACTAAAACCTATGAGAGATAGCAATGACAGTACTAAAGTGTCAGTCACTATGGCTAAATAAGAAGGACCACAGCTTCCATGCACTGGGACTAACTCTTCTGTGATGAGATCCTGCCGTAACTGAAGATGATCAAGTTGGTCTTACTTCCTAGTGATAGGATTCTGGTAGTTGGTAAGAGAGTCTGAGTGGTTCATTTGAAGATGTGTGAGGGTGAATTCTATGTCAGTATTGCTGACCAGAAGGCCTAGATATTTGATCGAAGGTTATCCTGGATGTTTCTCCATTTCTGGGGGGATTAATTAATGAAATAGATTCATAATTTCTGAAATTTGAATAAAGCAACTGGCTTCTCCAGTGTGAGTGGGACTCATGGGCTTCACCCAATTGAGTGAAGGCCTTAGGAACAAAACCACTGAGATCTCTAATTACAGAGGACTGATTTTGACAACCACAATTGAGCAGAATGTTTCCTAGCACCATAAAAAGTCCTTGGGGTTTGACAATGAGCATGTCCGAAGCCTGTAGTTGTTTCCATGAGAGTATGCTTCAAGAGTGGAGAAACCCTTTATCTTAGGCTGAGGAAATTCCCTATCTAATTTCCCCAATACTTACTGTTGGCTATGCAAACAAACAAACAAAACATTGCCACACCAGTCCCCCTTCCTTTCTTTTGCTTGTTGTTGTTGTTTTTTCATTGTTTTTCTGTTGTTGTTGTGTTTTTTGTTACTTGTTTTGATTTATTTTTTCTTTTTCTTTCCTCTTTTAAAATTATAATTATAACTTTTAGATAAGCTCCTTCCAGTTTTCTTTTTTTTTTTTTCAACCGAACCACAGAACTTGAATAATCTTGTTCTGCCTCATAAATTGAGGGAGGGAAAAGTGGATGGTATCAGGAGCAAACAGTCGCATGAACATTGAGTGAAAAAAAATATGATCAGAGCTAAACACCAAACCCAAACTCAATGACAACAGAATTGATACCCAATCTACATAAAGCTATACATAAATGGGACCTGCTACACTAGCAGTCCAGGGGGGCAAAAGGGGAAGGTATGGGATGCATGCTGAGAATAATGGTGGAGGGAGGTCAACACTGATGATGGGAATGGCCCTAATTCACTGTCACTATGTACCTTAAATATAATTGCAAAAGACTTGTAATTCACATTGGTCACAATAAAAATTACTTTTTTAAAAAAAGCACTGAGGCTCCTGGGAAAGAAAGAATTTTGCAGCAAAGCATTATTGGAGTATTTGGGTCTATTCCTCCTTTCTTTCCTTCCCATAGCTCTGTTCCTTCATTCACCCCTCTTTTTCTGTCATACACACATACACACACAGTTCTATTTCTCCAGAAAACCATAATAAATAAAAAACATCAAGATATAATTTTTATTTTATTTTTTATTTTCATATGTGTCCCATTGATCTTTAGAAATAAAGAAACATAGGGCAGAAGTAAGGGTCTCAAACAACCTTTACAGCAAAACTGACATCCCTTCCATTAATTGTGACCCTTGTGTCTCTCCAGCCCCAATTTTCCCATCCCCAAGCCAGCCCTCATCTTATTTGCCTACAGAGATTCACAGCTTGACCATAGAGCACAAGATTAATCTCTGATTCCCAGTGGACACTCAATCAACATTTATGGACTTATGAGGTGAAGAAACAGGTGAGAACCAAAGAGTGGGCTAAGAGTAATAAAAGAACCAGTTAGCCAACAAATCTATCAACAAAAATCTATCTTCAGGGCCAGGTCATATATTTAGTCCGATGCTGGAAAACTGTTGGGTCAGGGGTCTCTGAAGAGCCTTGAAAAAATAATCACAACGGTGGCATGTAAGGCTAAAACTACAGAAGCAATCAAAGGAGCTGGGGATAGGAGGGCAAAGGGCACAAGTAAATATGGAAGAAGCCCAAGAGAGTAAATACGATCTGAGCGTGAATGCAGGAGAATGTGAGATGGCAGGATGGAATTACAATCATGCTGGCTCTGGGAACTGAGGATTCTTTCTCAAACCTAACCCTGAGCCTTGGCATTCCTGCATTGCTGAGCAGACACTGCTTGGCTGAATTTTGCACAGAACGATACTGACACAGCTTCCTTGGGTGCCATCTCTGAAGCACCCCCTTGGGTCTAGTGAATGGATTTACTTAACATCAAGAATTTCATTTACTCCAGCCCTTGCCATAGACATTTGTATTTGATTCTTAGATCACTCCCTGCTTTTCCTTCCTTCCTCACATTCATTTTGGTTTACAAAAACACACCCAGTCTTGAATCAGGACCTACCTAGGTTAAATTAACATAAGCATCCTGGACTGTGTTAACCTTGACCCTAAGATGCTTTACCTTTGCTCTGTTAACTCTGGCTAAAATAGTGGCTGAGAAAGTGCCTCAGGTGAGTGCAAGAGGGTGACCAGTATGACTCAAGAAGAATGAATGAGGGAAGAAGAAAGCCTGTCTAGAGTACAGGTGGGGAGGAGAGAGATTCGGGACATTGGTGATGGGAATGTTGCACAGGTGAAGGGGGGTGTTTAAAGATATTAGTTTAAATAAAAAGAAGCTTCTCAAACCTTTAGCTCCTATTCACCTCCACCTGTGAGTCAGTCTGGTTTCTTGTGTTACATCCCTGAGCCCGATCTGTCCATCCCAGGGTCAGAACACACACGAACATTTGGGCTGCAGCCAGTTGTCACCCCAGGAAACCAACCAACACCCCTATGCACCATTTCTGTAAACACACACACACACACACACACACACACACACACACGTCCTCTTATGCAGACCAAGCTGCAGCCAACACTCAGGGGTTCCCCACTCTCCACAAAACCATTGATCTCTGTCAAAAGCTAGTGCTGGGACCAAATGGGGGTGAGCCACTTGTGACCTCATGCCTAATTTCACATTTCACATCCTATTCTGGAAACTTCAAACTCCACTGACAAATGAGATCACAGGGCTCAGCTCCTGCTGTGCCTGCCAGTCGCTAGGATCAGCATCCGGGAAACTAAAACCAAAGAGGGCTGGCCAGAGGCACCATGGCCCTGAAGGTGTCCATGCTGGAGATTTCCTACCTCCCAGAAGAGGCAATAGGGGGCCCTCTTTAGCATCTCCCCCCTGCAAATGTTTTGTACTTAATCACCAATCACAGCCTGCATGGCTGAGAAAGGCAATTCCCTTTCACAGGAGAAATTGGCCCCTGACTGATTTCCATTACATTTACCTATCACAGACCAGCAGGACCATGAGCTGAGACTTCAAAGGGACAAATGACAGATGGAGTAAAACACCCGGGCCAGTACTTCCCACCCTATGCATAAGCATGGGGGGAGAGAGGGTAGTTCCACAGTTCAGTAAGGAACTGTGCCCACATCCTTCCTGTGCCCACATCCTCCCCATTCTCAGACTAAAGTGGATCCTCTTTCAACTCAGCCAACAGTGAGAATATGAGAGGATCTGTACTATACCATCTTATGCAGCCCTCCAGGCATCCAGGTCCAAAGAGTTACCTGGGGTACAAACCACCGCCACCATGTGCCCCAAAGTAGGGCCATACAAAAGGCAGGGTGAGTGTGGTAGGACATCTCACCATGCTGGGTATTTTGCCTCTGGCAGCCGCACAACCACCATTCAGGGGGTTGGAAATTCTTTTCTCAGCTTACAAGTGTGGTCCAGGGATAAGATATGGGTGGAAGAAGGGGGTGGTGATGGATATTACCGCACTTCATCGCATCATCTCTACAAATTTTATCATTGCTTTCGTGAAGAAAAAGAAGTTGGTGTAACTTATGTGACACTTTTTGTTTGCTTTTCAATTGTGCTGGTATTACTTTAGAACTGGGTGCAACACTGGGGCTGGAGTGGTGGTGCAGGGTAGGGCATTTGCCTTGCATGCAGCTGACCCAGGATGAACCACAGTTCGATCCCCCAGCATCCCATATGGTCCCCCAAACCAGGAGAGATTTCTGAGAGCATAGCCAGGAGTAACCCCTGAGCATTACTGAGTGTGGCAAAAAAATATGAGTTTATATAGTGAACAGGCTGGACAAGCTGAGCCATTTGGGGCAATTCACCAAAAATGTGCAAGAAATTGCCTTGTGGAAAGCCTAAAAGAAAAAATTCAAGAGCAGTAACACTCTTCTAGGACCCCCACTCCTATCTCCCCCAAGGAGGAATTCTTGACTGTCTTTCAGGCATCCTCCTTTTCATTTTTTAAATTTTCCATGGTAATTTTTTTAATTTATTTTTTTCATTTAACCAATTTATTACATACATGATTGTGTTTGGGTTTCAGTCATGTTAATAAGTGTTTGGTTGAATTGCCATGGAATATTTATAAAGTTCATTATTGAGTTTCAATCATACAATGTCCAATACCCTTACCTTCATCAGTACACATTTCCTGTCATCAATGTAAACATCTCTCTCTCTCATTTTTGGGCCACACCTGGCAGCACTCAGGGGTTACTCTTGGCTCTGTGCTCAGAAATTGCTCCTGGCAAGCTTGGGGACCATATGGGATGCTGGGAATCAAACCACAGTTCATCCTGGGTCGGCTGTGCACAAAGCCAACACCCTAACACTGTGCTAGCTCTCCAATCTCTCTCCCGTCTTCTTTCTCTCTCCCTCTCCTTCACTCTCTCTCTCCCTCTCCTCTCCCTTCTCTCCTCTCTCTCTTTCTCTCTCCCTTCTCTCCTCTCTCTTTCTCTCTCCCTCTCCCTCACTCTCTCTCCCTCTCTCTCTTTCCCTCTCTCTCCCCTCTCCCTCTCTCTCTCTCCCCTCTCCTTCTCTCTTCTCTCTCTCCCCTTTCCCTCTCTCTCCTCTCTCCCCTCTCCCTCTCTCTTCTCTCTTCTCTCTCTCCTCTCCCTCTCTCTTCTCTCTCTTCTCTCTCTCCCCTCTCTCTTCTCTTCTCTTCTCTTCTCTCTCTCCTCCTCTCTTCTCTTCTCCTCTCTCTCCTCCCTCTCTCTCTCTCTTCTCTCTTCTCTTTCTCTCTCTTCTCCCTCTCTCTTCTCCCTCTCTCTCTTCTCCCTCTCTCTCTTTTCCCTCTCTCTTTTCCCTCTCTCTCTTTTCCCTCTCTCTCTTTTCCCTCTCTCTCTTCTCCCTCTCTCTTCTCCCTCTCTCTTCTCTTTCTCTCTTCTCCCTCTCTCTCTTCTCCCTCTCTCTCTTCTCCCTCTCACTCTTCTCCCTATCTCTCTTTTCCCTCTCTCTCTTCTCCCTCTTTCTTCTCCCTATCTCTTTTCCCTCTCTCTCTTCTCCCTCTCTCTTCTCCCTCTCTTCTCTCTCTCTCTCTCTCACACACACACACACAAACTGCGGGTTGCAATATTGTTACTGCAGGAGCATTCCTTTAGCTCCTTTTATCACCTATTCCTTGTCCAGAGTGCTCATTCACCACTATCATTGTCCTATTGGTCCCTTCTTTGCACACACCCCTTTTTGTACAGCCTTCTTTTTATCTGAACTCCATAGAGCACTGTGCCAGCACTGCTCTGCAAGATTCTCTCGGCCATGACTTCATTCCTCTAGGCTGCCATCCTGCTTCCATCATTGAGCTCCCAGACTGGGGAGATACTAAATCAGATGTTCTCCTACAAATCCACCCATAGTGGAGGAAAATCAGAGCCAAGACACTAATCTTTAGAACATCACAAGCTCCACGCAGAAGACACATGCAAGATTGAAGACAGGTGCACATGACTGGGAGCCCTGGCAGCCTTGGTGCAGCCTTGATTGCTGCTTCCACACTGAGGAAGGATGGCTGAAGAGTGTCCCATGTGAGGTCCCTTAAGGTGCCACTTAAAGCATAATGCAGTGGCATTTACAGAATCATGCACAGGGGCAGGTTGGAGGCCACATACAATGGTGCATACGTGTATAGAAGCACATAAAGCTACACTCTATAGGTTTACAGTGCGCATACAATGGCATGTATCGGTCCATGGAAAATGGCACTCTAGGAGCACATACAGGATGCATGGAATGAAAAATGACACATGTTGGGTCATGCACAGTGGTAAGTATAGGGCCAGGAGATTCATGGAAGAGGTGTCCCCATAGGCTGATGTGTAGAGGGTCTGTGATATGCTCAATGTGTAATTCATATTTTTATCTGATCCTCTGGGGTTCATAGTGATGATGCCCAGATGTGGAAAGGCAGGGGTGGCAGGAAGATGCTAGAAGGTGATCTCTTTTTTTTATCATAGTGGCTTACATGTTGTTGACAATAATATTTTAGGTACATATTTACATAAAATCAGGGGGGATTCCCATCACCAAATTGTCCTCCCTACACCTCCGTTTTTGTCTTACCTCCCATATCCTCTTCCCTCACCCCCAGGGCGGCTAGAATATGTGGTCCCCTCTGTATCTGACCTACTACTTATTAGTCTTGCACCTGTTTGGTCTTGATGCCTCCCTTATTTCCCCCTCTAACTGGAAGCAGGACTAGCTAGTTCAAGTTGCGTGGTTTTGCCTGAAAAAGAGAAAAGTAATAAACTGGGGTAAGAGTCTAATACCCTGAAAATGGGCGGAATCCTTCTAGAGGCTCTCATCATCGAGATGGGAAGGTGATCTCTTAATAATCATGGTTCTGAGCCTCTCTGGACCTCAGGGAGAGCAAACAGTACATCACCTGGTACCCAAATGGCAGAAACTACACAGAATGGGAACCAAATTGCTGCAGAGAAAGGGGCACAAATGATAGGTGTCATCTTGGGAAAGTTAAAGAAAGCAATTCAAGCATTTTTGATGTAATTGAACAAGATTATTGTATTTCACTGAGTTCAATGGATGGGCATTAAAACTAGCCAAGGATTTTAAAGATTATTTTTCAAAGTCATTCCTAATAGTGCGTTGTGATCACATTCAAGCCACAGCCATTAGAACTGTTGTTGCAAAAAAAGAAAAATAAATAGTAGTGGTTTCATCCACTTTCCCAAAGGCTTCCCCGTCTTTTGATATTCAAACCATCAACTTTAATCTCTTTTGAAGGCTTTCTCTCTATTCTCCTTGTCGATTTCTCTCTTCTCCCATTGTGAGCCATTTGGGTCAGATTCTCATATGCCCATGATTTAGCATGTAATAGAGTCTCTTGCATCCCTTTCATCTTTGCAAATCACTGATGCTTTTTTCAACATCTGCGGCTTCCCTTTGCCTCCCAAGTTCCAGTGCCTCCTGCTGCATTGTCTGAAGTTTGAGAGCTGTTGGGCTGAAACTCTGAGCCCTGTATGGTGCTATGAAAGGAGCAGGTAGTACAGGGGGTGAGAGTAGATCCTAGACAGTTCATGAGGGCCAGCAGCAGGTGATATTTTCTTCTCTGACATCCCCTCAACACTGGATACCAAGAGAAAGAGCAAGGACCCAACTCCTCTGCAGATTAGGAATTAGTAAACTAATTTTTAACCCCTTCAGCTCCCTGTACAGACCAGCAGAGGCCCTCCTGGTGGACACTCAGCTTGGTGATAGAGAAATGGGCTCAGCTCAGTTGAATTTAGAATTTCTGCAAGCCAGCAGAGACTTCCATGTTCTGTCCCGCTGAGGCTCAAGCTTTATGCTAAGTGCTCTACCTCTTATTTTGGGGACCAGCACTAGACATTCCCTTGCCTAGAGGCAGCCAATGCCTGGTCTCTAACCTCTACCCCATGTTCCAAGCCTGATCTCCACTATTACCTTCTCTGTTCCAATACTCAACTCTAAGCTGGGTTTGATGTCGCTCAGGAGAGGCCCTTTCTGGCTCAGACCCTGAGCCCCCTGCCCTGTCATTCTGCACCCATCCTCCCAGACCTCCTCCTTCTGGACTGTGATCTCCTTCAGAAAATTCTGTTTAGGATCTTTTTGCCTCTTGGCTATTTTTCAATGTGCATTGAAGCAAGTTCATGTTCAACATGTGACACAAATTATTGTCACCAAGTCCACAAGAATAAATCTATCATTAAAATTTAGGATATATATTTTTAATTTTTGAATATTATGTGTTTTTGTTTGGGGGGCCACACCTAGTGGTGCTCAGGGATTAGCCATGGTAGATCTTAAAAGACCATATGTGTTTCTTGGTACCAAGGAATCAAAGCCAGATCAGCTGTGTGCAAGGCAAGAAAATTATCCCTGGACATTTCCTATCATTTCCTTCCATATTATTAAAGTTTTTGTTCACATTTGTTCCAAATAGTTTTGTTTACTTTAAAATGACATTTTATCAGTTTTAATGCTATGTTTTTGTTGATATTATTCTTATTGTTGTTGTCATTGCTTTGTTTAGGAGACATACCTATCAATACTAGGGTTTACTCCTGGTTCTATTCAAGAATTATTCCTGGTGGAATTCAGCGGTTGAAGATGGAGGGATTGAAGCATGTGAGTTACATACAAGGCAAACATGCTACTCATTGTATTAGTACTCCAGCCTCTTAATTCTGTATTTTAAGAAATATGTTAAAATGACATTATTTTTGACATGTAAGAAACATCAAAGATTATTAAGAAGCTATTTTACAATCCGTGTTCTGCTACATGTTTAGGATTGGCATGTTTTTCACATTCAGTTTGGCATTGCTCTGGGACAGGACTGTAGGGACCAAATTTGGCAAGCAGCTTATTTATTCAACTCAGTTTACTCTCACTCAAGTATAGTAGAACTGACACTGTCTGAACAGCTCTAGGAATTTGAGTACGTGTGCAGATTTCTGTAAATTTCTTTCGCAATCAATATTCACAAAGATTATTTGATGACCCCCCAAACTCTGTCCTGGTACCTCTTTATGCTGAACCCCCGCAAACAATTCATTAACTCTTTCTTCCCCCATCTTAATGGCTTTAAATCGTTATGCATATGATATGGAGAGTACCACAGCATGAGGGAGTTGTTGAGGACTCTTAACCCAGCCTAAGACCATGCTTGGGTTCACCTCAGTAGCGAATATCTCTGCACTTCCTCCTTATTGCTGAGAAAACCACCTGACACACAGGCCTTAGATTAGCCATACAGCTAACTCCAGTGAGGTGATCACTGAATGAGCCACTTTCCACTTTATATGTAAACTTGTTTTTGGGTATGAACTGTCCATGCAGGGGAGGAGCTATATAAAAAACTAGGCATGGGGTTCAAGTCAACGTCCCAATAGTAGAAGCCACTGTATCCTTCTTCAGATGTAGCTGGTACTTACTTATGATGAGAGGGAGATACTATCCTATGTGTTTTGGTTCCATCCACTCTCTTGACCCATCTTCAGGCTTTGGATGATCAATCACCCACCCCTATGGGCATCTCCTCTTTCCACCTCTACAGGACAGACATTGTCAAGAGAGCCAAGCCAGGGGAGAGGAGCTTTCCAATGCATTTTCTCTGTCCTTTCCTTGCTGTTCCTAGAAAGGGATTTTCTTTTTATTCCTTTCTACATCAGCCTGATGGCTCTTCTGAATTCTAAGGGGTCTTTGTAAAGCCCTGACTGACTTGGTTTGGGGTTTCTCATTGAACCTCTGTGAAATCAAAGTTATGGAGACTTGAGGGTGCCTAGCTTTGTGCTGTGTTGTGCTGTGTGGTAGACAACAAAGCCAGCTCTGTACTCTAGTTCAAATACTCCCAGGATTCTCAGATGTTCACCCTATTTGTTTCCTTTCTCTCAAAGCACTATTTTATAAATAATTCAACCACCCTCTAGAAACTTGAAACCTGCACAGCTGAGAAGGTTTAGTTTCACTGGGGCCAATCACAGGAGACACATAATGGTGGAAAAAAAGAGTTCAATGGCAACCAGTTGGAAGGTTGGAAGCAGACTGAATTATATTCTCAAAGTTCTGCCTTATCTTCGGGGTTACATAATGGGAAATAAGAGAGAAGAAAGGGGTACTACGGACCAGTGGGCACCAGAGTAAAGCATACAACCCCCCATGGGCTGGTGCCCTGAAACAAACTCCATCTTATCTGAAGGATTGGCATGTGGGGCAAGAAAACTAAGGCTAAGCTGTCCTTCTCTTTATACTCTAGGGCAAGGGCAATGCACTTGTCTGATACTGATCTGTGTAGCTTTTTTTTTTTTAACCAGCAAAATCAAGATGAGATCACAACCCATTTTTCTAGCAGGCGGTGTTGGGTGACCTGCTCAAAGTGTGAAGCCTCCAAGTCTTCAAAACACCACCACAAATAGCAATAAAGCACACAAGCAACCCCTCTACTCTCACCCAACCCCTACATCAAATTACAAATAGCTCTGGGAGACTCACATCTCATTGAGATCCTAGAGAACTTCCCCCCCCCCCACACCAGACAGGTGCTTTAGGAGTTCTTTTGTATATTTTTGGAGGAGCTTAAATACTATTTAGTTCCAACACTGCACCAGACCCTCCTACAGCACATAGAGACCGATCCCCACTCATGGGAGGAGCGCAGTGAGTTGGTTCAGGAGACATAAAGAATGACATTGGTTTCTCTCTATAGCTGCCCAGTAAGGGATTCTGGATAGAGATGATCTTGCAGTTCCACCTAAAATTTGTGATGTGCCACCTTCATGCCGGGCATTTCTCAGTGTGAACTGGAAGCACTTGATCCTCCAATGATAAGGAATGATTCCTTCTGACAAGAATGCCACCAGCATAGAAAACTCAAGAGTACTGGGTTCCATCCTCAAATGGTGTACCCTGGGACTCCCTGGACCCTCAGGAGCCGAACAAAGAAGATAACTGAGACTTGAGCTTCTCCCCTTACTTCATCTTTACTTAAATCAGGTCCCTTTTTCCTCTATTTTGTACACTGAACCTTTGGGTTGAGAGATTACAGGTGGAATTCAATGACACTAACAATCTTAGGACTAAGAAAGATCATCCATCTTTGGGGGTGAGGAACTCAGTGATAAGTATTAAGTGCTATGAAATTCTAGTCTTGATCAGAATAAGATAATTCTCTGCCCTGAAAGAATCATTTCGAGAGTTTCTGTAACTGAGCCTCACTTTCCACTAAAGTTGCCAACTTGGGCACTCTCGCCGCCATACTGTCCAGTGGTTAAACCTTCTGGCAGCGTTGAGGACAATCCAACTCTATGTGTAAAAAGTGGGACTCCCTGGGACTTCAGAGTGGGAGAACATGGTACATTGCTCCTTTCTCAACTTTAATCTTGCATTCTAGCCTCACCTGTCAGCCTCTCTACAGTGATATCTGTCTGCTACATGCGCAGTCCAACAGAGATGCCTGGGGGAAAGGAGCACAGCTAAGAAATTCCCAATTGGCTGGCTTGGACACTGGTCGTTTTGTGCATCAGCTTGTTGTTTTTTCTTACTTTGCTTTCCTCATGAATTCCTATGTCTTCTTAATTATAGGCACACTTATGATCTGCATTTCCAGGTCATGGGGCCTGCAGGTAGGTTCACAGAAAATAAAATTTAACCAGGAGAAGGAAAATGATTGCAGAACACTAAGTAAAAGAGAAGGAAAAAATCTCTGGAAGGCACTACCATGAAGCTAGTCATGCAAAGATGTTTTCCAGATCTCAGAGCTTGTATTGGAAAGTGACAGACAAAGGGGAAAACATCCAGAAAAGTACATCACCGAGGCAGATGCTCAGAGACAGCAAAGAACTTAGCAAGAAGCCTCCCTAGATTTATTTAAACAGAAAATCAATTTGTTCTCTTTGGAGTCTTCCTTCACCTTTTCTGTCTCAATGCAGCCTCATGTACTCAAAAGCTAGTGAAGATACCAAAAATGTGTGTTTATGGGAGATGTGTTTTCATATTTTACCATGTTTAAAATTAAAATAAAAAATAGAGGGCTTATTAATTTTTATTTCAGGGATATATCTGGTGCTCGGGGACATTTTGGTTGTGTCTCAGGAGTGATCCATAGGTGTGACCAAATATGATGCCAGAAATTTAATTAGAGGATTGACTACAAGATAAAAGCACCTATGCTATCTCTCTGAACCATATTATTTTTAAACAACTCATTAATATTAACATTCATAATCCATTTCCATTATTAACAAAAGTTTCTAAGCCTTGGATTCTCCTCTTGCTCAACAGAATGGTTAAAAATATCCCAGAATTCTCAGGGCATTAAAATTTAGTTCTGTCACTCTCAACATATTAGCGCTTTATTTTGAACTGACTCGCTCAACTCACCCATTTTAGAGAAAATACCAAGCTAAGTAACTGAAGTGCATGTCAATCATACTTTCAAATAAACAGAGCATCCAATGAAAAAGCAGGCTGGTGCCAAAGATGCCTAATCATTGGCAGAGAGTTTTCTCCCTAGACAACTTGCATGTTTGAAACAGAAATATGCCATGTATGTTTCTTGAGGATCAAGATCCTTGAGGATCAAGATTCACTTAAATAAGTGGTTTTCTCTTTTATCCAGATAATCTCTAGTCAAACTTTCATTTTTCACTTGCTGTGCCTTGTTTTGGTTTTGGGGTCACACCGTAATGCTCAGGTTACTACTGGCACAGCATTCAGGAATTACTCCTGATGAAACATATGAGATACTGAGGATTGAGCCTTGGTTAGCTGTGTACAATACAAGCACCCCGCCCACTGTACTACACTGTCTCTCCAACCCCCAGCATCTTTTTTTTACTTCCTGTGAAGATGCAATGACTGCCTAGGTGATTAGACACCAAAGCTGGGGGTCCTCTTATAGCAGCAGCTATTGCTCCCATTATTATTATTACGTCCTCAGTTCAAATGCCAGTAAAGAAGGATTATTACAAGGTCCTGTTAATAAAGTAAGGCTGAAAAGATAGTTTTGACTTCCCAGAACCCATAAGTGGGTCTCAGGAACACACTTAGACCAAGTGTGGAAACTTGGTCTTCCCACCTCCTTTTTCCCTTTCGCTGTTAACAAAGCCATAGAAAGCTCCTTGAGGACATATTCTAATGGGAAACCTCAGAGAAACAGAACTTCCTCCCCTGTCCTCTTCCTTACTTGGCCCTCACATCCCTGAACTAACACACATAGATCTCAAAAGGAAAAAAACTGGAGTCTCCCCAGTCCTTGCCGCCTTCCTGTAGTCAACCAAAACAATCCCCTGTGTCTGTCATGCATCCTTCTTGATGACTTAGTAGCCAAACATGTCGTCTCTATTTAATAACTTTGGAAACATGTGAAACATACTTCAAGTATATTTACCAGATACAAACATAAAAAATTTCCCTTTTAGAATGGATCAAAATGTGATGGGTTAGCATCCATTTTATACAGCTCAACCTAAGAACAATCAATACATTATTTTCCATTAGTGGAAGAAGGGAACGAAACCTGGCAACTGAAAAGAAATGGGCTGATTACAAGTGGGGGGATGGCCAAGCATTCAAACAAAAAGAAATGAACCTCTGCTTGTCTTCCATCTCCTAGGTGAGACTCATCTCCTACTTGATCTCTCTAGGACCTTTTTTAAACTGATGTACATGCTCTCCCTTTGTATAGGTCCTAGCAGCCTTCATACATGACCTCCATCATATCAGCAGCCCCAGCTCCTCAGCTTCTGAAATTCATGGCCACAAATGCATGACAGCCCAAATATCACACTACTTACAATTATACCTCCTGTCACTGGGTGAAGACAGGCAAGGAAAGAAAAGAGTAGCGCTCAGACTAATTCCTGAGAAACTCTCAAAGTGACTGACTGTAGAGATTAACCCCCAGCACAGCAGAAGCACAGCAAACCCAATAGAGAAGTAGTTTCTTCTTTTCAGCATCTCATCTGGTACATCAGGAGTAATTCCTGAATGCATATCAGTAGTAACCCCTGAGCATCACTAGTGTGACCCACAAAGTTCAGTGGCCAAAAACAGTAATGAGGAAGGCTCAACTAGCATCATTCAATGACTATATGATGCCATGTTGAGGATGTTTAAGGAGCTCAAAGAAACAATGATACGAGAGTCAGAAAAGTACAAGACATTGTGAGGACTAAAATGAAAGAATGCAAAAACTACAATCAGAAGTGAGATAAATGGGGCTGAGCAATAGCACCGTGGGTAGGGTGTTTGCCTTGCATGTGGCCAACCCAGTTTTGATCCTGGATTTGATCCCCAGAAACCCCTATGGTCCCCTGAGCCTGCCATGCGTGATTTTTGAACTCAGAGCCAGGATTAACTTCTAAGCACTGCCAGATATGGCCCAAAATTTAAAAAAAAAAGAAAATAGAAATAAATAATATAGTTTGTGATATGACATTCAATATTACTTCTCATCAAAGATACTGGCACTCAGCACTAGAAACAACCACCAGTGTTGGCACGGATAAAGGGGACAAGGACCCCTTATGTATTGCTGGTCTGAATGTTGACTGTTACAACCTTTTTGGATACAATGTGAACATTCCTCAAAAATTTAGGAATTAAATTTACATATAACCCAGCAATTCCACTCCTGAGAATATACCTTAAGAACCCAAAAACAAAATTCAGAAAAGACATTTGCACTTCTATGTTCATTGCAGTACTATTCACAATAATCAAAATCTGTAAATAACCCAAGTATTCAAGAATAGATAAAGGGATAAAGAAACTATGGTACATATACACAATGGAATACTATGAAGTCATTGGAAAATAGAGTCATAAAGTTTCCTATTATATGAATAGATCTGGAGAATATAGTACTAACTGAAATGAGTCAGAGGGAGAGGGACAGATGCAGAATAATCACACTCATTTGAATTGGAAGGACGCAGAATAATCACACTCATTTGAATTGGAAGGACTAAGTATTAGAGAGAGATGGTGTAAAATGTGTATTAAAAATGGGGGTTTCGGGCCCGGGCGGTGGCGCTAAAGGTAAGGTGCCTGCCTTGCCTGCGCTAGCCTTGGACGGACCGAGGTTCGATCCCCCGGTGTCCCATATGGTCCCCCAAGCCAGGAGCAACTTCTGAGCACATAGCCAGGAGTATCCCCTGAGCGTTACCGGGTGTGGCCCAAAAACCAAAAAAAAAAAAAATGGGGTTTCGAGCAGAATGTACAGATACAGTTGGTAGTGAGAAGTCACTGGGGTCTCTTTGTACCTCATTTGTCCCTTTAGGGGACATCTAAGAAAGGAGTAAATGGTCAGACTGTTTATCTGACCTGTTTCTATCCTAACTTCAACCATGAGTGTCTCCTACTGTGTCAGCAATGACATGATCAGGGTTTGGGCCAATGGGGAAAGCAGAATTGACTGTGGGATTTATAGATGTGTTGTGGTCCTCTGCTACTCTAAGACAAAAGTTTCCCACAATTTAATGGCAATTGAGATGTCTTCATAGTCATTTGGCCATGTGGTCCACTAGGGATACTTAGAGAGCATTCTTCTCTGAAGACAGACTGATGGAACATTCCAAAAAATACACCTTGGGGCCTAGCTTTAAGGCTGCGAGGACACTTTCACTACTTGCCACCTTCAACCAGAGAAGGGTCAAGATTAACCTTCTCTGAAGTCTCCTTCCTTAACAAAGGTCATAGTCTCCACTGCAGAAAAGGAGAAAGAGCAAATTAGACCAGCCATCCAGATGAACTAAAAGGTTCTTGATCATTTGTAAGGTAACATGGAACAGAGGAAGCCCCCTAATAGCCAGGACAAAGGAAAATGGAAGTCACAATCAAAGCCCATGTGTGTGACTGTGAGTGAAAGTGGGATTGCCACAGTCACAGATGTCTGTCTCAATATTGGCATACTTATTTGCTAACAGAGAGAATGAGAGTTCTTGGACATGTTGATGTTCCCAGTGTTGCTACAATTTGAGCTTGGGTTCCTACTGGGAATCAGTGGGCATAGACACACCATGCACATGGGAACTAACCTACACACTCCAATCCATAGCACAATCCCAACACTGTAAGCCAGACCCCAGCACAGCATAGCTTGAGTCACAGCATAGTCCCTACACAGACCTCTAACACCATAGTCATTTCCTTTGGAAATATGTTAGCTTATAATTACATCTGTGTGTCCTTTGGCCTGGATAATCCCTAGAGCTTAATTCTGAAATGGTTCTGTTTCTGCAAACATTCATTCCTTCCGTACATAGTCATAAACCTGTATGTTATATGTACTATTGCACTATGGAAGCAGTCAAGAAACACTAGCAACAAAGCCCCAGCATGTGCCCTCAGGAGCATTCACATTTGCAGGTATGTACAGAACATGCAAATTTCTGAACATATCTTATTGCTGCTGAGATGAGAAAACTGAGGACTTGGGCCCAGAATTGTTCCTAATGTCACAGAGAGTAAAGAGTTACCAAGGATAATAAAAAACATGACTGGTAATTTTTAAAAAATTAAACCATAATTGAGTTCTAATGAGGTACCCACTACAGGGAAGCTATACCCAGTATTGGTTCTTGTTATCACTGTTCACTGACTCTACATATTGTAAATAAACCTTGGTCATAAGTTCATTAAGTTGGAAAATGATCCAGCCAAGATTTAGATCTCAGCAAGGAACTTGGAGAAGGTTCTGCTCATCTTGTTAGAAAGGCGTGATGTCGTCTAAGCCACACAATCCCTTGTCACTATTAAAGTCCTACCTCATGAGTAGCCATGAAAGGGAGTTTATGATACTGATGCAACTATTTCCTGTGCTAAGGAGGCACCTTTGTTTTTGTTTGTTTGTGGGCCATGCCTGGTGAATCTCAAGGCTTACTCCTGACTCTGCACTGAGGAATCATACCTAGAGGGGTTTAGTGGAACATATGGGGTACCCAGGATCAAACCAGGTACAAGGCAAGCACCCTACCTGCTGTACTGTCACTCCAGCATTTATGAACTGACAATAAATGTGCTTTGCTACCTATAAAGTCCATTAATGGCAGTTAATGGCCTTGACAAAATAAACAATAGGGTATGATATCTAAAATTAAACAACATATTATTAGTCAATATCTTACTCCCTAGCATTTGATCTTTTTTAAGTATTCATGCAGGAAGGACATGCAGTGCAAGAAAAATATGACTTGAAACAATAGAGAGCAAACTGGAGGTTGGAGAAGCACAATTCATGTCCCTAGGCTCATGTCTGCCCCAAGGTCACAAAAGGATATAAGCAAGTCTGCTCACAATGTCTGCTAGTTTGTCTGGAAAGGACTCTGTGTTGCTCCAACTTCTCGCCATCGCATGCATGTACCATGTGTCCCTGCTTTGCCTGACACAGCAGTTGGCCTCTGCCTAGTGTTTATCAACTGCTCTCAACAGGTTTCACTTTTTTCTGATCATGTTACCTCCTGAATTTGAGTCTTTCTTTTTGTTTGTTTTGTTTGTTTGTTTGTTTTTGGGCCACACCCAAAAATGCTCAGCGGTGACGATTAGGGTTACTCCTAGCTATGTGCTTCCAAATGGCTCCTGGCTTGAGGGACCATATGGGATGCCGGGGATTGAACCAAAGTCCATCCTGGCTCAGCTGCATGTAAGGCAAACTCCCTACCACTGCGCTATTGCTTAGGCCCCTGATTTTTTCTTATGTTACCCCATCTCCTTCTGGCTAGCTCCTAATCTTGTGCTTTTTTTAAACCCTTGTGTTCTATTTTTTGATCCCTTGGAAAATCTCATAGGAAATCATATTGGAACTTGTTGAGAAATGCTACACAGAGACAGTGAAGTCTGGCTTTGTCCCTAATTGTGAGATTAGCAACTGATTTTGCTTTGGGGACTTTTTCTTTAGATATGTTAACTGGATATAAGCCCGTGACCAAGAGGCCACGTTCATATAATCCACACAGATATAGTATGACTAGAAATTGGCTCAGGCCCTTGTCTTCCTGGAGATTTGCTTTCATCTCCCATAGTAATTCAAGAATCAGATTCAATTTATACTAACAAAATGTTGGGAAAGATCTCAGAGATCACATTGGGAGTCTAACTCATGCATGACTTCTTTTTCTCTAGCCTGCCTGATTATGGACTCTGTCTTACTGCAGAGGCATTCCAGCAAAGAAAAATTACAGATTCCGGGAAAGAAATTCCAGGAAAGAAAGATGGCAAATGCCTTCCAGGAAAGAAAAATTACTAGGGAGTTTTTCTATGCTATTGAATCCACCTCTCTTATTTTCTGTAAGGAAAATAACACTTCCAGAAATTGTGCTGAGAGAGAGCCTGTGACTCTGTGGTGATTCCATTTTTATCTCATGCTATAGAAGTCATGTTTAGAAGGATCATAACCCTTGGCCAAGAAAGGGAAGAAATGTACTAGCTAGGGACTAAGAATATTAGACTCAACGTCCAAACTGTCTCATGTTTTGCCAGCTAGCCTGCAATTAATATTGAAATGTGCAGGTTGGTGGTCAGAGCCTGGATTATGGCCTAGACTTGTTTCTGTGAACAATGGGATTTTTTTAAAAGGTTTAAATTGATGTTTGCTTTGTCATCTCTGAGAAAAACCTGCCTTGTGTATGACTTGACAACCAATTATTTGAAGCAGAATAAAGAAATTAAATCTGCAGTCCCAAGCCTCTCAACTGTCTGCCTGGATATATTCTAGCTTCTCTCATACACAAAAACTTCATAATTTATTAATTGTTGTTATGTAAATAATTATTTATTATATGTTGGCATGTAAATGACTAAAAATATCTAGAATATATAGTATATATGTCTTTATAAATATGTATAGATATACTTATATGCATTTTATAGTCTATATAGAATATTATCTATATTCCCATGTATAGTAAAATGTTTATGAGTATAGGTGTACACATTCCTGTGAGTTATTTTAACTCAGAAACTTGTGTAAATGTTACATCCACCTCATAAATTTTTGCTTACATCTATTGATCAAAAGTTTATCTCATAAGGCAATCTTGGCTCTGGGGAATCTTGGAAAGTGAGAGATTTTTTTTAACTCAGGGCTTTTTGTTAATCAAAAACCAAGTGTTATGTTCCATAGTATCAAGTAGAAGTACCAAGAGAAGTATCAAGTAGAAAATCTTTTATCTAGTATAGATATTGTCAAATGTTGGAAAACATTAGAATCGTTCATTGCTGGGTCACATTCAACTTCTAATAGGTGGTAGTCAGGGGTTGAGAATTTGTATTTTTAACAAGTATCTGTGATCTACAACACTTCCATTTGCCCCATCAAATAAAATTTATGAGTTTTTGTTGGTCTTTGATTCTACTAAGTCAATGCTTTAAATCCAAGCAAAGAAGCAAAGAGAAGAAGTAGGCATTGTTCAACTGAGCTGGGGTTCACAGCTACTTTCATAAGAGGCCATCAAGGTAACTGTTCCAGAGTCATCGTCGGGCCTTAGGGCTAATATGATGCTAAAAAGCCACAGAGTCCTTCTCTGACGCATCTTGAAAATAGATGTAGCTATGACCAGCAAAGATGAACCCAAATAAAAAGGGACAAATGCAGGCTAGTGAAGACAAGTTCCCAAAATGGCCTGTGATCATGGCAGCCCTAGGTGGTGCTAGCAGGGAGACAACAGGATGGACCTCAGGGCAATGCAGAAATTAGATGATTATGTCTTAGAGTTGTGCCTTTCACTAGGTGCAGCACAAAACACTGTGTTCTAGGGTGTGTAGGGAAGTCTGGGATGCCCCACAAAACATCTGCAGTGTCTTTAGATAGCCTTTATCACTATCCTTTATCACTCTATCATTCTATTCTACTATTTGTTATCTATAGCTAAAGAATACTCTATCTTTCTATGCTTTAGATAGCCATTTATTCACTGCAACTCTTTCCCCAACTCTTAGGATCCCTCTACTTGGATTTTGTCTACCATAATCCTGCAATCCCTCTTCCACCACAGGGGACTGAGATCTCAAAATCTATCAGACTCACATCATCTGAAATGAAACAATTTCAATCTGTTTGGTCAATGAACATAGTCTAGAGCAGTTCTCTGGGTTATTAGGTCTTGTCTAGACCTGCAAGAGTCTTTTAAATCATCATGGAAGTAGAAAAAGGTCTCAAAAACAACAAAAATATAAATTATGTGGCCAGAAAGATAGTACAGGATCTTGCACAGGGTCAACCGAGATTCTATCCCATATGAATACCATCAGGAGTAATCTAGTAATAATTTTTATTTTGACCAAAGTGGATTACATATCTTTCAGATTAATATTTTAGGTACATATTGACATTGAATCAGGGGCATTCCCACCACCAAAGCTGTCCTCCCTCCATCTCTGTTCCCAGCATGCATGCTCTATCTCCCTCCCTCACCCCCCCAGGCTGCTAATATAAGTGGTCCCCTCCGTGTCTAGCCTGTTGTAGATTGGGTATCGATTCTGTTGTCATTGTCTTAGGGTTTGGTGTTTAAGTCTGATCATTTTTATTACTACTTAGTGATCATACAACTGTTTGGTCTTGGTAGCCTCCATTATTTCCCCCTCAATTTGAGAGATGGATCAAGATGGTTCAAGTTATGTGGTTCTGTCTGAAGAAAAGAAAAAAATAAAATGGGGCAAAATCAGACAAGCAAAAAATGGGTGGAGTCCTTCTAAAGACTATAAATATCAATTTAAGAGAAGAAAGGAAAACAGGAAGAGAAACACACAATACACAAAGGAAACTCAAACAAAAAATTCAAAAAGCACTACAGCAATAAAGACAACCAACCACCACACAATAACCATAGTCCTAAAAAAAAACACACACACAAAAAAAATGAAAACAACAATAACAAAACAAAAAATTATTTTGTGCTGCTTTTTTTTCTGCATAGGCGCAGTAAATATTGGGGAAATTAGAAAGGGAATTCCCTTGGCCTAAGAGATACAGGGTTTCTCCACCCTTGAAGTATACTGTCATGGAATAACTGGATTAATTGTCTGGATTTTTAATTTTTCAATGTGCCCTGGTTCCTTTTTTGGTGATTCCTCCTGCCTTGCCCAGATCTATAACTGAAACTCTTATCTGGCATTTTTGCAACATGCTACTATGTTTGTTCTCAATATTTCTAGTGACTATAAACACAATGCCATCAAGCATTGTTGGCTTGAAAGTCAAGAGTTCTAACTCAATTGTTGACCATGGCAATCTTCATGTCATAGAAAAAAAAAAGAAACTTTGGTTTCTTTTCTTAGACCCCAGCCCATGCACAAAGTGAAGAAACAGAGACTCAGGAAAGGGCAGTGAGTTCCTGCATGACCATCGCAAGCTTGGATTTAAGACACAACAGTGAAAATTTCAGAACACAAGGCATGGCCATCAGAGTCCTGTGAAATAGGAGCACAAGGGTCTCTACGCCCAGCACTCTCTGAATTTCCTGGAGGTGAGAGATTTTAGAGCTTTGTATATAGTCAACCTAGGTCAGGGGTCTTCAAACTATGGCCCACGGGACACATGCGGCTCTCAGAGGAGTCTGATCTGGCTGCCAGCAGTGAGCGCTGTTTGGTTGCCAAGATACCTGCCAGCATATACACTCAGTGTCATGGTTTCTCAGGGATGCATGTTGTGTGCTGGGAGGGTGAGCGTGAGAGCGGTATTGAGAGGGACACTGATGCGCCCTTGCGCCTGGCGCGCATTGCTGACGACATCACTGGAGGGCACCAGACGCTGCGTGGAGAGGAGTACCACATGTGGGTGACTATATGATGTAAAAAGGCGCCTGCTCCACCCCCAGGCAATGTGGTGTCTGTGTGCTGTGCCTGCCTGTCAGTGAGGTTTTCCTCCACTCCCTCCACTACCAAAGATCAGTCAAAAGTACCATAGAAATAAATTTTTGCCTGATGGGGGGTTCTGCCCGATTGGGCTGTGGGTGACTCATATGAAAATTCCCCTTTGGGGGTGGTGAGGCATTCAGTGCTGAAATCAAAGTTAGGGGGTGCACGGTGGTTGGGAGGTTAGGGGTTCGGTGCTGAATTGCCCATGTGGAAAATTAGGGGTTCGATGCTGAAGCATTTTAAAGGGGTTACATTGAAAATTTTATATGCATTTTGCAATTTCTTTTCAGTCTTCACATGCTGACTCTGAACATATCAATTTGGGCATTATATAGGGAGATATAACTGAACTATCAGGGACTGAGCTGGTCTGCTTAGAAAAGCCTGCAAGGGGTAAGTGTTCACATCAGGGACTAATGGGGGTTCATACACTGTGTGTATATATACACACATATTTGTATTTCACTAATATCAGTTTGGAATCCCTAGGAAACAATGATGTCAAGAAAAAGAAAAATTGATGGCGAGTGTAGGATATTCAAAGAACAGTGGACTTAACGATTACTTTTTTATGTGGTACAAAGAAAAAGCTATGTATATGATATGCCAGAATATAGTTGCTGTGTTCAAAGAATACTATTTGCGATGCCACTATCAAACTCAACATAAAGATAAATATGATTGTTTGGTTGGAGAAGTGAGAAAAGATAAAATATTACAACTGAAACATACACTGATGACTCAGCAAAATACTTTTGTGAAGCAGAAGCAGTTAAATACTTCCTCACTGTGGGCAAGTTTTCAAGTTGCCAAGCTAATAGCACGCAATGGCAAACCATTTGTGGAGGGAGAATTTGTTAAAGAATGCCTTATTTCTGTTGCCAAAGAGATGTGTCCAGAGAAGGCTGATTTATTTAGTACAGTGAGCCTTTCAGGAGTTACAATGACACAAAAGATTGAAGAAATGGGAGAAAATTTGCTGCACCATTTGCAAAACTCTGCAAAGAAACTTTGCTATTTTTCCTTGGCACTCGACGAAAGCAATGATGTTTGTGATTCTGCCCAACTTCTCATTTATATGCGTGGGACAAATGAGTATTTTGAAGTCACAGAAGAGCTTGCTGCACTGCAAAGTATCAAAGGTACAACCACAGGAGTGGATATATTTGAAAATGTTTGCCAAACTGTGAATGATTTGGAGCTGGACTGGGTTAAACTAGTCAGTGTAACAACTGATGGTGCTCCTAGCATGGTGGGGTCTAAGAGAGTAGTAATTGCTCACATTACACAAGAGATGGACAAACATAACCATCCTCATCCAATTGCCATACACTGCCTCATCCACCAACAAGCGCTGTGTTGTAAATCACTGAAGTGGGACTCTGTTATGAAAATTGTGGTATCTTGTGTTAATTACATTCGAACTCATGCACTAAACAGACGATTTCAGGAATTTCAAACTGAGGTAAATGTTGCCCATGAAGATGTTCTGTACCACACAGAAGTCTGTTGGCTGAGTAGACAGAGAGTTTTGAAACATTTCTATGTCTTACTTCCACAGATTACAGCTTTTCTAATTTCAAAAAAACAAGAAGTACCAGAGCTCAGTGGTGCAGAATGGAAATGGCACCTTGCCTTTCTGACAGATAAAACAGAGCTACTCAACAGTTTCAATCTGCAACTTCAAGGCAAGGGGAAGCTCCTCTATGATATGGCATCGCGTGTGAAAGCATTTGAAGTAAAATTAGGTCTTCTCATCAAACAAGTACAGGAGGAAAACTTCAGTCGTCTCCCAACAACTCAAAACCTGTCAGTGGACAAACCATTGGTTGCATTCCCAAAGGAAACATGTCTGGCTTCACTAAAATTGTTGCAAAAGGAGTTTCAATTTAGATTCAAAGAGCTTCATCTCCATGAACAGGACATACAGCTTTTTCGTAACCCATTTTCTGTTGAGACTGAAAATGTCCTTACAATTTACCAAATGGAACTGGCTGAACTGCAGAATTGTGACTCTCTGAAAGATGCATTTAAGTCAAGTAACCTTTTGAATTTCTATGCATCTCTCCCCTCTGAGACATATCCAAATATCAGGAACCATGCACTCAAAATGGTAACCATCTTTGGTAGTACTTATGCCTGTGAACAGACTTTTTCAAGAATGAAACATCTGAAATCTCCAACCAGATCAAGATTAACTGATGCCCACTTGCATCACTTGTTACGGCTGGCAGTGACAAATATGAAACCGGACATTGACCATCTCATTAGCCAAAAGCAGGCCCACAGTTCCCATTGAAATACTGGTGCATGATCTGTTTATTTATAAATGGTTTTCATTTCATTTATATAAGATATGTGCAGTGTGAGTAGGAATTAGTAGCTCATATAGTCCGGCCCTCCAGCTCTCTAAGGGACTGTAATCCGGCCCCCACTTTAAAAAGTTTGAAGACCCCTGACCTAGGTTTTCTTCCAAGTACCACATAGGGCCCCGGGCCATTCCAGGACTGAGCCCTGAACACAGAACCAGAAGTGAGCACTAAGCACAGATCCAGGAATAAGCACAGCACTTGGAGCATAGACCCAGACATGATTCCTGCGCATGGACCAAGGAATGACTACTGAGCACAGAGTCAGGAGTGAACCATGACAACAGACCTGGAAGTGAGGCCCTGTTGCAGCATTCTAAGAGGGCAAGAAGTACCATACAAATGTGAGTGCTCAGAGTGTAGAAGTCCCACAGCCAGAGAGCAACTGTGTTTTTGCTTTCCTATATACCACGTAGAGAATGACTTAATGAAATCCTATTTTAACTAAACACCATTGAATCAAGAGGAAGCACTTCCTAGAAAAAAACATATCCACAAAATGGTAGGGTGAGCACCACCTTAGTGTCCATTTTCTCTCTTCCACTAAACACTCTGCTTTGCTCACAATCTGTTCTTTTCAACAATGAATCAATATTTCTTGGGCAGGCAAAATGCCCAGATGATGGCAAGGCTGTTATAAACCTCTTCATGTCCACAGCAATTTATTATCCTCCAAACATCCCCCTCTTTCCAAACATCCCGCCGTAACCTCTTCTGAAATGCATTACTTCCTCCCACTCTCTCTGCAGTTTCTTGCAGTGGCCTGGGTGGAGTGAAAGATCCATTTGCCAGCATGAGTTTCAGACATTCTACTGCTTTTTGTGGTACATTTGGCTTCCACAACATTTGTGGAACATTCTGAGCTCCCAACATGAAAGCCAAGTGATCCAATCAATATGGGCCTAAGTGGTAGTAATGATGGTTCTCTATGGAACCAAAGAGCACTATGGAACCATAGTTCTCTATGGAACCAGTGAGCACTGGAGAGCACAAAGAATATAAAATTTGAGACAACACCCAATGTAATGATTTCTTCTCTGACTATGCATTTTGTCTTGTTCAATGATCTCATCAATCCTGTTTGATTTGTACATGGTATACAAAATACTTCTTCTAGTTGCAATATAGATTACAGGTACTGGCTTTAAAAATCCAGGGATATAGCGAGCACCTCCATTTTTGACTTTGCACAATTCAGTGGTATAGAGATATATGGACTTTTAGGTAACTTAAAGATAAGAGATTTCGGATAACTGTCTGATAGAATTTTCCCATGCCAAAAGTCATTATCCAAGAGTCAGTCTTCAATAGGCCAGGCAAGAGTCAGTCAACAATCCATTTCCAGTAGGAAAGATCCTGATGGATACTAGGTTCACACACTCCACTCTCTGCTAAAACTCAGAAATTGGGGAGGAGGGTGGGCACATTATCTGGCTTCAGGATCCCTCTCTGATTGTGGAGGCCAGCTCTTGCCAGATATGGGGTTTGGGGAGGCCCCATGCTGGAGGCCTTCTCCCTAGCTTGGGGTTTAAAAAAAACTCAGAAAACGGGCAAGAAGCCATGGCTTTGCTGGTCCTGGTTTGGGTTTCAAGTCAAAACTAGGACTGGTGTATCAGGAGAACAATAGAAAACAGATGGAATGCTACACAGTGTTAGCAGTTGGAGTTCCTGAGGTAGGGAAAGTTCGTTTTAAGTACAGATCAGTTAGTAAAGAGCACCAACCATCAGCTACTACTTAACAGCCTGCCAGGCACTGAAAGAAAAAAGTGATTGATAGAGCAATCACTTCATGAAAAGAGGAAACATTCAATATGGAAGATAAAGTGAGAGTCCCCAACCAGAAGATAACCAAACTGGGTCTAAACCAGAGCAATCCTGCCCAAGTGAAAACTCTCCACAGATCACCTTGCTTTCAAAAGAAATGGCCAGTTTTGAGGTCTATCTTAATAGAGGGGCAGCCAGAAAATGTTGGTATATAGGGCCAGGTGATACCATCTCAGAGAGGATTTGGACTGTTAAGTTTTGGTTTCTCTCTTGCATCTCAAATTTTGAAAATCACCTGAATCTTATGAGATTCCAAAGGTAAGTGAGATTCTGTATTCTTAACAATTTGGAGGTGAGGCTAATAATACTACAGACACATTTTTTTGACTTCATTTAATACCCTATTGCCCTACACTCTGGGATACTATATTCAGGACAGTTCCAATCACATCTCCCCTTTGCCTAAGTTCTATGTACATGTATGTGCCTTCTATTTCTATCATTGCTCACTTACATCTCATTCCAAGGGTTTCTTACTGGAATCACCTTTATCAGCCTCATAATTTGGGGGTGGGGGGAAATGGATGGTACTAAGACCAGACAATAGTATGATCATTTGGTGGTAATAAAAATTGATCAGACTTGAGCACTAAACCCAAAGTCAAAGACAACAGAATCGATACCCAGTCTACAACAAGATGTGCAAATGAGGAATTGTTACACTAGCATTACGGGAGTAAAGGAGGGAGATATGGGATGCATGCTGAGAACAGAAGTGGAGAGAGAACAACAGTGGTGGTGGGAATGACCTTTATTCATTGTCACTATACACCTTAAATATTACTGTGAAATATTTGTAATTCATCTTGTCCACAATAAAAATTAAAAAAAAAAAGATAAGTTCCAGGCTTGGTCAGAGACCCCAAGCATGCTGTCAGCATGTTCCAGAATGATAGTCTCAGCATGATTCTTGTATTTGGCACTTTATATTTGCTGTGGTTCCTGACGAATGTTTCCAGTGGGGGGTGGTTGTCATTAAGGAGAACACTGTGTGGTGTTGTTTGTCATGTCATGATAAGACAAGGGTTCGTTCAGTGTCTGCACTGCTCAATAAAACCATTTAAAGAGATAACCTCATCCCTGCGGTGCAGACTGATACACAGAAGACAGACAAGAAGACAAAAAACAGTAGTTTTTAGATCTCCTTCTAGGGAAGTTTTTTAAAATCTAGATATATCCTTTTATCAAATATCATATTATTCGCAAATATTTCTCCCATTTCCCCTATTATTTTGAATTGCTGAAAAATGTCCTGTAAGTCACCAAATTTAACATTAGTAAAGGGTGGTTTATCTATTTTTTCTTTATTTCTTATACTTTGAATATAATAGTTGCCTAATCAAAAATCACAATAATTCATTATAAAATTTTTAATGTTTTTTTCTTTATACTTGCTTTATAAGGAGGTCTTTCTAAATATTAACAATAAAACATGCACTCCAATAGAAATCTACACAAAACAAAAATATATTATCCAAGGACAAAAATGTCTAATATATTTACAAAAGTCTTTCTTATCAATAAAAATTACAGAAATACTAATTGAAATGAGAAAACATTTCCATCTATCTATGAACATTTTATGATATCACCCAACATTGATGGAGATGAAATGACAAGAATTTAAGCTATAATTTCCTTTCTGAGAGATATTACGGTAACAAACACTCAAAACTTATAAAAACCTTATGCTGGTGGAACTAGATTAGTTAAATACTAAGATTTATCTTGAAGGAATCTTTGTTATGTTTTTTAAGGGACTTGGTGCCTTTAAGTTGATATGATGGTGATGTGAGGTAGATATCTGGCCTCATTGTTTTCATGTGATGCACCAATTGTCCCACAATTTGCTGAAAAGATGCTTTTTTCCTCCATTCAATTATCCCTTTTACTTTCATTTGTCTAATTGCTTCATTAGGTATGCATTGTATCAATGAAAAAACAAAGAAATGAAATTTAAACTCTTAGTAGCTTTTCTGACCTTGGGTATAGGTAAAAATATTTTGGGCTCCAATAAAAAATAGGACTTTTGCAGTAGGGATTTGTAGATGACTTTCATTGGGGGCATAGATAGGTCCTATCCTGGAGTTTATTCATGCACTTGAAAAGGATAGTTGCTGTAAAGTCATTGAGTTTGGTAAGGGCATATGTTAGTCTAGATCACTGAGTATTATTTAAATAAAAATTCAAAATTTTCTTCATTATTCTTATATGGTATTTCAGCCAATCATGGACAATGTGGAATTGAAATCCCAACTATCTATGTTGAATTGGCTATTTTCCTTTCAATTATGTCTGCTTCGTGTATTCAGAACTCCACAGTCGCTTCACATGCATTTATAAATTATCTTGCAGAGATTGGCCCTTACTCATTATAAAAGATAATTATTTCTGCCTAGAAACAAAGTTTGCCATAGGTATATCTGATCTAATATTAGTATAACAATTCTAGATTCCTATTTTTTTCTCTTTCATTGTCCTGAGTCATCATTTTAGTCTGTATTTCTGTACTTAAATAAAGTACAACATTTTTAGACAGCACTTAATTTATCACCAAAAAATGCATTCTTTAAAGACCTATCCTGTTAGAGTGTGCAATGTATAGTTAATGTAGTTACTTATGCAGTTACATTTTTCAACTTATACATTTTACTTTATTTTTTTTCTTACTCCTGTTTCTTCATTTGTGTTCTCTTTATTTGCTTTGCTATGTATTTCAATTATTTTGTCATCTCTCTAGTTTAGTTATTTTCTAGATAACTGCCTATGGATAAAAATCATATTGTAATTTATAATAATCTAGTTCACATAAGTAACAACTGAATTTTAGAAGTATTAAAAATTATTTTCTTCATAACTTTATTTCCTCCCCTTCTTTTATGCTCTCATTATTTTACATCTTTATAAATTGGTCATTATTACAAATTTGCAAGTATTATTATTTTTTGCACATTGTTTAAATCAAATAACAGAAAAATTACTTTAACATTACTTATACTATCTTTTTTATATTTTATATTTACTCTTTCTTACTGGTGATCTTTTTTTTTTCCTGTGAATTTCTTCCTATTATTCTTTAGTTTCGTTTATTTCAGGCTGAAAGACTTCATTAGTTTTTACAGGGCAACTCAGTTAGCAAATTGTCTCCAATTTTTAACTGGGAATGGCGCAAATTTTCCTTCATTTCTTGAAAGACAAGATCTCTGAATATAGAACACACAACAGGTAATCTTCTTTCAACAAAAGAAATGTGCCATTCCACTTCAAATGCTTGCTTTTGAAGTGAAACTAGTTTTTATTCTTATGGAATATCTCTTGCACATAATACATGGATTTTTTTTTCTTCTTACTTTTAAGACAGTCTACATTTGGTTGACAGTTTGATTATTATGTGTCTAAGTATTATCTCTTTTTCATTTATCCTACTTGAAGTCATTGAGTTTCTTTGATGTGTAGATTAATGTTTTCATCAAATTTTAGTTATTATTTCTTCAAATACTCTTTCAATTTCTATCTTCTTTCTAGAGCACCCATTAAAAGTAAGTTGATGGGCTTTATCATCTCCCACAGGTCTCTGAGGCTTCATTTTTCTTCATTCTTTTATTTTCCTGCTTTCAGACTGAATAATGCCAATTATTCAAGTTCACTGATTCTTTCATCTTCCTGTTCAAAACTGCTATTGAATTTCTCTGGTGAATTTTTAATTTTAAGTTATTTATACTGCTAAATGCAAATTTTAGTTGGTTTCTTTCTTTAATTAATGTAGATAATTTTACTGAGATTATATTTTGGAAGACACTGTTTGAATCAGCTTATGCTGTCATATTAAAATGCCATAAACTTGAAGACAGTCATATAGAGTTTATTTCTTCCAGCTCTGACAGCCATAAGTCTGAGGTCAGAGGGCCAACATGACCAGGTTCTGGACAGGTCATTCTTTCTGTCTTGCAAGCAGTGACTTTCCCTCATGTCCCCCATAGTAGCAAGAGGGGTAGAGCAAGTACCCCTTGTGATCTCTTTCCATACTTAATGACTAATCCTAATGGCCCATTTTCATAATGTCACCCAGAATAGTAATCTTCTGATGGTCTCTCCCTAGATATGAGAGTCAGGACTTCATTGTTATAAGACTACATGCAGCAGACCCAGAGAAAATGTTATTCTCAACACCGACCCACCTCTTTGCTGCTGAAATACCATTATACTAATCTTTCCTGACTTACTTTTTAAACTTTAGGTTCAAGTTTTTAACTAATTGTGAATCAAATAGAAAGTAAATGGAGTTTAAAATCCTTTTAAAATATGTTACTATTCAACCCAAGCCAAGAAGGCTCATGTAGAAGCTCTTTCAGAAATCCCCCTGCTAATCTCTGGGACCAGAGCAGAGTGATAGCACAGTGGTACAGCATTTGCCTTGCATGTGGCTAATCCAGGACAGACAAGGGTTCAATCCCAGGCATTCCATATGGTCCCCAGAGCCAGAAGTGATTTTTGAGTACATAGTCTGGAGTAATCCCTGACTGTCACAGGGTGTGGCCCAAAAAGAAAAAAAAAGAAAAGAAAAAGAGAAAAGGAAGGAAGAAGAAAGAAAGAAAGAAAGAAAGAAAGAAAGAAAGAAAGAAAGAAAGAAAGAAAGAAAGAAAGAAGAAAGAAAGAAAAAAGAAAGAAAGAAAGAAAGAAAAAAGAAAAAGAAAGAAGAAAGAAAGCAAGAAAGAAAGAAAGAAAGAAAGAAAGAAAGAAAGAAAGAAAGAAAGAAAGAAAGAAAGAAAGAAGGAAAGAGATAAATGAAAGAAAGAGATGAAAGAAAGAGAAAGAGATGAATGAAAGAAAGAAAAAGAAAGAGAGAAAGAGAAAGAAAGAGAGAAAGAAAGAGAAAGAAAGAAAGACAGAGAGAGCGAAAGAAAGAGTGAAAGAAAGAGCGAAAGAAAGAGAAAGAAAGAAAGAAAGAAAGAAAGAAAGAAAGAAAGAAAGAAAAAAAAAGAAAGAAAGAAAGAAAGAAAGAAAGAAAAAAGAAAGAAAGAAAGAAGAAAGAAAGAGATAAAGAGAAAGAAAGAAAGAAAGAGAAAGAAGAAGAAAGAAAGAAAGAAAGAAGAAAAAGAAAGAAAGAAAGAAGAAAGAAAAGAAAGAAAGAAAGAAAGAAGAAAAAGAAAGAAAGAAAGAGAGAGATAAAGAGAAAGAAAGAGAGAGATAAAGAGAAAGAAAGAAAGAAAGAAAGAAAGAAAGAAAGAGAAAGAAAGAAAGAAGAAGAAGAAGAAAGAGAAAAAGAAAGAAAGAAAGAAAGAAAGAAAGAAAGAAGAAAGAAAAAATAAAGAAGGAAAGAAAGAAGAAAGAAGAAAGAAACGAAGAAAGAAAGAAGAAAGAAATAAAAATAAAGAAAGAAGAAAGGAAGAAAGAAAGAAGAAAGAGAGAAAGAAAGAAAGAAAGAAAGAAGAAAGAAAGAAAAGAAAGAAGAAAGAAAAGAAAGAAAGAGAAAGAAAGAAGAAAAGAAAGAAAGAAAAGAAAGAAGAAAGAAAGAAAGAAAGAGAAAGAAAGAGAAAGAAAGAAAGAAAGAAAGAAAGAAAGAAAGAAAGAGAGAGAGAGAGAGAGAGAAAGAGAAAGAGAGAGAGAGAGAGAAATCTCATTAATGGCTTTATTCCCTTCTTTTATCCCAGGATTTAGCTACTTCTTGATCCTTCTTCCACTTCATTCCTTAGTTCTTTCCTTAATCAAGAGCTGTCCTTTCCCACAGAAAATAGAATGTGAAAGGCTCATTGGAAGGTGACAATTGTGAATGTTCAAGTAAAAAAGAAACCCTGGGGCTTTATTTGCAAAAAAACTCTCTCTCTCCAGAAGAATTCCAAAAGTATGATGGAATATTACTTCTCTCTTCTGTGTCTGTGTCCTCATCTACTAAATAAAATGATTCTCTTTATGGTTTTATTTGTAATGATCCATAAGTCAATTACTATCATGACCCCAGACCATACATCTTTAAAGTATTTAGTGGAGACTAGAGAAAGATAACATTCCTAAATCCTAATGTAGAATTAAAATGTAGCTTGATTTCAGACACATGTTTTTCACACTAAACCTCTTGAAGGTCCATAGGAATATTGCTCCTTAAACTTAGGAACAGAGAAATAAGAAGACACTGCCTAGGTGAGCACATATTCTCACATGAAAAAGCTTCCAGCTCTTGAGATCAAATCACTTCTTAGTCACCATGGTTGTGTTCTTCATAGATGATAGAGACAACACTTATTTTATAGAACTGTGAAAATAGTAAATACGTTAACTTTTGTCAAACAATACACACACACAGGTCATATAATTTAAGTTCCTTATTCTCAAACTCAACTGGCCTATCAGGTCCATAAGGATGTGGTTTTACTTGTGGGGAGATTTGGCAATGTTTGGATATGGTTTTTATTAGTATATATGGTGTGGCATTTCTGACACCTCTTAGCTATAATCAAAATATACTGCTATTCAATCTACACCACACATAGAATAAAAAGAAATTTCAATTCAAACTATTGTCAGTATCGGGGTTCAAAATTTCATCCTTCATTTCTCTAAATCCGTGAGGATAATGTGTGAAGCAAACTTTACTATATGACATTAAATCTTGACACATTTTCAATGAGATATTTCTATAATTATTATAAATATTAAGACACAGAACTCAAGGAAACATTTTGTTTGCTCTCGACTGAGTGTGAAGCAGTATGAAAAATAAAGCCTAGCTTCCTCCTTGCTCCCTTACCCATTTTCTTCCTCTCTGCCTCTCTCCTTCGCCGTGTCATTTTACCAGATGCTTTCCCATTCAAAGATGGCTGTCAGGTGCAGGAGAAGATTTGCAAAGAAGATCAAGTCTCATCATTTGCATTTCAAGTTCACCATGAAAATTTATGTCTCTGCAACAGGCAGGGAGCCCGGGAAGCCTGATTCTCTATGGTGACAGATGCCCTCCATAAGGCAGAAATTGCTGTTGTCAGAATAACTGAGCTAAAATATCAGGATATTTGCTTAAACTCAGAGAGCTTGTCATATAAATTGCCACTGAACAGGGCTGCATACGAGATTAGAACCTGCTTTTTTTGTAGAGGAAATTTGTCAACCCAGGCAGCAGAACTGGCTGAGTAAATAACACGAAGAGAAAATGAGCCCCGTTTCTGGAAATACTGTATAATATAATGAAGTGGGCAGTTAAGGGCCTCACTCACTGTACCCTGCATTTCACATAACTCAGTGGCCTCCTTGACCATTGAAACTGCAGATAGTTCTGGCATCCTCAATATACAAAATCAATGTGTAAAAGAGGTCACAGTAACGTGTAGGAATGTTAACAGTGACACATGGGGGCCAGAGGGATAACACAGTGGTGGGACATTTGCCTTGCATGCAGCCAACCCAGGAGGGACCTAGTTTGATTGCCAGCATCCCATATGGTTCACCAGCCTGCAAGGGGTGATTTCTGAGTGCAGAGCCAGGAGTAATCCCTGAGTGTCACCGGGTGTAGCCCCAAAATCAATCAATCAATAAAGTTTAAAAAAATAGTGACATATGTGTCACTACACATACACCAGGTAACATTGAGAAGATGGGAAACGGGCTGGTGCCAATTGATGGGATAGGGGTGGGTGTCTTTGGGAAAGCTAGGCTGTTTAAGATTTTACTAGTGAGTTGTATCTGGATAAGAAGAACTCTTCAAATCCACATTGAGTAGACTCTGAATTTGTATGGGAAAAACATTTTCATTTATTTCTATCTTGCATTATAAGAGTCATTTCCTTCCCATTATCATTTGGGCCACACCCATAGTAGTAGCTGCCTTGTCTGTGATTTTAACTTTGAGATAGAATGGAGGTATCCCCATGACTCTGCATCACAGAACCCTGAAACATTATTACTCCTTTAAAATTGCAATCATTAGTTGGAGAATATTTAGATCCGATGACTTTACAAGCCCACTAGAAAATTCTATCGATTACCATATCACAGATATATCTTTCTTTCTTTTTTTTTTTTATTTAAACACCTTGATTACATACATGATTGTGTTTGGGTTTCAGTCATGTAAAGAACACCATCCATCACCAGTGCAACATTCCCATCACCAATGTCCCAAGTCTCCCTCCTCCCCGCCCGACCCCCGCCTGTACTCTAAACAGGCTCTCCATTTCCCTCATACATTCTCATTATTAAGACAGTTCAAAATGTAGTTATTTCTCTAACTAAACTCATCACTCTTTGTGGTGAGCTTCCTGAGGTGAGCTGGAACTTCCAGCTCTTTTCTCTTTTGTGTCTGAAAATTATTATTGCAAGAATGTCTTTCATTTTTCTTAAAACCCATAGATGAGTGAGACCATTCTGCGTTTTTCTCTCTCTCTCTGACTCAGCATAATAGATTCCGTGTACATCCATGTATAGGAAAATTTCACTGTGTTCACTATTTTCTTTTTTATTTTGAGAGCCAAATCTAGCAGTACTCAAAGCTTACTCTTGATCTGTGCTCTTAGATCACTCCTGGAGATGCTCTTCAGAACCGTGGATAGTGCTAGGGATGTAAACATGGTTGGTTGCATGTAAGGCAAGCACCCTACCACTGCCATCCATTGAATCCCTGGGTTGCTATATTTAAAGAGTAACTGGATTTCTTGACAAATTTGCTGATTTTATAAGGTAATTCTGACAAAAAATATGAAGAGACTCCACCAGATGCCAAACAGACCAAGGCACAAAGCAAGCCCAGAGATCAAGACAGATGGACACTGAGGCTGGTAGGGACCAGCATTAGCTCTTCAAAATAACAAGGAATACTCTTCTAGTATTTCCTTGCAGCCCAGACATAGTTCTGGATATGGCTGATAAATTCTGCCAGAAGAGCAGAATTCAAGGCAAGATCTTTTCTGCATTACTAATGAAGAAACTAAAGCTGTGAGGATGTGTTCAACCATGGTTATACAACCAGGAAAGAAGGGGCTTAGATTTAGAGACTCAATTAAAAACCATGGCTGACATAAAGTGGAAACAGCCTATGACCATGGCACTAGCCATAACAGCTAGCCTGCTATGCAGGCATCTGTGTGCACTTGGCCCCAATGGTCATCCTTTGGGATATCATTAACCCCTTTAGACTGGGAATCAAGGCTTTGAGAAACTCTGAGACTTTGCTCCAATAAGACAGTAACTAAATTTCTGAGATAAATTCTGAGCTCAGGTCACTCTGCTCTCAAGTATGGGTCTCATTATCTGCCCACACCCAGATTGAGTGGCCAGAACCCCAGGAGAAGACAGAATGCAATGCACAATAGCCAGACTGTACTACTGCTTATCTGGAAGGCCTTCCCAGAAATTCTTTGTCAGATCTGTGACAATGGGAAGTTATTGATGACTTTGGAGCAGATCTCCTACATCACATGACCTACATTTGAGATTGCTTGTTGTGGTTAGGTGACTTTGGAGGCGTTAAAGGCAGAATTAGTGGAATTGGTTAAGCATTCAAGAAAGCGTCTAAGCTAAAGATGTTAAGACAAAGGTGAGAAGAGATAGGAAGGGCATTGAGGAAAGGACAGGAAACAATGACTCTCGGAAAGTCCTGGCGATAGGGTGAGAAAGAAGCATCAGATTCATGTCCTGGAAATGTACCTGTATTATGAAACTGGAGCTGCAAGAAAAGCTGAGAAATAGAGTGATAGGAGTCTGAAGAGGTGTACACCCATAGAAAAGAAGGAAGATGGGGAGACAAGTAGAAAGAGGATGGTCACAAAGCAAAACCACCTCTGAAAAGTTTCCTAGGAACTATCCCCTCTCCAACCTCTTGAAACCAGCTAGACTAGACACATAATCAAGTCTGATTAGCATCGAGCCAGAGAGATGGGGAAAATAATGGTATTGATAAGCCCCGCCTGACACATTCACAAGATAGAGGTTCTAAAATAAGATATGAGAAAATAACTAGGGAAGAGGGCCATGAGCAATTGCCCAAAAAACCCCATTTCAACTGTTGAGCACAATGGAGGAGCATATGTATGTGTTAGAACTACCTTGAATAGCTCACAGATTTATATTCTGATAGTGCAAGATGATGTGAACTCAGGAAACAAGTTACAGACAAATTTCAATCATGCCAAAATAACAAGCATCCCGAGTCTAAGTGTGGAAATAACTATAAAGAGCTACAGTTCTTGGGGGCGGGAGGGCGGTGTTAAGTGGTGGATAATAAACTAGTCAGACAGGTAAATCATTTCAGATACTTGGAAATCTCATTAGGCCAGGAAGGAAAAGGATGCAGACGCTGGGCAATTACAATTTATTATAATAAAGACAAACATTAAGGGAGATTTAGAGTACAGACACAAAGCCGATGATTAAATTCAGTAGGACAACTTGGAAGGAGACGATAGAAAGACAATCTGGTAGGAGCCATTGAAATGAAATTTGCCTTTCCCCCAGGGGCTTGGTTCAGATTTAAAGCAGGAAAATAGGTGAGATGTTGAATCTTTGTCATGAGAGAGCAGAGTTTACTTTTACTCCAAAATAAATAAGTAAATAAATAAATAAATAAAATGTGTGGAGAGAACAAACAAAACTCCCCAACCTTTAATTGATAAAAAAAAAAAAGGAGAAAGATTCTCTGTATGGGACAAAACTCATAAAGTCAGACAATGCAGGCCAAAGTAGACAGGCCAAAGCCCCTGAACATTTGTCCTTTCAAATAGAGTCATACATGGGGCTGGAGCGGTGGCATAGTGGTAGGGCATTTGCCTTGAATGCGGTGGACCTAGAACAGACTGCAGTTTGATCCCCTGGCATCCCATATGGTCCCCCAAGCCAGGAGCTATTTCTTAGTTGCAGAGCCAGGAGTAACCCCTGAGGCATAAAAATCAAAAAGAGCAAAAAAACAAAAACAAAGTCACAAGCAGAGAACCAAGCAGACCTCTTGGTGCTTAGTGCAAAGAGACAACTCTCAGTCGGGCAGCAACAGGAAACTAAACCTTTCTCAAAGAAAACTCAAACGTCTTGACTTGCAGACTGTGAGATTTAGGACAATCAAAGTATTTAAACCCAGATAAAAAGAGAGATTTGATTGGCTCCCCAAGAACCCTGCCCTATTTGACTTGAAGCAGCTCTTGTCCTCAGATAATTTTTCTCTCCAAAGTTTTATCCTCCTGGTTTCAAAGTGGCTGTCACAGCTCCAGACAGTACTTTCCTGTTGTCTTCAAGTTGGTGGCATAAAGTACTTCTTTCCCTCATGAAAGCCAAGTAAGTGTATTGCTTGTGATGCTCACTGGCAGATAGGTTATATGCCAGTTCTGAAATAGTCACTCTTCTCAGAGAAATGAAGTGTAGCTATCTGAACACAGCTAGAGGGTGCAGTAGACTCATTTGGGTTCAAGGACAGAAGTTAAGAGGAGTTGAGGAATGTTCTGTAGTGAAAAAATAGGGAATGTGTGACAGTCTTGTGACTGGATGTCCCAGGGACAGAATCACCATTCAGAACCAAGTGAAGGGAAACATCTTCCTGTTACTGAAAATTTGTGGAACCTGGGTTAAATCTAGTGGAGCTAGCATAATAGTACAGTGGGGAGGATGCTTACCTTGCACGTGATCAATACAGGTTTGATCCCTTGTATCCCATATGGTCCTCCAAGCACTGTCAGGAGCACTTCTTTCTTTTAAACTTTATTTATTGATTTGGTTGATTGATTGATTCTTTGGGCCACACCCAGGAGTACTCAGGAGTTACTCCTGCCCCTGCACTCAGAAATCACCCCTGGCAGGCTGGGGGAGTCCTATTGGATGCCCAGAATTGAACCTGGTCCCTCCCAGGTTGGCTGATTGCAAGGCAAATGTCCTACCGCTGTACTATCTCTCCAGCCCCTAGGGGAGTAACTTCTAAGTGCAGACCCCAAAGTAAGCCCTAAGAATCACAGGTTACGGTCAAAATATGTATCTGTATATATGGGCAAAGAGTCAAACTCATACCCCATAGTGTATTTTTTTACTGTGTCATTCCACACGCCAAGCCAGACTCAGCAAAAGCTTCTGGGAATGCACAGATTTGGGACTCATTCCTCACATGAAAAAAGGCAAAGCTGCTAAGTACATGCTGTGTGCATCGGGCAGGTGGTTCTTTGCCACGAGAACCCAGAAGAATGGAAAGAACATATAAGGAAAGATCTAGAAACAAAGATGAGCATCAGCAGTGGTATATATCCCCCCTCTTTGACCCTCCCCCTTTTTTTTGCCTCAACCAACCTCTGCACAAAATAGATTAAAAAAAGAAAAACTAATCCTCTGGGAAAGAGGTTTGGGGTATTTCTGAGAGGCTCTCTTAAAACATGAGAGAATTTAAAAGGAAAATAAAGATCTCTCTTTTCTCACATTGTGCTGTTGGAGCTTTCAACTGAAAAAAAATGAACCGATTCTTTTTCTCACAATAAGCAAGGGAGAGGGCAAAAATCTTCTAAGACGCTGTTCAAGAACTGAGGAAATCGTGTAATACAGTGAGAAAGGCAAGAGGTGGCCTTACAAATCCATACTCCTATTCTTTTTGGAAAGCCTGGAGCAACGGCCCCACTGAGCAGGGAGATGTGCAGAAAGCTGGGAAGCACCAACATTCAATCCCCAAAAGAGCATTCTCTACTCAATTCCTTCCCCTAACTGACCCTTGAAATAAACATATCTAAGTTATTAGAAATAAAAATATCTTTAGAAAACGTATTAATTGGGACTGCAGTGATATTATGACAGGTTAGAGCGCTTGCTTGGCAGGTAGCAGATCTGGATTCAATTCTCAACAACAAATATGGTCCCCTGAGCACTGCCAGGAGTAATTCCTGAGCTCAGAGTCAGGAGTAACCCCTGAACGTCACTGGTTGTGCCCCAAAACCAACTTTGTAGTGCCTTGTTGGATTATGTGTATCTTTTTAATAGTTTGATAGAACTCCTTATAAGTTCTGGATGCTAATCATTTTTAATATCTAGATTGCAAGAACTAAATATTTACTATTAAAATCTATGCATTACTTTCTACTTTTTGTGACCCAGCCATACATTCTGTTTTATTTTGTCCTTACTTCTCCACATCTCAACAAGGAAGAAATGAAGTTATTGTGGGCACAATAACTTGTCCATAGGATGATAGCTTCTGAAATGTGCACTTTTAGAGGTGGGTCAGACAACATGAAAAGTATGCAAGTAGTACGACATTTGAAGTTTTATTTTTTTAAATTTTATTTTTAATGATATCTTTAAGCACCATGATTACAAACATGTTTGTAGGTTGTTTTAACCATTAAAAAGTATATTCTCTTCATCAGTGCAACCTTCCCGCCACCAATACCATCATCTTCCTCCTCCCCAACCCTCTGCCTATATTCAAGACAGGCATTCGATTTCTTTCACTCACTACCATTGTCATGTCATTGTCATGTCTAGTATAGTATAGTATAGTATAGTATAGTATAGTATAGTATAGTATAGTATAGTATAGTATAGTATAGTATAGTATAGTTATTTCTCTAACTGCACTCACCACTCTTTGTGGTAAGCTTCATGTCATGGGCCAATCCTTCCAGTACTCATCTCTATTGCTTCTAGGTGTTATTACAATAATGTCTTATTCTTCTTAAATCCCACAGATAAGTGAGACTATTCTGTGTCTATCTCTCTCCCTCTGACTTATTTCACTCAGCATAATAGTTTCCATGTCCATCTATGCATAGGAAAATTTCATAGTGTTCCATTGTGTATATGTACTATGGTTTCTTTAGACACTCATCTGTTTTGGGGCATCTGGATTGTTTCCAGATTCTGGCTATTGTAAATAGATATGCAATGAATATAGGTGTGCAGAAGGAATTTTTCTGTTGTGGTTTTATGTTCCTAGGTATATCCCTAGGAGTGGTATTGCTGGATCATATGGGAGCTCGGTTTCCAGTTTTTTAAGAAGTCTCCATATTTTTTCCCATGAAGACTGGACTAAAAGGCATTCCTACCAGCAGTGATCTCCCCGCATCTCCTCCAGCACTGATTTTCTTGTTCTTTGTGATGTGTGCCAGTCTCTGTGGTATGAGATGGTATCTCATTGTTGTTTTGATTTGTATCTTCCTCATAATCAGTGATGTGGAGCCTTTTTTCATGTGCCTTTTGGCCATTTATATTTCTTCTTTGAGAAAGTGTATTTTTATTTCTTCTTCCCATTTTTTGATGGGTTTAGATTTTTTTCTTGTTAAATTTGTCAGTACCTGTATATCTTAGATATTAAGCCCTTATCTAATGGGTATTGGGTGAATAATTTCTTCCATTTCAGTGGTGGCCTTTGTATCCTAATCACTATTTCCTTTGAAGTTAGAAGCTTCTCAGTTTAATATAGTCCCATTTGTTTACCTCTGTTTCCACTTGTTTAGAGAGTGCTGTTTCCACCTTGAATATGCCTTCAGTCTCAAAGTCATGGAGTGTTTTACCTATGTGTTCTTCTAAATACCTTATGGTTCTGGGTCTGATATCAAGGTCTTTAATCCATTTGGATTTGACCTTTGTGCATGGTGCATGAAGGCCTAAGTTTGTTTGTTTTGTTTTGTTTTGTTTGTTTGTTTTGTTTTGTTTTTGCATGTGGTTGACCAGTTGTCCCAAAACTACTTGTTGAGGCTTTCCTTGCTCCATTTTGCATTTCTTGCCCCTTTATCAAAGATTAGTTGATTGTATGTCTGGGGAACATTCTCTGAATTCTCAAGCCTATTCCATTGAACTGAGGGTTTGTCCAGTTCATTCCAGTTCATTTTTATTTTTGTCACCAAACTCTCTTCCTCCGAGGCAGGGTCAAGTTCAGCATCACTGGTGAGAAAGCTTCTATAGGAAGACACTACATAGCTACCTGCAGAAAATGAAATGTTTGGCACAAGCATCTGGCACCATCAGAAACAGTGATCCAATCCATCCTGGTGATTCAGAATGCTGTGGTCAGTGACCCATGCTGCAGGAAATCAATATTATATTGAAAACCATAACACCAGGCATCACATTCCTAAGCAGAAAAGGCATTCCTGCCAGGAGGCCTGGAAAACCAGTGCAAGTGCCCTGAGGTATCAGAAATGGCACATCAGCTCTAACATAAGCTGAGCCCTTGTGGAGTGGAGAACCTTTGGGGTGACCTTGGGAAGGCTGATGTCAAGAACTTCAATGACTGACAGATGGAAAGACTAAAATTTTGGTCCAAAGTGATTCTGTTGGCTCTCACTGGGATGAGCAGATTCTTAGGATGGTGCTGGTCATAGAAGGGATGGAGTTAGTTTGAATGATGAACAAAGAACAGAATTGCATGTATAAGGGGTACTTATGGTACACTTAGCAGAAATGTGGAATTGTTTGTTGAATAGCCTGATTAATGTTAGTGAGTAACCAGAACTGAAGATGTAGAATTGAGGGTCAACCAATTTACATTACATCTGACACAATAACATAAATTGAGGTTGCCATGGAAGTCAGCAAAAGAAGAAAGGATGGCAGCCAGATAGCACAGCAGTTGGGCTGTTGCCTTGCAAGTGGCCGACCCAGGACCCATGTTGGTTCAAATTCCAGCATCCCATATGGTACCCCGAGCCTGCCAGGAGTGATTTCTGAGCACAGAAATATTTAATGGTTGGAATAAAAATATATATGTATTTATTCAAGACAATATTATTTAAAAATAAGAAAGGACTTTATTGAAATTAGGGTTTCATTACAAATGTTATACTGATATCAGTAGTCATTTAAAATCAATAGGCTATATATCATGTATTTATATCTTAATTATTATGTTAATGAATGCCTGTTGGAATTTTCACGCAAAAATAGTGACAACAATAAGTGTTGATGAAAATGCTTTGAATATGGGTAACCCTGAGTATCGCTAAGTGTGGCCCACAAACCATAAAAAAAAAGGATGAAAGGATCTAGTTTATAGAAAACGGGGTATGGGAAAAGAATGGGTAAACAAAGCCCAGGTAATGATATCAAGTTCTTGAAAAATACTAGTGGTTTTATAGACTATACAATGTAGGAAGCAATGTTCTTAGCATCATTATCTTACATACACCTATATCTCCATTAAGATTAATTTGGTTTTTAAAAAACAGATGGCATTGCTTTTGCTGCGGAGAGCAGAGTCTGTGTAACAAAGTCATGTCAGCCATGAATTCGTGGATGTTAAAAAGCTCGAAAAGAAATGCAGCAGCTGGAGTTGGAACGAAAGCATCATCTGTTATGTGGGGAAATAAGCAACATGCTTTCAGTGTGATGGGCAACTTTTATGAAACTTGACTGCAGCAAAGTGAAAAGTCCAAGAGAGAAACTTTCCCAGCCAACAGGGAGGAATGTGATGAATTCTTTTAATTTTCTTTAAATTCAAATGTTCCCTTGAATATGCCAGTACTGCAAGAGGAAAACAAACTTGTCTGTGTAGTTGTAACATAAACGTTTTAAAAAATTAAATGAAACCACTTAAGGTATGAGATAGTCATCGAATCATATATTATTGACCAAATTACATATGGTATCCAGTCTGACATAGATCATAGAATCTTCAAAATTCTGTAAGGTTCAGACTGTAGGTGAAAAATGCAAATTATGTTGACAAAAGGCTTTCTGTACCTATTAATTCTCACAAAATGTCCATAAAACATTACATCTGATGCAGATAAAGAACAGATAAAGGATTGGAGTAAAATAATGTGCTAGAAACTTTAAAATTCAAGTTCTATGTCCTTCCAGTCACAGCAAGATATTTAACTACACAAATTAGGAAGTTTTTCTACCTCCTTCCACACCCCTATTCCAATGAAATCTCTATGGCTATTGATTCCCATCAGGAAAATCTAAAGTTATTCACAGAGTATGTAAAATCTTTGTAAATTGCTTTTTATTTTCCATTCTGATCATGCCTGGCTCTACCGTCCCATGAATATCCCCCATCTCCTTTCCCCACAATCCTTGTGCTTCATAGTTACTAAGTAACCACCATTATGACTTCAGTATACTTTGAAAATGTTTCATGCAGTAATCATTTTATTGCATATATTTTTAATTAATTAAAGATCTATTAAGATATTTTTTATTCACATAAGCTATAAAAAGTAGTACAGAGAGACCAAAGAACTGGTGTATTATCATGACCAAAATATTAACTCTGACAGAACCCACCATCTTAATAACAGTTTCCAACTATTTTTAATTAAATTGTCTTTACTTTAGACACTGTTTTACAGATTTATTCTAAATAGTTGTTTCTGGCATTCAAAACACCAAGCCCACTACCAGTGTAATATTCCCTTCACCCCTTTTCCAACCTCCCCAAAGCTTGACCTTGACAGGTACAAATAATTTACTTAATATTACTTGATACAACTGAATTGTAATGAAACTATCAAAAAAAACTTCATTAAAAGAAAATTGGTGACCCAACTACAAACATGCTGGTAATCATGGTGCTTAAATAAATATATTAAAAAGAAAGAAAATTGATGAAAATTGTCATATCTTACAATGGGATCATGTCATTGTCTGAAGGTCTACTAGGTTGGACGTTGCTAGTTAAATGTTCAGTTATTAGTTTTGTTTGTTTGCTGCACTTATGTGACCCCTATGAAAATGTCACAACTAATTTGATGTATTCCCACTAGGAAACCGGTGTTAAAATTTGGGGGGGGGGGTCAGGGAGTCATGCAACCACCTAAGCAGCCACACAGTTTGGAAATCTATACAGCTAAGATGATGCGTTCTCAACTCTTGAAATTATGAGTGGGTATATGTGAAGTTCTGTATGTATATATCATTTTTGTTGAATTGTCCACCAAATGAAAGATTTATAACTCCCAATCTACAAGGTCCTTTTGTCATACTTCTATAACTTCGCACATAACACTCAGCCCAGAAACGACCAATCTTCCATCCATTAATTACATTGTCATTTAACAAGGAACTAATGCAGCATGCTACCTCTTCGGATGACTTTCACTAAGCACAATTCTCTGGAACTGCTTTGATTGGCTGAACATAGCATTAATGTGTTTCTTTTATTTCTGAAGTGTAGACTATGATACCAATGTCTGTGTAATTATTCACCCACTAAAGGGCTTCTGGGTTTATTTCCATTTTGGACATGTGTATGCATATATTTTATGGCGAATATCATTTCACTTTGTGGGACAAATATCTACAAGTAGCTTTAAAAATTGCTTAATTGGGAGCTGAATAAATACCTCAATGGAAGGAGTACACCCTTTGTATTTGAGAGACCCTAATTGATCCCTGGCACCATGTGGTTGCCTGAACACTGCCACAAGTGACTAACTCCTGTACAGAAAGCGGAGGATACCTGCATTGAGCTTGATAGATGTGACCCCTAAACCACACTTGAAAACTGCCAAAATATTTTTATTTTTTTTAGAATTTTTTTTCTTTCTTTATTTAGGTTTTGGCGCCACATCCAGAGGCTCTGAGGGGTTATACTAGCTCTGTGCTCAGAAATTGCTCCTGGCAGGTTCAGGGGACCATATGGAATGCTGGAAATTGAACCCAGGTTCATCCTGGGTTGGCCACATGCAAGGCAAACACCCTACCACTGTGTTATCTCTTCAGCCCTGCCAAACTATTTTTAGCATAATACTAAAGACCTACATTTCCCTCACTACTATATCAGTGATCCATATTCAAAGCATTTTCATCAACATTTATTGTTGTCACTATTTTTGCGTGAAAAGTCCAACAGGCATTCATTAACATAATAATTAAGATATAAATACATGATATATAGCCTATTGATTGTAAATGACTACTGATATCAGTATAACATTTGTAATGAAACCCTAATTTCAATAAAGTCCTTTCTTATTTTTAAATAATATTGTCTTGAATAAATACATATATAATTTTTATTTCAACCATTAAATAGGTGTATAAAATTTATAAGTAAAAAAAATTAACATATTGCTATACTCTGATTTCTGCTTCTTCCATCATTCCTCCTCCTTTCTTCAGACACGAACCTTCCCTATTTTATCTCTATTTTTATGTAAAGACATCCTTTAGTAGGTCTTTTTGGTTTGTTTGTTCGTTTGTTTTTGTAGCCACACCTCGCAGTGGGCAAGAGTTACTCTTGATTCTACACTCAGATATTACTCGTGATGGCTCAGGGGACCATATGGGATTCCTGTAAGCAAACTTGGCTTGTAAGGTGCATGCCCTACCTTATCTGGTTTCAATCTTTCTTTTAAAACATAATTTCTAATTATGTCTTTTCTTCTTTTAGTTTCCACCACCTGAGAATTTTTACATTTCCCCAACATTCCCAAAGGGTTGTTTCACTTAATATTGAATCCTTGACTATCTTTCTCTCTCTCAGCATTAAAAAAGCATTTTCTCCTTTCCTACTGCCATCTTTGTATTTCACTATTATGTGATGTTTCTATCTGGCTGCTTTCTTCACAAGCTTAATTAAGTTGTGTGTTGTGATGAATTTCTTTAGTCTTATGCTGCTTGAATTTCATTCTTCTTAGAATTGTGTCTTTCATCAGATTGGAGAGTTTTTAGTCACTATATTTTTAAATAATCTCTCAGTCCTTATGCATGTCTTGTCCACTTGGAACTTCATTGGTGTAACATTGAATTCTCTACAACTAATGAAAAAATGCCACAGGACACATTCATTCATTTTTCAATCTGTTTTCTCTGATTGGGTATATTTCATTGTTTTGATTTCAGGTTAATTGATTATAACTTCCAATTACTATCTAGTCTATTCCACAGGCTTACTTTTGTTATGGTAGAATCCAGTTCTATATCTTTCAAGTTGCTTGGTTTAACATCTTTTTGCCTGAATTTTTACATAGACTTCCAGAACATTTGTAATAGATTATTGAAACATTTTGATGATATCTCCTCTAATATCCTTGTAAGATCATACCAGCAACTAGTTCTTATTGGTATGGGTATTGATGGCTACTGTTCTCTCACTCAAGTAGTGCTATGCCTAATTTTTGATGTGATGAATAGTTTCTTAGTTTTTATGCCTGACATTTTGTCTATTGGTAGAAGAATCTAGAACAATTTAACTCTCTTATTTTAATGGAGAGTTAGTCTGTTCCAGTTTAGCAGCCAGTAATGGAGATCTTTATCTAGCTGTTATTTCAAGGGCAGCTCAATTTCAGAGCATTTGAAGTTATGTTTTGGTCTGTTTTGTTTTGCAGATGCCAATGAGACTCCCTCCAGTCCCTGATGGTGACCTGAGAGGGACAAAAAGAGATCACTGGTATGTCTCTTGATGAGAAAGGGGTGATGAGATTCCCTTTTCAGTTACCTGCAATTTCCACTGTACTAAAAAAAGAGCAGACCTTCAATCATCCGAGAGGGAATGGCTGACTGTGTGGACAAAATCACATGCTGTAAATGGGCTCTTTTTTGGTGGTTTTGGCACACTTGGAGTTTTGGGATCACAGAGGAAATTCTAAGATTCATAAGAACAAAAAAGTTTCCTGGGCTAGGTAGCTCATTTCACCTAGTTTTGTCTAGTTCTGTAGCCTGTTCTGTCCCCTTTCCACTGTATCATTGGAGCTATAGATGAAGTTTCTGGGCAAGGCAATTTCCTCTTGGTTGGAAAGAAAAAGTGGCCTCTTATTTCTGACAGAGTTATCCTCAGTCACGACTGTAAGTTCTGTCACCTAATAGAAATAGAGGAGTTTTTATGCAATCAGGGTAAGAGAAGTCTCCCTGGCTTGTCATCTTGTCATCTACCGCTAGATTGGAATTACGAAGTGACAGGTCAGATGAAAGACATAAAACATTCTCCTACCATGTTTTTCTTAAAAACTTGGGATCATAAATAAGATTCTCTTCTTATCATCTCAAAGAGTTAGACCTTGGTTGCTTATCATCATTTTCAGATGTTTGCAATAAAGAGGAGCAGAAATATTGTGATTAAGGTATCACATCTGTATCAAAAATCAGCCCAATTTACATATCACAAGCAGTTTTTTTGTTAGTATAAATGAAATAGCATCATTTAAGAACTCAGGTTTCACTCAAGTATATTTCCATTTTCTATTGGGAGGAGGTGACGGACCGTGCTCAGTGGTTTCAAACACACTCGGGGCTTACTCCTGGCTCTATACTCGGGGGTCACTCCAGGTGGTGCTGTAAGACAAATGCCTTAACCACTGTATATTTTTTTCTCCAACTCACCTCGTTCTTTCTTAACTTCTAATCCGCTTTCTTCCATCCTTACTACCAGGACCACAAAATTTCCCAGCATCTTCCTATCACGGACTTCATATAAGTCACCTACCTTCATATATTTGCTCTTAATACAACAATGATCACATCAATCATCATTACAATAAATACTACCACCATGTTTTAACCATACCATAATATAATTATATTATCATTTTCATCATCTCCTACAACTTTTGCCATCACTACTATCAGCATCATAATCTACTTATGAATCATGGCAAAAAATAAAAAGCAACCTTGTCAGAGGAATTTCGGAAAGACATACATATGTTCCAGGGTAAGGTTAGTGAAAAATAAAGTCAAAGGACAGAGGCAAACCTTAAAACAAAACAGAGGATAAATAAAAACTAGAAAAGACTAAAATGGAAGAATATTGAATGCTCACAAAGCTACTATTTTATACCAGAACTATGGATACTAATCAACCCTTTTAACTTCCACTTTTCTATTCTATACATATGTATGTATTTATAAATTTCTGGTTTGTGATGTATGTCATACTCAATTTCAGTTTATGCATTAAGTGTATTCATTATAATGCACATTTTTTTGTTTGGGGGTCACACCTGGTGACATGCAGGGGCTATTCCTGGCTTAAATAAACATTAGTATTATCCCTTCAAATGATATAATTTTAATATGATGCAGTACAGTTAGTAAAATGCAGATAATGGTACCTTCTCCATTACCACAGTCAGTGATCACACATTACACTGTGCCTTGAACTAGAGGCATTACTCTTCTAGTTGTGGATCTCTTAAGAAAAGACATTCTTCTGCTGCTCATGGAGCGAGAAAAGAGGCATCTTTGATCACGGAGCTATGTCAGAAATTTGAACAATATGGAAAACAGCTCATGTGCAAGTTTGACATGACCTGAGGCTTTCTTAATTGTGATCAGGGCCTTCACTTTTCATTGAGAAACAATCAAGGCAGACTTCCGCACATTCACAATAGTCACCGATACTAGCTCTCCACAACCAGGGAACTTGGGAAACAATGTGAGGATGAGTAAGAGGTGTCATTAAGTGCCACATGGTCTCAATAAGTCCTCATGGGGCTGTTATCCTGTCTCCAACTGCACTCTCTGTATAGGTATACTCATTTAAGCAGGTGGAATTTTATAACAGGGCCATGTGGGTTTTGGAATGGAATATCATGAAACCTACCATGCTACTTTTGTGTTTGATGAAAATTACTTGAGAAAGGGTAAAAAAAATAATTGCTGCTCAATCTTTTAGGGCTTCCATATACCCCACCCAGTGACAATGATTTCATAGTAATAATAACAGAAAGCAATTCCCTTAATGTACACACACACACACACACACACACACACACACACATTATTCTGTTACCTTTTATTGCTCATTCCACCTACAGTCTGGTTCCCAATCTGGCAGAAAAGAGATTTGGGCTTACCTATATCTAGGGGACTAAAAGTGTCACAAAACTCCCTTCCTAGTAAGATAATACTATTAACACTCTCACCTTAGTGGGTGACGCCGATAGCATTTTCCCCCTTTTCAATCTCTTTAAGACTCACCAAAAGAGAGGCTTACAGCTCTGCTGGCTTTTGAAAATTCTTGCCTTGGTTTAGGATGTGCTGATTAAACTCACCATCCCTCTCATCTCCCTACCTGCCCAAACTGCTATCTCCTTCTGCCCTTAGGAAATCCACATCATAAATGTCATCACTTCTGATGTTTAAGTCCATTTATTTGTCCACAGATCCATTCATTATTCAAGGTCCTTTTTAATTCCATTTTCTGGCACAGGTTAACTTGGAAGACATGACTATAAAACCAAAATACAGTTTCTCTCCATATAGCTTCTCTGCTACCCAGAGCACAATCCTCTCCCCCACCAGAAGATTCTCTGCTTCCTGAAGCACAGTCCTCTTCTTTGGAACTGAAATCCCTCCCATAGGACAAGCCAACAGATATGGGAAGAGCAATCATGTCTCCTCTCTCATATTAGCATGTCTCCAGTTCAGTTATCCTCTGTAGAAAAGGTTCCATCTCTGCGTCATGCCTGTCTGCCAGAGGTCCTGAGCTTCCAACATCCCAGCATAAGCATGTTTTTTTTTTCATGTTCTTTCTCCACCTCCACATTCTTGGGTGCCAAACAACGCTGTTGACCTTGGACAAGGGTAGCCTCACTGACTTCTCACTAGGCACCATCAACAGTCACCCTCCCAGATGTAACAGCTCAGAATGCTTGCAGACTGTATCACCTTCCCCCAAAATGCCACCCCCAGCAGTGCTCCCTGAACATGGCTAAGTGTTTCAGAGTTAGGGAGTCATGGTTCCTTTGCAAAAATAAAGTTAGGATGCTTCAACTCTGATGTTTTTATAACTCCTTTGGTTTTTAACCCTTGTCTTTATTTGAAATTGATACCCGTGGCTCTGAAGTGTCTCATGACACTGTAGGGGAAAGGAACAGAGGTAGGGGAAAGGAACAGAGGTGCGCATGTGGACCACATGAATGTCACCAAAAATGTTGGTTCTGGCAACTATGAAAAACCCTTGGCCTTGGGATATAGAGCCAAGGTAACCAAGCAGTGGGGAGAGGTGTAGGAAGAAGAGGTGGGCAAAGGGTGATACAGGAAAAATGGATATATGGTCTTGGGCACTTGATGTTGGTGAAGGCTCAGTAATTTTGAACATCAACCATGTAAATGTTAGCCCTGTTGGAACCATGTTATCTAAGCTGAGAAAATGTATACTTCTTTTAAACATTGGTTCTGAGAGGGTGACAGAGCCTTTGAATAAGGGGTGATGGGACACTTCACTGAGGAAATGGATGTTGGCAGGGACATGGGTAATAAAGATCAGAGTGTAATTGCACTTGGTCTCATTGCATATGGTGACTGTAGCAGTATGAACATTGCATGTTCCCTTTCCCACATTTCCCTGTTTCCATCTTAACCACTGAAATCCCCCCAGGAAGTAACCATATGTTCTCAAAATCCGACTCAAAACATTACTAAGTACAATGAAGAAATAGAGATAAAGGGTCAAGGCTGTGACCTGACTCCCAGCTCTCCCCCTTTCCAACCTGTGTCTTGGGTTCATGGAGTTCCTGATTTACCTGAGCCTGCTTCCTCCTCGGAAAAGTTTCAGGGAAGAGAATCTCCATATCATCCCTCTAGGAGAATCTGTCTGTGGAGAAAGTCCCTCAGCTGTCTCTGAAGAAAACTGACTGAGCTGTCTATGGTGAAAATCTCCTCAGCTCCTCTGCTCCCAGCTCACACAGAGAAGGAAGTATAACCCCCAATGTACTGGTGGATGTTTCCTCTATCTCTCTCCCTTCTCTCTCTCATTCTCTTTCTCTCTCATACAAACAAACATATACACTCCCACATATATTCAAACTCGTACATAAACAAATCTACACTTTTATACTCATGCTTACATATATTCGCACGCTCATACTTCACACATTCACACATTACAATTAGTACACACATACACAATACACATCACACACTCACAAACCCATGTGTTCATTTTACACATAGTCATGCATATACAAACTCACACACATACTAACACTGACACACACACACACACACACACACTGACCCAGTCACACACTCATACATTGTATTACTGTCTTACTAGACACTGATTTGGTACCATGAGTCAGTAGCCTGATGGCAGGTAACCTTCCTCACTGGCCTTGAGAAAGCTGTTGATGTGGCCTATGACAGTAAGGGACAACTGTCCACAGCATGAACAGAGGTCACAGATGTTGCAATGATGTCGCTAAAGTATTTGGAGTCAGAAAACATCCATGTATCTGTGATTTCTCAGATCCTGTGGGCCCAGACAAACAGTCAAGCAGGTGGACTTCCTGGAAGAGGGACCTCTCTCTGCTGACCATAAACCCCACTGCCATCTTCCACCCTCTCTAAGTGGCTAGTGGGAAGGTTGCACTGGTGAAGGGGGGGTTCTTTTTTATGACTGAAACCCAACTACAAACACATTTGAATCATGGTGCTTAAAAATATATATTATTATGAAAACAGAATAAACACATTAAATTTTAGGTATGAACATCATATGAAAACAGACACATTAGCCATTTGTGACTATGTCATGCCAAAATATACTGATGAATGACTGGTGCCAGTCACAAAGTAAATAGGACAGGAAGAGCTACTGAGAAATGACACTGTGGGGCAGAGGGAGTTTGCCTCATCTCCACATTTCAGCTATTCATCTAGCAGTCTAAAATTTCAAAAAGATCCAAAACCACGTGGGTAGGGAAACAAAAGAACAAATGGAGCAGATCAGGTGAAAAATGATCATACACAGCAGCACAAAAGCAAAAGGCACCAAAAAAGAAGCCATGGGGAGAAGAGTTTACACTTTACACAGCTGACAAGGGGGCCATGGCCAAGATAGATGAAGGGCAGTTCTGGTTCAGTGTCAAAAAAGCAAGCGACATATGGAAGCCTGGGAAAAAGAAGCCAGCAAAAGACATAAACCCCAAAAAGGCAGACAGATGGTACATAGCAATGTGAAAAATTCTGGGCATCACTTATTCAGAGCCACAGCATGAGAATGGCCATCATGGCAGGGGGAGCAGCAGGTAAAGACTGCTGGGTTGGGAAGGCAGGGTACATGCAGGCACAGGAGCCAAAATTTTATCCCCAGAAACACATGACACTTCAGTACAAGCATGGGTATCCCTGGTAGATCTCCAAAACCTCTGGACCTGAGAATTGAACCACCCTACCAGAGTGATACCTAAGATCCTGAATACTGCCTGGGACACCCCCCAAGTCATGTAAGAAAAAAATAATGCCCAGCTCTTGTAGCTTAGCCCTCTGTTCCCAAATTTCCTGACATTCAGAACTGAATGTCCTCATCTATTTCCCCCTCATTCGTGAGCAATGAAAGAAACATGAGAAACTGGTGAATATGTATATAGGACCAGGAAATATTTAGCATCAAGTGATTTGGAAAGATGTTGGGATTTCACCCATCTAGCCACATTCAGGCAGCTTTAATAAGACTCATGTCAGGATCATGGGTTCTGTAGCTTATGAAAGTCTCCCCTGGTTAGGGGGGTATCATTATAATGATAAGGAGCCTTGAAACTCACTCATCAATATCTCCCTATCTGGGTTTGATGTTCTTGCTTTTGGCAAGGTAACACATGGGACATGGTAACTTTTAAGATCTCAAATGGGAGTGCTCCAGACCTTTAGACAGATTCATAAACAGCTATGGGGAAAAAAAATTTTAGAAATGGATTCTAGAACAAGGTGAGAATATCCAGAATTGTAAGATCAGAAGAAAGACTTCGGTCAGCCCTGATGTTGGGGATGAGTGCCTATTTCTGTCCCATACTCTTCACACTTGACCAAATCTAGTTCTTGTTTTCTTGTTTTAGCTCAGCTATAATATTTTTTCCATCTTTCTCGAATCTTTTCCATCCATAACCACGGATTATATTTCCACTTACTGCCTCCCAGTCGATGTTCCAGTCTGCCTCCTGAGAAAGGCAAGCTCCCTTGATTGGATTTTCACAAACTCTCCAGCCACTTGTAAATCATCTTTGTGCCTGCTCTTTCAGCTGGAAAATCCCATCTACTGTGCATATTATTTCATTCCTTCAACTCTGAGAAAGCCAGAGCTCCTTATCACTAACCATACGTAGTAGTTTCAACTCCATCTAATTACTGTGTGACTCTGCAAATAATTTTATCTAGCACATTGGCTTCCCTATCAATAAGGGGAGCAATAAGGTAGAAAAATCATTAAACTGGGGCTGGAGCAATAGCACGGCAGTAGGGCATTTGCCTTGCACATAGCTGATCTAAGACGTACCTTGGTTCAATTCCCGGTGTCCAATATGGTCCCACAAGCCAGGAGCTATTTCTGAACTCATAGCCAGAAGTAACCCCTAAGCATCACAGGGTGTGGCCCAAAAACAAAACAAAAGATTATTGAACTCTGAGAGTTTTCCAGACTGTTTCCTGTTCATACCCCAGTAGTAAGCAGTGGGAAGATGAGATACTTACAGGTAGGTTAATACTACGTATATTCAGAAGTAACAATTCTATACTTGCATTTAAAAATGTCAAACATTAAAATACCCCTAGCCAAAACAAATTGAATACTTTAAGAAAACTTATAAAATCATTGCCTTACTGAAAATTCAATTTGAAGCAAGGCACAATAATAATATAAAAGATATATTATTCAGTGCACTCTCTTTAAATACTGCTGTTAAAACTGTTTATGTCTTTGAGCATCATTTTTATTGCTCAAGGAGCCACGGTTTTCCTGAGGGAACTCGTCTCTCTAAAATTTTGTCAATAGGAAAGAAAGGTTCAATTTACAGAAATTTGGTTTACAAACCACTCTGAAATACAGCTTTGGCAGTATGCTCTGGGCTGACCCCTGGTGGTTATCAGAGTTAATCTTCTCATGGTGCTATTAGAGCATCCCCTATCGTGCTCAAGACTGCATCCTGGGTTAGATTTCCAGCATCATCACTGTGATTATCTGACATTTTGGAAAGGACAAAACCATAGCAAAGGCCCCAAAAGGTCAGTGTTTGTCAGATATCAGGAGCTAGAAAGTGGATTTGGGGTTGGGAATATGGAAGAGTTTTTAGAACGGTGAAATTCTTCTCTTATCATGTTGTAATGGTGGGTCAAGCCATGGAATGACAGAGCACTGAAGAGCTCAATTTCATTCAATCTTTAAGGGGTTGAAAATGAGGTCAGAGTGATAGTAAGGTGGGGAAGGCTCTTGCCTTACATGTGTTCACCCCAAGTTCAGTTTCTTATACTCCTATTTGTCCCCTGAGCTCACCAGAAGTAATCCCTGAGCACAGAGCCAGGAACAAGCCATGAGCATTGCCAAGGGAGACCCAAAATCAAAAAAGAAAAGATGTGTTGGAGAGAGAACACGTGGGGTGGGCAGAGAGAGAGAGAGAGAGAGAGAGAGAGAGAGAGATCCAAGAACCAACCTGAAGCTCCCAATGAAACAGTCTGATAAATTATATTGATTCAGAGCCCAACATGTGAACTATACCACCATGAATTCATACAGCTACTACAAAAAAGTCGCTGAATATGTTTCATCAAGAAACCAGGCTCTATGCAGAATTTTGAGTCACGCTTGCTGATGCTCTGACCTCAGAGAATTCTTCAAATCTCCCATTTTAAGAAGAGGCAATCCAAGTGGGACCCACCCCTTCCTGACTTATTGAGGGGTGTAGCTTGACAGTGTCCAACAAAGTCAGCCTAATACCAGGGTAGCATCCACATGAGATGTGAAAATACCCTACACTCACTACCTTCGTGGTGGAACAGAAAGCTCACTACTCTCCAGTCCTGGGTCTTCCACCCCCAGACCCCAATACAGCTTCTTTCCTTATCTCTGAGAGCAGCACAAAGCTCCAGGTCAAGGGACAGTCTTGGAAATTCTCATCAGGAACACCTCAGCCAAGTCATGTTTCAACCTCATGCTGTCAAGACCTTCACATAACAAAAGTCAAGTCCAAGAACATCTCATGACCTAGAAGCAGCAAAGGAACCAGGATGGTTCTATAGGGTGGGGTGTCCTGGGTAACATTCTGGGGCAGAAGAGCAGTGAGTCCCCCGAGTCCAAATCAAGGATGAAAATTGGTGCTTTATAATGTGTCATTTGCTCAATGATGTGTAACCCCCATTTTGAATCCCACAAGTGCTGAAGCCTATATGGCTCACGTCTTTTTCCAGCCCAAGACCAGGTCACAGTCCCCAGGAAAGAGGCCCCAAAGGGTGGAGTCAAACAGGGGTTCCCCCCCTCTTCCCTTAGCCCAGTATCTGCTGTACATGCCTAGAGCTATATCTGCAATTTACTGTGTAATTTGCCATCCCCAGATGAGGTGAATGAGGTATTCCAAGTCCTGGGGGCCTACAGGAAATATGTTTTCTCACAATCAAAATGTAGAAGATGAGGAAGGAGACAGCAGTTAAGAGAGCCAAGGACCAAGAATCTTGGGTACCAATCTTCCGGCTACTCCCTTGGTTCATGAACCCAAGGTTCAGGCTACCCCAGGCCTGTGAAAAGTCACATAAATGTGACTTAACTTAAAAGAGGGGTGGCGGGGCCGGAGAGATAGCATGGAGGTAAGGTGTTTGCCTTTCATGCAGGAGGTCATCGGTTCGAATCCCAGCGCCCCATATGGTCCCCCATGCCTGCCAGGAGCAATTTCTGAGCCTGGAGCCAGGAATAACCCCTAAGCACTGCCGGGTGTGACCCAAAAACCACAAAAGATAAAAAAAAGAGGGGTGGCAACATTAGTGGAGAGAGGTGGACTCTTGTGGCAGGATTGACCTGGATTCATTGTATGCCTGAAACCCAACTATGAAGGACTTTGTAAATCACAATGGTTTCAATATAATAAAATAATTTTAAAATGGGGTTGTCCTCCAAGGAACAGAGCTGCCAATATAAAAGCCCATGAGTGTATCTGTAATCCTTGGTATATTAGTTTTTTCTAAACAAGTGGCCCAGCTCAAAAATATTAAGAATTGTTTTAATCCTCAAGACTCAATGTGTGATCATAGGTAAATAGCCAAGATGACAATCTCTTACAAAGCACTTCACAGGGGCCAAACCCTGGCACCCAATGCTCGTTAAATCCCCAACATCACATATGGTCTCCCAAGTGATCACCAGGAATAATCACTAAGCACAGAGCAAGGAGTAAGCCCTGAGCATCATCAGGTGTGGATCAAACCCCCACCCCCCTGACAAACACTTTTCAGCCCACATTCCCTCTCATCTTTCCTGATGTTTCACCAGAGTTCTGTGTTTTTCTCCACCAATAATCTCGTATCTGCCACCCCTAGTCTGATGGGGACACCAGTCTCTCACTTCTCCACTGGACATAGACTAAAATTAAAGGACTTCTCTTCTGACCCAGGGATCCCCAAGTCCTTCAGAATCATTTAGACACATAAAAATGGAAGGGCAAATGCTCACGTCATGTCCTGCTGTAAGAGACTTTCAACAGGAATCCAGCTGTGTCTGTAAGTGTAGACAAAGGTTTCCTTTCTCTGCCCTTACAGAAGAGGAGTCCTGGGTTGGGTGATTGATAGGTCAAGGTGCTAAAACTCAAGTTTCATATCCAGAAGGCTCAGATTCAATCCCCAGCTCTGCATAATCCCCTCAATACTATGGTGGAATAACCTTCAAACACTAAGCCAGGAGTAGCCCCTGACCATCACTGGGTTTACTGTAAAGAAAAAAATCAAAAGGAAGCAGAGCCAGCTTTGCCCATTCCCCTCCTGTCCCTCAAATTACAGGTGCATTCATGTCAATAAGACCCCCCTGGGAGACGACTCTCCCCACCAGCCTTGAAGCTGATCTCCAGGGCCCTCAGAGATCAGCAGCCTCTTCCCTGAATTGCTGCCAAATAAAGTCAGAATAGTTTATATTTCCTGTAGTAGATAGTTGGCTTATTCGATCTGAGCCAGATTTTGCCTGCAGAGTAAATGCAGCAATCATAGAAATAGCCTGGAGGAAGGGGAGAGGAGGTCTGTGCTTCCATATGCAGCTCTTTCGAGAACTAGAGCAATCTTTCTGTAATGGGAAGGGAAAGGAGGAGGAGGAGGATGTGGCGGCACCTCCATCATTCTTGCTGTTTACACAGAATGTGCTAATGACTGGTAAACTCATCTGTGACATAAACACTGGACAGTAGAGAACAGCCCTGGTGAATGGAGCATTAGAGAGATTCAAATAAATTGAATTAGGAGCATCAGCTCCTAATGACAGAAAAACTCTGGAGTCTTTTCTAAAAACTGGTGAAGCATTTGGCTCTCCAGAGAGCTCAGCATGATATAATCATTCATTCAATAGGAAAGGAAGGGAAGACATTTTATCAGAATTATATTCATGTAGGGGCCAGAGCAGTGGTGCAAGCTATATGGAATTTGCCTTGCACATGCTTACCTAGGATGGACCACGGTTCGATACCCAGTGTCCCTTATGGTCCCCCAAGCCAGGAGCAATTTCTGAGCATGTAGCCAGGAGTAACCCCTGAGTGTCACTGGATGTGGCCCCAAGACAAACAAACAAACAAAAAAATAAATAAAACAGAAAAAGAATTATATTCATGTAAAACTACATCCCATCAATACACAAACATACAAACTTTTTTTTTGGGGGGGACACACCCGGCAGTGCTCAGGGGTTACTCCTGGCTCTATGCTCAGAAATCGCTCCTGGCAGGCTCGGGGGACCATATGGGATGCTGGGATTTGATCCACCATCCTTTTGCGTCTAAGGCAAACGCCTTACCGCTGTGCTATCTCTCAGGCCCCATACACACAAACTTTTTAACCAAAAATATAGGATCTTACTTTCTACTCAACTTGTTTGTAATTTTTTGGTCTGCTTTTTTGGGGGACACATCCAGTTGTAATTAGGACTTTCTCCTGGCTCTGCACTCAGTAATCATTCCTGGCAGGGCTAAAGACCTCTATAGGGATTGAACCCAGAAAAGTTATGTGTAAGGCAAGCACCTTACCTGCTACCCTATCCCTCCAACCCCTAATATTTTTGTTGTTTTGTTTTATTTTTTTTACTTGGACACCATGACTTACAAAGCTGCCAGCTCAGACACATAATGTTCCAATCCCAGTTCTACCACCGTGCCAATTTCCCTTTGACAATGACACCTCCGCACCCCCAGCTTATCTCCTTACCAGACACATTTTTAGTTGAATTAACTTAGTTTGGGTCCTTTATAATCTTGTCCCAAACACAATGATCCAATTTCCAGTGAAAAAAAGGTTTGCAACTTGGAGAAGCCCAACATGTCCCATTATGAAAATACCATAGCACATTCCACAAACAAGCCAGGATAGATGTCTGCACAAAGAAATTGAGTCTGTCTTTTCCCATCAGGGAGAAAGCCACATTAGCATTGATATTGATATTGATATATTGATATTTATATTGATATTCCTAGTGTAAGTCAGTCCACACATTCACGGTGGAATGATGCAGTCTTGCCCTCCCTACAGGGTCTCTTTAATCCTGGGAGTCTTTTGCTTTTCATGCACAAAGCAAAGCAAACCTGCTTCAGCTCCAGCAAGCCTGGAAGCCTCCAGTTACTCATCTCTCAGGACCCATTTTTCAGAAGTTCCAGTACAGAAACAGTCAAGTCTCCACAGAGTTGGCAAAATCTTATTCTGCTGTTTGAAATGGAAATCTGGATCCATGTGAGTGGATATGTATGTGTATACAAGGAGACATCATAAAAGAGAAAAGAGGGACTCAAACAACCTTTGGCCTAAGCTCTGTCTGAGCTCTCTGCCTTCCTTTATGGGGCCTTTTCCTTTCTCCTCTGAATAGACAGGAAGGGACAAGCCATAGTTGGGGCTTCCTACCTGCTTAAGACGCAGCTCTGTTGACCTGTCTGATCCAAGTCCTGAGGCTCAGTTCCTTGGTCAGGAGGGAGGCTGGAGAGAGCAGGCTGGGGGCAGAAGCACCATAACATCCTTCAGTGAGACCTCTGCCCACTCAGGCTGAGAAACTTGGGGTGCATGGTCCCCATAGGCTGCCCTGGAAGAGTGACCTTTGGTAAGTCATTATGAAGATCATGGAAGCACTCAGGACCTCTCCCAATATCCAGGGTTTGGTGGGATGGGAGATACAGCCCACCCCAAGTATATGATTCACGCCCCCCACCCTAATTTCCTCACCTGGGGCATCAGTGTGTGTGCTCAGCAGCCAGTCATGGCCCTGAACCATTTTTGTACCCAGAAAACAGCTTCACCCTGAAGCTTGCATTGTCTTGCTGCCTGGGGAAACCCTGAGAATGGGGAGCAGACCCAACTCCCCTCAAGTTCACGAAATTCAAACATCCCTGTAGGTTCCTCCTCCTTCAAGTGGGAACCCTGAACCCTTCCACTTAGGAGGCAGCCACGACCATGGCACAATGGGGTCTGAGCCCCCTCACAAAGTATGTGTGGAATCCAACCACAGCCCCCTAGGAGACTTCTCATGCAAGAAGCAGAGGCAGTGCCTATCTCTGTGCAGGCTAGAGTACACAGCCAAAGCCAGGGAGGACAAAAGAAAGGAAGACAAGTTCCCGCCACAACAGTAAACCCATGGGCATACTGTGATCTTCTGTTTGGTTGTTTTGCTTTCAAATAAAACAGTTTAACTTAGGAACCTTGATTTACAAAGATCTCTGTAATAGAATTTTAGGCATGCATCATCTATGGAAACAACTATGGTTATCTATAACATCACCAGGAAGCAAACCATACCAGGGAAGATCCTACCGCTGCCCTGGCATTGACTTACTCCAAAGAGCGTTCTTTTAATACCCAGATGATGACTTAGCAATAGCAACAACCTGCTTTCAGGGCAGGGCTCTCCCCATTGCCCTCTAATTGTAAGGTGAAACTAGAGAATGCTCCACATAATCCTGACTTCAATGAAGAAAATGCACAGAAACCAGGATCTCTAACTACAGAAACCTGACACCAACAACAGCGATTGTGCGAAAAAATTTTACTGGAAACACAGAGAATGACTCAGGGGTTGGGCAACCTAGTATGCCTGGAGCCCAGAATTGGTCTTATGCCATAAAACTTCAGGGACAAGGGATAAGGTCTCCTTGTATTTAGGCCAAGGCTTTTCCTTTCTATTTCCCCCATATTTTGCCGGGCTTAAGCAAACAACAACAATTGCCACTCTCACACTGTTTTTACTGTATTTCTTTAACTCTTATCCTTAACAAAAAAAAAAAAAGAGCTTACTAAACCTTCTGCTAGTGCTTTAATGAATTCATTAATGATTCAATAATTTTCAAAAAATATACTTGCTACTGAACTTTTTCTTCTTTCCTTTCTCTTTCATCTCTTTAGTTTTTCTTTCTATTTTCTAATTTTTTAATAACTTTGCTTCGGGTAAGCTTGAAACAAATGTATTATGATCAGTTATGTCAATTATGTGATGCATTTTCTTTAAATAAATTTACAAAAAAAGAATTTCAGGCATGCAATCTTCCAACCCCAGTTCCACCACTGTTGAATTAAATAATTAATGAAGAAGACGGATGGAAGTGGATGCCATCCCAGGCCACGTGGCTCGGCAACCCCCATCCAGCCGGCGGGTCTGGGGTCCAGGAAAGCGACGGGAATTGAACTCACTGACAGGGAGGCATCAGGAAGCATCAGCTTTATTCATAACCTTTTAAGCACTCCGCCATTCTTAGCCGTGCATCTTAACTCCTTTCAGCCATCTTCCTTTGGCCTCCATCCTGGTCCAAGACCAAAAGAGGCAAAACCCCAAAAGCCAGCAAGCGCAGCAGGGCAGACCCCTCATCCTCTGGCTCCAAGGTTTATCTACCTATTCCAAGACCCCTCCCAGATATGGGTGGGTCTTAGGTAGCTACACCTAAATCCAGGGTGGAGTAACACACCACAAGTGCCAACATCCTTCCACCAGTGTCTCTCCTACTCCCTATATTCCTCTCAGCCCCAGTTGGCCACCACAGCAGACACAGTAGGGCTTCATGACTGGGGTTTGGGTGCCATGCTCAGAAGTTTGGGGACTGTTTTTAAGGCATACACCAAGACCACAGCTGTGTGACTTTATAGGCACATCCCATGGACCAAAGCCAATGGCTGACTGTGCAAAGCTGCAGGTACTTTACTTCCTAATTTTCTGCAGAGGCCCAATGCTGTAAGGGTCAGGTACTATGAGAGAAAGAGAGAGAGAGAGAGAGAGAGAGAGAGAGAGAGAGAGAGAGAGAGAGAAAGAGAGAGAGAGAGAGAGATTCACCGGCCAGTGAGGAGGCCCATAGAGCCCAGTTGGAGAGAGATAGAACAATACATGCAATTGGACTTGGAGATGCCCCTTGAATACCTCCACTGTAATGACAGTTTGACCCATACCCCTGGGCATGCTCCTTAGACACTCAACATCCCCACCCCCGTCATCAAGCCAGATATGTAAAGAAAAACTCGGACAGTCAGGGAGGGGTAGAGATAGAATGTCAGAGATATACTGCTTGTTTTTCTCTTCTCTTCTCTTTTCTTTTTTTTTTTTTTTTTTTTTTTGGTTTTTGGGCCACACCCAGTGATACTCAGGGGTTACTCCTGGCTATGCGCTCAGAAGTCGCTCCTGGCTTGGGGGACCATATGGGACACCGGGGGATCGAACCGCGGTCCGTCCAAGGCTAGCGCAGGCAAGACAGGCACCTTACCTCTAGCGCCACCGCCCGGCCCCTTCTCTTCTCTTTCTCTCTCTCTCTCTTTCTCTCTCTCTCTCTTTCTCTCTCTCTCTCTTTCTCTCTCTCTCTCTCTTTCTCTCTCTCTCTCTCTCTTTCTCTCTCTCCTCTCTCTCTCTTCTCTCCTCTCTCTCTCTCTCTCTTTCTCTCTCCTCTCTCCTCTCTCTCTCTTTCCTCTCTTCTCTCTCCTCTCTCTCTCCTCTCTCTCTCTCTCTCTCTCTCTCTCTCCTCCTCTCTCCTCTCTCTCTCTCTCTCCTCTCTCTCTCTCTCCTCTCTCTCTCTCTCTCTCTCTCTCTCTCTCTCTCTCTCTCTCTCTCTCTCTCTCTCTCTCTCTCTCTCTCTCTCTCTCGTCAATATCTACAGGCTTCCCCCAGCCCCTAGCTGGAACATGTGAAGAATTTCAGAACTATGCCATGGTTATGGGTGAGGGGAGAGTCTCAAATGCCAGAGTATGCAGGGAACCTATCAACTAAGATTTAAATTGGTGTCTCCCCTGAGATATTTTGTCCCTGGTATGAGAATGAGTGAACTTCTGGGGGAGGGGCAGATGGAAGGGCTCATGAAGTCAAGGCTATCTTTTCTGGGGCTCTTGGAGCTACTGATGAAAATGTCAAGTAGTCTTTCTCAGAAGGAGTCTTTAAAATCAAGTACTAGCCCCCCCCCCCTGTAAAATTGGATGAAAGGCTGAGAAAGTGACCTGCCTAGCCTAAAGCAGAGGAAGTTTCCACTCTGACTTAAGGGACCTGAGTCTTTCCACGGTGTCCCCAATAGCCACACCTCCTTTCCTAGAAGAGAGCAGGGGAGTTGAGAGTTGAGGGGCGGTGCCAGGCAGCTGCAAAAATTACTGTCTCTGACAGGTGAGGTTCCAGACAGGGTACCGTCCCCTCCTACACAGCCCACCTGTTCCTTCTACTTTCATCTATGCTGTCTAGGAATATGGCTGGGGTGGGGAGCCACAGGAATTTGGGAATTATTCTCAGAGTGGTTCATTGAGCTAACGGGTGTTCCCAAATAAAAATTCCAGGAAGAAAGAGAAATGAGTCTCTGACACTTCAGTACTAAAGTAATATGAGAAGAAAGCAGCGGATATGAATTATTAAAATAGCCATTTTGTCAGGGATGATCAGTGTTGAATGGAAAGAGGGGAACTAGAATTGGAAAGGAAAAGAAGAGGGAGTGAGGAAGTGACACATGTGGGTGATTCTTCTGATAAGTTTCCCTATGAAGGAAAACATGGAAGAGCTGTGAAAAGCCCTAATTTCAGACAAGGCTACAGAGAAACAGACAGAGGTGGAGAAAGAGTGACAGAGAGAGATAAAGAAAGAGAGAGAATGAGTTAAGAGACAGAGAGCTAGGAGACAGGGAGAATGGGGAAGAGAGACAGAAAAAGGATGGAGAAGAGCCCAGGTCCTACCTGGGGGCCCGCAACCAGCCCTGAGAACAATCTTGGTCTGGGCACTGTTCACTGCACATCCTTATCTCCTGGCGCAGGCAATTGGCTGGCACTAGATAATCTAGGCTGGTATTATGCCCTTTCTTCCAGACTGTACACTCCTCTCCAGAGACTTGATGCTTAGATTCCTCCGATTTAGTGACACTAGCAGTGACTGATGGCCAGATCTGTTACTTCATTTGGTTTTTATAAAACCATGGCTGCTGCCTTCCAGAGCTGCCAGACTGTCCTGCCAGATGCACAGAAGCTGGGAGCTTGTTGGAGGCAGATTCCCAAAGCCCCCCACAGATTTCTGAGACCAGAATTCTGGAGCATAGTGTTGGCAGATGATGGGATTTAAGAGCTGCCACTGATGCCGCCAACCTTTATCCTTTACTCGCTAGACTGTTCTAAAGAGAAATTGGAGTTGGACACAGTCCACATGTCCAAATCTGGGTAAATTACGTAGCCTGTTCCCTTCATTTATTAACTATCAGAGTGATGAGGTGGTTTCCCACTGGCTCAGTCCACTAGTATTTTTCTCCAAATATGCATCCAGGCATCTACCATTGATGTCTCTACATCCATCTACTCCTCCATCTGTCCATCCATTTATCCATCATTCCATCCATTCATCTTTTATATTTCCACCTGTCCATCCATCCATCTATCCATCTGCCCATCCATTCACCTGTCCACTTACCCATCATCTACCTATTGTCTTTCTATAATGTGTCTATTTGTGGTCCATCTATCTCCAATCTTTTTTTGGGGGGGGGGGGTTTGGGCCACACCCGGTAATGCTCAGGGGTTACTCCTGGCTATGAGCTCAGAAGTTGCTCCTGGCTTGGGGGACCATATGGGATGCCGGGGGATCGAACCGCGGTCCGTCCAAGGCTAGCACAGGCAAGGCAGGCACCTTACCTCTTGTGCCACCGCCCGGCCCCCTATCTCCAATCTTAATCATCTATAAGGCTCTCTCAAAGACCCATTCACTACCAATCTCTCCATCCATGATCTATTATCCTCCATCGAGCAATCCATCCAGCATAAGCTAGCTATCATCTATTATACACCTATCCATCAGCTGCCAATCATCCCTTCATCCACTCATATATCTTCAAGACACCTGCAGAAGGTGAACTCAGCTCTCCTCTGTTTCCCAAGAAATGGGGATTCCCAGCACCAGCAAAGGCTATCTTCAGGAAGATGATTAACCTGGACACCCCCAGAAAATGAAGCACTTGCCATTTCCTGGTACTTCGGATCAGCTTTACTGCAGACACTTTGCATGGTACAAGTCAGGCCTTATTAGTTCAATTTTTGCAGCCCTGCCTGGAAGAGGCTGAGTTAAGATCAATACCCTGACTGCGATGATAAACAAAGACAGATGAGCTTGTGTTTCCTGGCTAGTGCTTGTAATTACCAGCTCTGTAGGTGCTCAATTAATCCAGCATTCGGGGTGGGCCTGGCAGGACACAGCTGGCATCTCTGACTGCCACTCAGCAGGGTAGTCCCACTTTTGGACCCTCCATGCCACACTGCACCCCTGAGAGTGCTCCTACTGGGTACCACCCAAGCACTGAAGGCAGGTTGGTGCTGAGCCTCCTGCAGGCTATGCTTGCAGGGATGTGAGCAGGGCATCAGCTCTTTCTCTGCTGAAAGCTTGTCCCGCGTTGATGGGCAGTGGATCTCTGCTCAGTGATACAGATCAGGAACTCCGAGGCCTTTCTGCCTCTTCCTCATGAAAACACCTGTCGTGGAGGGGTGTACATCCCTTTATTGCACTGACAAGCCCAGCAGGACAGATCCCTGAAGAAAGAGCATCCTTCCTCTGTCTGCTTTCTGGCATTCTGGCATTCTGCCATAGGCTCAGGATCAATTCTTTAGGATTCCTGGTACCCTCATGGGCTCTATGACCCCTCTGCTAGTCTCTTTTCAAAAAGCACTTTACAAATGTTTACCCTGTAGCATCCCCAAGAAACTTGTGAAGTGGCACCATACTCAATTTGTTTTTTGGAGGGGGCCACACCTAGAAGTGCTCAGGGCTTGGGCCTAAAATCTGTACTCTAGGCGAGTTCAGATGCCTAGTTCTGAAACTTGTTTCTCAACTACTTAAAATTGGTTTTGTATATGGTTCAGCTATTGCATTACTTGGTTTATAAATCATAAAAATAAAAGTGTTTCAAAGAGATCCTTGCACTCACCTACTACTGCTTTCTTGTGACAATAATAACAATTATTATTGTTAACAACAACAAACAATTTCTATAAATAGATGAATGAATAGAAGTAACATGTATCTACACAACAGACAATGACTCAGCCATGAGAAAGGAGGAAATCCTCCCATTTATGGCAATTTGAAGTGAGATAAGTGAGTCACAGAAAGAGAAATACAGCATAATCTCATGTGCATCTGGAATCTAAAATGTTAAACCTATAGACGCAAGTGAGTAAAATAATGGGCACTGAGCCATGAGGGTAGGGGCTGAGACTGACACATTCAGAATCCTAACTTGCAAAGAGTAGGGCAACATGAAGCATAGCCAGAACAATTACAGGGAACTACATTGCAATCAGGTTCAATAACCAGGTAGATGTCACCAAAAAGGTCGTCACATTATGACATAGAGCTGCATCAAAGTAACATTAGACATGTGAAAAAATAAGCCTAACAATTGCATTTCTGGGCATCTGTTGAAAAAGAAAAAAGAAAACAGGATATTGTAAAAGACATCTGCACTCCTTTATTCATTCCAGTATTATTCCCAACATCCTGAGCATGGAACAACCTGGATCTATTGACATATGGTCTGATATAAAGGTTAAAAAAAAAGATGAGGGCCCGGAGAGATAGCACAATGGCGTTTGCCTTGCAAGCAGCCGATCCAGGACCAAAGGTGGTTGGTTTGAATCCCGGTGTCCCATATGGTCCCCCGTGCCTGCCAGGAGCTATTTCTGAGCAGACAGCCAGGAGTAACCCCTGAGCAATGCCGGGTGTGGCCCAAAAACCAAAAGAAAAAAAAGATGAGGTATATAGATATACACTATATAGAATACAGTGTATACACTATAGAATACATTACACTTTATAAAATACACTATATTCGTCCATGAAAAGGGATAAAACCCTGCCATTAGTAAATATGGATAAACTTGGGGACATTTAGTTAAGCAAGACGAGAGAAGGGAATACTATATGGTATTGTATGTACATAAATTAAAACCCTCAAATGCCAAATTCATGAAGAGGAAAAGAGTGGTGATCAGTGACTAGAATGGGAAAAAGGGAAAAGTCAGTAAATGGGCATAAATGTTCTACTTTAAGGTAAATCATATCTAAGGAGCTAATTTTAAACATCTCAGTTATAGTTGATAGCAATGTATCATAACATTAAAATTTGCTGACATTAGAACTTAAATGCTCTTAGTAAAATAAAGAAGCAAAATAAGCATTTGAGGTATTGCCTGTGCTTATTGGCCAGATTAAGAAATTTATTTCAGGGGCCGGGCGGTGGCGCTGGAGGTAAGGTGCCTGCCTTGCCTGCGCTAGCCTAGGACGGACCACGGTTCGATCCCCCGGCGTCCCATATGGTCCCCATATGTTGCCAGGAGCAACTTCTGAGCGCATAGCCAGGAGTAACCCCTGAGCGTCACAGGGTGTGGCCCAAAAACCAAAAAAAAAAAAGAAATTTATTTCAGAATATGTAAGATATAATAATATTTACCTTCTGTATTTTATAAGGTTAGAAATAAGTTTTCAATTCATGATCAACGAAATACATCAACATTTAAATTAAAACAGGATTAGTATTGTACTGAATTTTTTCTGCTGGGCCTAGCACAACTCTGTAACACTCTTCCTACTCTGAAGATTCAAAAATATCTATAAGTGAATTGAAAATAAAAAAAACAGCCAAGAGGTACAGTGAGATAGATTCCTGTTTACATAGAAACCACCCTATGGAGTAGTGATGAGGATTAAATAAATAAATGCATGTAAAGCCCTTAAACATAGCTGAGCTCAGAGTAATCCCAATATAAATGTGGGCTGTGGTTAATATTATTTCTTCTGCCAGATCAATCTTTGCCTCTCTCTTTCTGTCTCTCTCTCCACCTCTGATATTTTTACTCAGCAATGAGAGAGTAAGGAAGAATGTGTGTGTTGCAAATTAAGGGAGAGGTGGATGAATAGACAGATGGGGCATAGATTCATTCATTTGTATCCCCATGGTATAGGGAATAAGATATTACATTTTCCTTTTACTTCTTTCCCAGAAATGGAGTTCTCACTTCAATGCCTCTTTCCCCTAAGAAACCTGTGAGGAAAGACTTGAGAATTGGAGCAAGATGTTAAATAAACATCAATAAACCAGATATGTTCATTTTCCACAGCTCCTGCATCAAATTTAACCCTAAAGAGGGTGCTTTTTCTTTTTAGAACCAGGTATATCCCACCTGGAAGCTTGAGATCACATGGTCTCAATGGCACTATCTATAGCTCCTAATTCTTCATTAGTTCTAATCTTGCTGGATCCTTAGATTTAGCCTTTATTTCCCAGTGAGCTTCATGCCCCTAGCCAACCAATCATTACAGCATCCTTATTGGCCACCTAATCTGATGATATTTGTCATTGGCTATTTTCCTACTTCCTTCACCTTTAAGTGACATGAGGGAAGACACTTAGTTTGAATGGCTTGATCTTTTAGAAATGTTTACTCACTTTTTATAACTAAATGATTTAAGTCAAATAACCTCCAAGTTTCTCTGACTTTCTGATTTTGTTTCTGGATCTTTCTGGTTAGACTGTTGCATGTCTGTGTTAGTAAGAGAAATTGAAAATGTTCCCAAGTTGCTTGGCACTTGTTTTTATTTGTTGTTTGGGGTTTGGTCTTGTTTTTGTTTTTCACGACCTCTGTGTTACTCTATAGAGAGGATTTTTATTTTAACTCCCCCAATCTGACTTATATCGAGAAATTATTCTTTGCACTTGAATTACCTCTTTGCTCCCCTGAGCTCAAAGCTTTGCAGGCAATTTTCTCATTAATCTTCATACACTTTGCAGAATTAAAAGGAAAGATGCAGCTCAAGAGTAAAGGCTTTCCCTAAAAACCATCTGCTCTTTGGGGCAAATCTCTGAAAGGTAAAATATAAAACAATTCCTGGTGTTCTGTTTCAGTGACCCATGACTGGGAGAAGAATGCTGTAATTGAAGTGTCCCTCGCCAATTATGGAAGAAAAGCAAAACTTCAAATCAGGCCAATTTTAGATTCAGTTTGTCTTTGTATAAGAATGTCCTCGTGGGAAAACTTCGGGCTAACTCAATATTGGAGCTAAGTAATATAGGAAGGCAGGTAAGGCCTTGCATGAGCTGACCCAAGTTTGGATACAGTTACATGGTCCCCTGAGCACTACCGGGAGGGATTCCGAAACACAGTCAATACACAATCCTGAGTACACAGCTGAGTAAGGCCCCCAAATAAAAATAAATTCACTTTTGTAATCAGGGTATCTGGGCTCCAGACCCTAAGTTTAACTGTTTACCAGCTGTAGACTTTGAAAGTTCTGTCTCAATACTAAATATCTAGGTCCTCTTCAATGGTTTTCTTGTCAGGCTTTATGGAGAAGTTGCAATGAAGTACAAGCCCAGGATTTAACACTTACAAAGGGCTAGGAAGATATATGCTAACCCTAAGAGAAAGGTGGTTTCTATCTACCACTGCTTTCCCAAGCCTTGTTATAGATGTCAACTTGAGGTTTTTTTAGAAATCAAATCAAAGAATTGCAGGGTGATTTATTTGGAGTTAGAAAGATGCTATGTAGGGGCCGAAGTGATAGCTCAGTGGTAGGGCTTTTGCCTTGCACACAGCCTATAGGAACGAACCAGGTTTAATCCCTGGCATCCCATTGGTTCCCCCAAGCCTGTCAGGGGAGATTTCTGAGTGCAGAGCCAGGAGTAACCCCTAAGCACTACTGGGGCGGGGGAAGTTGTTATGTTGGGATGAGGGATAAGAAAGATTAAAGAGTCGGCTTGAGATAAGCATTCTTTCACTGTGCCTTATCCTACATTGAGCACTTCTGTTTTCAAAATGAGTGGGAGAGTACAATGCTGGTGCCATGTTATTCATGATCCCTCAGAAAGTCTATGTCTATAGGCTATTAATATCGTGTGTCCACTAAGGAAACTATGGCAGAGCAGAAGAAAACCTAGATTGTGGGAGTTGTTGAGTGTATTAGTAATCTTGGGTTTTTTTTAATTTATTTAAAACGCTGTCATTACAAAGCTATCTTACAATGTACACCACCTTTCACTCATTGAATATTTCCACCACCATGTCACCAGTTCTTCTCCCACTCTCCCCAGTGCCTGCCTCTCACTCCCTCTCTTTCTTTCTTGTTCTCTCTTCCTCCCTTCCTCTCTTCGTCTATCTCTCTCTTCCTTTTACTTTTAGACACTGTGCTTTGCACTATTGTTAATGAAGGGATAGTTTGTATTAGTAAGCTTTTGCTGAGTAAAGTGCATCCCCGTATCTCAGTGATAAACATTTATGCCTTCTTGCTTGTGGGAGGCAATGAGGTAAAATTGACTGGGCTTAGCTCAACAGGTGAGAGGACAAGAATGAGCCATAAAGAGCCAAACACATGTAACTTCTGTTTGGAAAGTCACAGGGATGATGTACACCACTGGGGCTAGGAAATAGACTGTGGCTCTAATGAATAATGTAAAATTGAGCATGACCTCCTATAGGAAAGGACAAAACCCTGCAATTTGCTGCTACATGGGAAGATCTTCAGAGAATCATGTTGAATAAAGTCAGCTAGAAGGACAGAGACAGACAGGCACAGAATGATCTCTCTCATATGTGTGATATAAAGAAATACAGTAGAATAATAATAAATGTGCAGGGGTCCTCAAACTTTTTAAACAGGGGGCCAGTTCACTGTCCCTCAGACCATTGGAGGGTCTGACTATAGTAAAAACAAAACTTATGAACGAATTCTTATGCACATTGCATATATCTTATTTTGCAATGAAGAAACAAAACAGATACAAATACAATATGTGGCCCGCGGGCCATAGTTTGAGGACCTCTGGTAGAGGCATCAAAACCTGAGAACTACACTACAACATTGAGCTTACTTTGTTGGGGAATGCAAGGGACTCTGGGGGAGAGTGTGTTTTGGGACTTTGATTGCCACTAACCCTTTTGTAAAGAAATTTGCGAATCACAATGTTTACATTAAAATATTTTAACGAAGCAGAATCAAATAGTTCTGGATAACCCAGTTTACTACCCACAATGAAAAGCAGGAAGTGGAAAAAAAATAAAGACCTGGGACATGATAAAGTAGCAATTTCCCTTCCTGTGCTATAATTAATGAATGAATGCCCTATAATGTCCTATCAACCAACTCTCAGGAGATTCATAACTTTAAGTATAAACTTCAGAACTAAGTTAGAAAACAGGGTTTGAAGGATAAAATCATCCACTGCTTAGAACAAGAGAGAGTTCACGGTAGGAAGTTTGCCTTACACACAGCCAATCCAGGTTCAATTCCTGGCATCTCATATAAACTACTAAGCACAGCCAAGACTAATTCCTGATCACAGAGCTAGGAATCACAATACCTGAGCATTGGTACATGTGACCCAAAAAGAAACAGAAAAAAATCTGTTATTTGTCCCACTTCAAATCCTTGTATTATAAAAATTAAACTCTGTGATATGAATTCATCTTCTGTAAGATGGAAAATAGGAATTGTTGGTTATTATTTGAGCACAATGATCTTATCAGTCAAGTTAAGTGGATAAAAATCAGAAACTCCATCCCAAACCTTCAGAAAATCTCTCTAGCAATATAGCCATTGTCTTAAGTCTGATATTCACTACCACATATAAGATCCCTAACCAGCCTAGCTATTTTTTAACTTTAGACATCATTATACATGAAGTGAATAATAACACTAATTTTTTAAGGTTGGGTTTTCAATTGAGATGCCTTTCAACTTTCTGAACAAAAGAAATCAATTGGACAAATTACTAGTTTGTGCAGGACAATGTAGGGAACCATTATATTTTCCTTGCTTTTTTTCTTTCTTTGACCCTGAAGAGAAAGTTAACAATCTTTTTGCACCTTTAGAGATTTCATGCCTGGGAGTAATTAATTTCAGTCTATTACAGAATTCAATAGTACATTTTTAAAGTATTATTCTTGCTTTGATAATGGCAGCTCTACATTTATTGTTCAATATTTTCCCTCACCAGCCAGAATGAAACATATGGCTTCTGGCCAGAAAATAAAAGAACAGAATTAGCATTTATAAAATCTATTGAGGAGTAACACAAACTCTCTGTTCAACTTCAACAAAAAGAGATGGGTTCAATGATGAGTTTTAATGATCAGAGCCCTGCTTTTAAAAAAAATATGAAAATAAGAGCCGCAAGGAGGCTGAGAATACAAAGACTGGGGCTGAAGACATTATAGGGATAAAAGTGCTTACCTTGCATACAGTTCAGCCTGGGACTATTCCTACGACTATATATGGTCCCCCAAGCCTACTAGGAGTGATCCCTGAGTACAAAACCAGGAGTAAGTCCTGAGCATTACTATAGTGTCCCCCCAAAATAAGAAACTCATCTAGTGTTGATCTTTTTTCTAAGAGTTATGTCCACCCCAAATTCATGCTTACTTTTTCCAGTGCCTTCAAATCATTGCAGTACATTTAATTCTGTTATCCATAAAGATATCATTTCTAAAATCAACATTTCTAGGATTCTTTCTTGTCCTTTTCATGAACACAATGGATACCAGGACTTCAGGAATTGCTCTTAAAATTTTAAACCATGGTTGGACACAGAGGGGACCACATATTCTAGCCGCCCTGGGGGTGAGGGAAGAGGAAATGGGAGGTAGGACAAAAACGGAGGTGTAGGGAGGACAATTTGGTGATGGGAATCCCCCCTGATTTTATGTAAATATGTACCTAAAATGTTATTGTCAACAATATGTAAGACACTATGATCAAAATAAAAATTATATTAAAAAAAATTTCAAACCATATCTCTAGTGGGCTTATTAGTGCTTGTGGTGCCCGCCCATAAATGGGGGTAGGGGGACTGGTGGAAGAGCAGCTCTCAGGCTACCTGACTGCTACTATTAACCTCAAGATAAGACATAGGAATTATATCATTGTTATTTATGCCCAACTAGCCCTGAAGGAGTGTAAGATTACACCCACCTATCAAGGTTAAAAGGAAGTGTTCCTCCAACTTCATCCTTCCTTAAACCTCTTCCTTTGATATGTAAAAGCCCACTGGATAGGTATTTTTGTCTCATTCTCAACCTTCCCCAACCTGGTGGATGGGTGAATAAAGAATAGTCAGTTTTGGCTTGGCACTCAGAGATATCACCAGGAACAGACTGGCTCCATGGCTCTTTGCTGGCTGGCTTGACTTATTATTTCTTTGCTGCTGCCCTGCTTCTTCAGACCCCTCTGCATGGAGTTTAGAAACACAATGCTTGGGGTGAGCTCACAACTCATGAATTTTTATTTTACAAAGTAGGGTATTTCTCTACTCCCTCTATGCACCAAAAAAGTATATAGTTCTAAACACAATCATTGGGGATTTCCCAGCTTCAAAAACTTTAAGATATACTGCATACCATGAGTAATACAATAACCACATCAGTTCCTTGTCTTTTCATCCACAGGATAACCCTAGTATTTCTTCACACAATGGAAAAAGAACCCAGAAATCTGACCCATTCTCCCTCCGTGAATTATCTCTGATGACTACACTACACTTTTCAAGACTAAGGAGGGACACTGGTGCTAACACACTTGAGAATCTGGTAGTACAAGGCTTGAACTCAGATGAGAAAGAGAAATCAGAGTCCCTGGATCCCTTGGCCCACGGGCTGCAAATGGCCCTTCGTGCAACATCTTGTGGCCCTGCCCTAGAGGAATCTATTTTTGTTTTGTTTTGTTTTGTAGTTGTTTGGGTCACACCCCCCAATGTTCAAGGCTTACTACTGACTTTGCACTCAAGGATCACCCCGACTTTGCCTCCTGCGGCCCGCAGGTAAATTGAGTTTGAGATCCCTGCCTTAGATGCTCATAAACTTTGGTACACAAGGGAAGAACAGAGATGGCAAGGAAGGAACAAGGATAGATTTCAGGATTTTGCTTTCATTTATTTTCTTTTCTGGATAGATATCCCAAACTGATTCCCGGAAATCCAGTTTCCACTCTCTGAGAAACTAGGACTTGATAGCCCAGTAATGGGGTCCCTCAAGGTGATACTATTCAGTCTGGCACTGCTAGTGGCTATTGGGGCTACCTTGTTAGGGCTCAGGGTCAGGCAGTACTAAGCTCAACTTAGCTCTCTGTGTATAAAGAATGTACCCCTAACTTTGAAATATTGCCCAAACCCCTTTATTTTACATTTTGAGATGGAAAAGAAACTTAGAGCAGAAATATTGCATTAAATTAGAGCAGAAAATAGAGATAAAGATCTTCCCATTTCTCTTAAAAAATACAACTTACTAAACTTAAAAACAAATTACTGTAGTAGAGTGCCTGTCTCAAATGCAGGTAGTGGATGGGAAGGGGGGAGGAGGTAATGTTACACTGGTGAAGGGGGGTGTTCTGGTTATGACTGTAACCCAAATATGATCATGTTACTTAAATAAAAATATATATTTAATAAAAAATAGTGAAAAAAATAATGGGAAACTGGGGCTGGAGCGATAGCACAGCAGGAGGTCATTTGCCTTGCATGTGGCTGACCCAGGACAGACCTGTTTTTGATACCCGGTGTCCCTTATGGGTCCCCTAACCCAGCACATAGCCAGGAGTAACTCCTGAGTATCACTGGGTGTGGACCCAAAACCAAATTATAATAATAATAATATTTGAGTATAGGAGAGAGCACAACTGGCTGGAATTCATGCTTTGTTGATTTTGCTTGAGGTCCAAACACTGTTAAAAAAAAAAAGGACCCTCAACACTGAACTAGGAGCACTGAAAAGGTGGTAGATCCCAAAAGAAAAAGAAGAGGAAGGAGAGAGAACATTAGGAGAGGCTGAGGCAAGAGAAAAGGAAAAGGAGAAGGTAGAGAAGAGGGATAAGAGAGGAGAGGAAGAGGAAGGAAAGAAGCATAAGGGTGAGGAGGAATGTGAATGAAGGAAGAAGAGAAATAGGAGGATGGGGAGGAGAAGGAAAGAGAAGAGGAAAAGGGAGTGAGGAGAAGGGAGTGTGGGGAAGGCAGAGGAAGGGGAGGAGGAAGAAGAGAAGAGCAAGAATAGAAGAGGAAGAAGGGGAGAGAAAGAAGGAAAGAAAAGGAAGAGGGAGAAAAAGAAATAGGAGAGAGAAGAAGAGAAGGGAGAGAAGGAGGAGGGGGACAGATAAAAATGAAAGCCATTCTCACAAGCAATTCACAAGCCAATCAGTAGAAGACAATCCTGTCCCTTTCTCCAGGGCCTTCCCTACTCCGACTCAGCAGTCATCCAGCTATTTATCAGAAACTCCTTTCCTAGAGCTATGCAGCAAGCTGGCAACACAGAGGAAACAAAACTATTCAGCATTCCAAGTCTGGACCATCTCTCTTCCGACTGCTCTGTGCCAGGAGCAAGCCCAGCTCTCTGTCTCCCTTTAAAAACATAATTAACATGCTTGGTGGGGTGGGCCGCATGCATTACTCACAGATGAATGCTTCCTGTCTTGTTAGCTGGCATGTGGCTTTGAAATCAGGTGCCAAGCGAGGTTTTTCAATCTCCAGCTAGCTCTTTGCTAGAAAGAGCCTTTTGTCCCTGCTGCCTTCTGATTCTCTGACTTTGCCAAACTCAAAACCTCTGGGACACCATCTGCTCTGCACCAGGTTCCACCTGCCTAGAGAAGTCAGAGGAACTTAGGGTCCTCAAGAACTCAGATATCACAGAAGTGTAGAGCAGTATAGTGTCAAGGACCAGAAAAGGGCTGGGGAGCCAAGCGGGGAAACCAAGACTACGGGGTTATCTTGATGCAGAATGGGGGCCTGAAGGAAATAAGCCAAGGACTTCCTAAAGTTATTCACCACTTCCTAGAGCCTCAGATTTTTTTTAGTGAAATAATCAGACCTCATCTCCAGAGAGGCTGTAAGGAGCACAGGTGGTCTATTGAAATGTCCAAGAATTGCTCACTGACACCAGAGGGCAAGAAAACTGGGAGATGCAGGAGCAGTAGGGCTTCAGAAGTACCTCAAAGTGTCAAGAAGCATCTGAGCACTTCAAAACTCAGACAAGCTCCAGGCCTATAAACATCATGAGGTGGGCACTAGGATAGAGTAGAGAGCCCATGGTGGTATGAATTAAATGGACAGCATCAGACCATGTGGTTAGACTGCTCATACGTGGACCTCTCAAGAACATTTATTTCTCTGCCAGTGGCTAACTAAATGCTGCTCTAAGCCAGAATGGAGGAGGTAGAAAAGAAAGTCTGTAGATGGATTTGTAAAATTATTAATGTTTCACCCTCTGCCCCCAGCCTGGAGGATCCACTGGTCATCAAGGCATGTTGATGCCACCAGAAACATGGGCAATTACCAGAGAGGCACAAAACTGTAAAGGGAAGCATTCAGATTGACTCTGAGTCCCTTGGATGAAGCTGTGCAGCAGGAAGATATAAGCTACTCCAAAGCTATGGTCTCCTAGAAGCATCCACATGATAATTGTCTGAGTGAAGTCAACCTGATCAGGAGTGACGGAGTAATAAATCCCTACTCATAACCCTCCAAAATCCACAGAGAATTGAAAAGGAAGAAAGTCACTTTCGCATATTAGTTAATTCCAGTTAACAAGAGCAAAATATTCGATGGTTTGTTTATCTTTCTCTCTTTCAAGTTTGCAAAGACACTAACTCACTCTCTTTCTCACAGCAAAGATCCACCCAAGCGTGTAGATGAAAGGATGCTTACAACCCTTCCCTTAAGTGTTAAACTTATAAAGTAAATCTGAGCAGAATACATATGCAAGGAGCCCATTCAACAGGGATGGTTGGCTTTGTTAGAAGCCTGAGGATGAGGAGCCCTCCACTGCCAACACTGAATACAAACCAGCTATCACCCTGGCCTGAGGCAGCTGGTCCCAACCCAGAAGGCATTTGTGTAATGACAGTTTTCTATATGCATGCTCTCTGCCAGAAATTATGGGTTCCATAAAAAAAGAAAATAGCAGCATGATTTTAGTTAAAAACCAATTTACATTCCACATTTCTGCTCCATAGTAGAGTTGATTGAGGCCCTTTGGGATCAACTCTCATTCAGTGGTACCGAAGCTCGTTAAATAAAACCATGATTTGTGCAAAAATAGTTACTTACACACTTGCTTTACAAGTTTCTTAAATATTATTTACCTTTCTCAGTGGTTTAACAGGCAGAGACGCCATTGCTGCATTGTGGCTGAATTCTGCACAAGCCAGAAAGGAGCCGATTTAGTCTCTTGAAAATTGCAGACTAGGTCATGTTTGGAAATCAAAGTTGGCCTCAAAAAAAGTGCCTCTGAGACAACAGGAGGTAATGGGGTTAGGGGTAGAGGCTCTGGGCACATGGGCAAGGTAGAGGTGAGGTGCATATGTATGCCTAAACCACAGAGCCAACAACACTGAGAGCATGAAATCCAAACTGAAATAACCAATTTTTTTTGGACTTTGGGCCACACCTGGTGATGCTCAGGGGTTACTCCTGGCTACGCGCTCAGAAATTGCTCCTAACTTGTGGGACCATATTGGATGCTGGGAATCAAAGCGAGATCTGTCCTTGGTCAGCCATGCGCAAGGCAAACGCTCTACCACTGAGCCATCACTTTAGCCCTAAAATAACCAAATTTTCAAATGTATGTTCAAGGAGGTAGGCTGAGAACTTGGGATCATTGGTAAAGGGAAGCTGATGGCTGGTGGAGGGATTAGGGCTGCAACACTTCATGTCTGAAACTCAACTACCAATACCTTTATAAATCACAGTGTATTGATTAAAAAAACAATTTTTAAAAAATGTCTCTGAATCTATAGAAATCTCCTTCACTAAATTTATGATTCATAAATCCAAGAGGACAGAGGTCAAAGGTTATTATACATAGAAAGAAGAGCAGGAGGACAAGTGCCTGGTTTTAGGACTCACAAGAAGTTATGCCCTATTCCTACCAACACTTGTTATGCAAAATCCCACAACTCTAGCCACTTTGTGCGTGAGCATTATCAACTTCCCAGCATTGTGCACATTTGCATCCCCATCTGGGTTTCAGAAGAGAAGTTCAGACTGATTTGACTTTTTTCAGAAAAGGCTAGAGCGTCTACACACTCAGTATCAGAAACACTTGCCACAACTTCTAGCAACTTCCTAAATTTCACCAGTACCTTTAGCCTTCAGCAGGCAGCAGAATGCTTTGTAGGGTTTTTGAACACAGACTGCTGAGCCCTACCACAGATCTCACTAAGGAGGTTTGGGGCTTGTGTGAGAGTACAAGAGTACAACTTTGTTCTATATCCCTGGATGCTGCAGGAGCTGTGGACTGGATAAAATCAGATTTAGAACTATTTTGTACAATGAGATTCTTACCAGAGTAGCCTAAGGCCTTCAGGAACTCCCAGGAGGTTCTATATTAATTCCAGGTAAGTGTATGGTCCAAAATGTCTACACCACCAACCTCTAGAGCCCACATGTTTAGTATTTAGAGGCTTTCATAATATTTCTCTTTGGTATATGTTTCCCTGCCTGCTTTCCCACCTAAGACCTTTCAGGTAGGAGGTGCTGTTTAGATCTGAATAAATAGGAATTAAACTGGGGGGGGGGAGGCAGGGTTCTTTTGCAGCTGGCTAGAAAGCTCTGGAGTTTTGGAGCAGCTGGTAGCTGGGAAAGGATTTGGTGTTCTACCTTCCTGCCTCTTCTTATCCTCCTGTCTGTGTGGATTATTTACCTCAGATCTATACAACACAATTTTCCCTGTCCTAGGTGGACAGGGAAATGGGGTTTTCCTCTCCTTTCTGGGAGCTCTATGGGAATCAAACCTTACCAATCTCCTAGAAAATGTCGCACTATACCCACATTGGGTTTTTTCTAGCAAAACTTTTCACACACACTTCAGAGCCAGGCTCCTCAAATCCATAATTAAGGCCTAATTTGTCCATTCCCTCATGAAACCCTCCCTATCTCAGCCATCCTCTAAAAGATACAGTGTCCTTTTGACATCCAATGAATAATATTTCCATTTTTCTCTTAAAAATCGTCCATGTCTCCAACTGGAAACAATTCTATCAAATTCAACTGGATCACTGATATAGTGCAGCCAAGAACTCAACAATTAAATGCAGAAACCTATAGCAACATGCAACTTGATTAAAAAAAAAAAGAAATCAGACTGCAAAGGTAGCAGTTTTCCAGATTGTCAGGTTTGTGACATTCCGAAAAAGGGAGACCTCCGAGGAAAAATAGTGGCTCTGCATTGGTAGAAGTGGATGGAGATGCAAATTGCCTGCAGTGGGGCAGAGGGAGTCTTAGAGTTCAGATCTTGACTAAAGTTTGGCTATACAGCTACGTAGTCGTGTCAAAAAGAACACAACTGTAGTGTCTGGATCCCAAGTTTTACTTGCATGCCCATGATACATTTGTAGACCTAATTGAAAACCATAGACATTATCTTTTGTCAAGAGATGATGGGGAATTTCTTTTTAAATCCAGTGGGGAGATTGGTCACATCTGTTGTTCCTTGGTGCTTACTCCTGGATCTGTACTCTGGGATCATTCCTAGAAGCTCTTGAGGTACCATATGCAGCATCAGGCTTTGAACTCAGGTCAACCACGTACAATATAAGTCTTATTAATACACTATTTCTCCGTCTTCCTAATTTCTTAACATAAAAATTAATTGGTAGATAAAAAAAGAGATAGCATAGGGTCACATACAGAACTAGGTACAAAACACAGTAAGGCCCCAAGCATACTGACTACATGGAACTCTCTTGGAACAACTGAGAGCCTCCATGAAAATCTACCCAAAACAGAAACAAGAGGGACAAAGAATCATACACCTTTCCATCACATGCTATCCCCTCAGGAAAAGTTTTTTTAAAACTTTGTTCAATTCATACATTCTGGCCCTTTTCTCCTACCTGTTCCCCAAAGAAGATCTGTGAGTGAAAGATTGGCAAAGGGAAAACTAGGGTTTCTAAAAGGAAGAAATTGAACTGTTCTTTCTCTCATGAGCTAGCAGAAAACTCTAGAATTGTGCATCTCTGACCCCATTACCAATATGCCAACATTCCTCTAGAAAATGTCAGCCTTATGGCCCTTGGGAGACTTGCACATGCAATGTATAAAAATGTACTTTCAGGGGAGACAGCTCAGTGGATGGATTGCAAGCCCAGAGGCTCAGAATCCCAGTTTGATCCCTGACATCACTTGGACTCCTGAGAATCACTGAGTATAGCCTTGGTGGCCCTAAGCACTGTTGGTGGGGGGAAGCAAAATCAAGGAACATAAGTTAAAAAAAAAGATGTATTTGCTGCCATGGTGTGTAAGCTTGTAACACTCTCTTCTAATGGGGCCTCCTCTCCTAGTGCCCAGCAGGGTATCACTTTTCTAAGACCCATTCACACTTCTCAAACTGAAGGCTCTGTGACTAATGCCAACCAATAGACTATGAAAAGTCACATGCCTCCATAACAATGGGGGTGGAGTTCACTGGGTAGTGTAGAATGTTCTAGCACTCTAAGTTGCAGCCATCAGAGAACAGACTGTAAGTGAAAAAAAAAAAGTGCTCAGGACTTGCTCCTGGCCCTCTGGAGACTTGCATGAATGAGAAATGAGAAATGGCTTTTGTTGTTGTCTGTGTTTGCTGTGGGCTTGAGGGGGACTGATACAAAAGCTTTTGGAGTCAAAGGCCCATATTTAAGCACCAGGTATCTTGTTAACTAAGAAAGGTCATTATTTCAGTCTCCTACTCAGCTTGTCTCAGGCAAGGATTATTCAATCCACAGCCTTGAAAACTTGGATATAAAAAGAACGTTACACTCCCTTGATATAGAAAAGGTCACGGGTGAGTCAGTCTCACCTTCATGTCATTACAAGCTTGAATTGGCTCTTGACTTCCATGGGGAACTGGGCATTGTAGAAACACAATGAATCTCAATTTCCTAGTCATCGGCACCACCTGGGGTGATGATTATCCCAACATTCATAGCTTTGGAAGTCCTGAGCTCATTCTCTGGAAAGTCTATGGAAATTTACTCTTCCTTTGCATTTCAGAGTATTCTGAAGGCAGCAAGCTGAAGACAGAGAGGCGCTGAGAAATTCCTAAGGAGGACATAGGGGTGGGCATCTGGGTAGAAGAACTGAGTCAGTTATACCCAACTTGAAGTGGCAGGAGACAACAGTCACTTTCTATAACAAGGGCTGTCCAGTAGCACTCCACACACTGATGGAAAGACTCCAGACATATACTGGCCTCTGGTGGCCACTAGAACTACAGCAGGAAGACCAAGTACTGAACATTTATCACTGAAAAACACCTGCTGTGACACTGGTGATCACTGTGTTGAATCCTGCACAACTTCAGCAATGAATGGGACTGAGGAAGATGTAAAGAGCCAACTATGCCTAGCCTCTTTGGCAGGGTCCCAGAAAAGATTCCAAACTTTCCAAACTAGTCTTTAACACAGTCTTTAACACACCAACCAACCGCCAATATATCAACATCGCACACTTAAGAGTAGTTTCATCCATACAAATGGCAGCACTGGCATTAATGTATTAGTCATGGCATTCATAATAAAAATAATAGCTCCCCCAGATTTTTTAATTCATTTGGATCTGGCAAAACAGCTACTTTTATAGTATCAATAGGATCAGGAGAGCTCAATGAATCCAGCCACATGGTTTGCTACTGTGTCAGGAAATCCAGTGGTGTTGGGTAACGAAGAGTCCCAGATCTCAGTGTCTCTACACCAGAAATCTTTGCTCATTCATGAGAAGTATCTAAGTGGATCATCAGGTGGGTCCTTTCCTCTATAGTGTCAGTGTCAACACATAAAGCCCAGCAACTGTACACAGTTTCTTAATCTTTCCCCTTCCCTGACTGTAAGGAGGTGAACTGATGGAACCTAGAACAAAGGTGCCTCAGAAATCCCTGATCTTGTTACCCACGTGACCAGAGGCACCCATGCCCTGAGGACAAAGGAAATAGACAAATACTAAAGTAATTCAAAGCAGCCCAATACATCCAGCCAGAAAGAAAATTATAAAGCAACTTGCCTTTGTGTTAGCAAAAGATTAATATGATTACAGCTGATGTTTTATTTATGCTTGCTGAGTAAAATTTATAAGACCCTGTTTGGATCTTGTGCTTTCAGTATAAACATGTGCTCAGGTCTACCTTTTTACCCCTCCCTATTACCTGTCCCCAGCTTATGCTAAAGAGTGCTTGCAATTGTAATTGGTGGAAAACCTGTAACACCCCCTGACGTATTTCGCCCTTAAAAGCTGATCTCCCCGGGCAATAAACCCCTTTTGAACAGCATGCGTTGTCTTGAGGGTCCTTCTTACTAACTTCTTAAGTTTTCTTCACAGATCGGACCTGCTCGAGTAAACTCACAAATTACTAGCGACCCTCATTCCCACACCCCCGCGGGTTGGTAGTCCCCCACTGAAGGTTGCACCTGACCTCATCAAACTTAAAATAATGCTGAAGAATAAAATCCTCCCTTGGACCTACCCAGTGAAGACAAAATATAAATTGACCCAACTGAAAAGGTAGAGCAGGAGATAGCTGTGGGTCTCCAATTACACCTTCCCCTGGGCACTGTTGAGGGCAGAGCAGTTGTTCAGAACCCAACCATGTGGCTTTAATATTAACACAGGTACACTGCTAAGCATTGCAGAAATACAGCCCATTCCAGTCCTTGCCTCTGTCTAACAGACAATGATCCTGAGATGCAGCAAAGATGAATTATTTTTTGCAAAGATAATACAATTGTAAGCAAAGGCAATTTAGCTAATCACTAAATCCATCCTGAAAATCAGTGTTTGGAAAGAAGTTAAAGGGCAACAGCACCACAAAGAGGTGATTGAATGTGCAACTGATCTATATAGAAATCTATAAATGAGTACTTCTGTGTTTTTTATATTCCAGTTAATATGTTCAATATGTATATGTAATTGTTTATACTGTGTATGATATATAGGTTACAATTTCAAAAGAGGTATACTCTGAATCAATTAGCATATGTTTAGGGTCATCGTATATGTATGTTAATATCATTCGAATTACAGTAGATTCTAACATACAGTCTATAAGAATAGCAGAGAGCTTTGACCCACAGTAACCCTCAAATGTATCTCCCTGAAATTGGAACTCTTATTTTATTTTATTGAAATAATTGTGATCTATAGAGTCCTTCATAATTGAATTTTAGATATACAGTGAGTCAGGGCCCTTCACACCACCAATGTCAAATTTCCTCCACCAATGGATCCACCACTATCCCACTACCCTTTGCCCCCTGGCCTGCCAGTATAATAGGCCCCTTTGAGTTTAGATTGTTAAAGTTTAGGTCCCTTGATTTTATTATCATTTACTTTGGCTTGGATATTTAGTTCTGTCCTTAGTTATTTCACCACCAATGCATCCGAGAACACTTGGCCTCTGGCCCCCAGTCTTTCTTTATTCCTTTCTTCTTAGTTTTATAGAAAAATGCTGGAATATATGATAAAATAAAGTAATCCGTGCCCCAAGGTTCTATAAAAAAGGCAGAAAACCTGATATAAAAATAAGAAATAAAATAATGCAATAAAAAAAAAACTATGTGTGCTTGGCAGTTTTTATTGTTTGCTGTGGTGGTTGTTTTGGTTTTTGATACTTTTTTGGCATAGGCACAACAAAATATGGGGGAAATAGAAAGGCAAACCTTTGACCAAAAAACAGGGAGATCTGACCCATGAAGCCTCCTGGTATAAGATTGACTACAGGCTCCGGGCATACTACATTGTCTAATCCCAAAGTTGTTCTCTGTGGTCCCAATGAAAAGCTCTTCAACATCATGTTTGTTGTGGTAAGATTTCTGTAGAGATCCTGGTTTCTGTACAGATCCCATGTAGAGGTCAGGGTAATACAGAGCATCTGATTTCATCTCACCATAAGGTGGGAATGCAGAGAACGCTGGCCTGAAACAAGGTTGGTGCTGTTACCAAGTCATCAGGGTATCATATGAATCCACTCTGAAGCAAGCCAATGCCAAAACAGCATTAGAACCTTCCCTGGTAGAAGTCTGATTCCTGGTGCTGGTGTAGAAAACCATTATGATTTCATAGATGGGATCCAACATTCAGGGGGGAATGGCCAATGTCTGATCTTCTGAAGCCTAAGCCAAGTCACTATGCCAAATGTTTAGGGTGTAAAGCCCCATTGCAATATAAAATGTATGTATTCCTATTCCCTATTAGATAAGAACTTGTTTGCACATGTAAGATTTCCACATTTTAATGTGTCATGCAAAAAGGAACAATGCCATATGGTACTACTGGTACATATGGGGGTAAAAATACAAGCTAAGCCATCCAGATAACCTAGTTCTAACATTAACTTGGAATACTAGAGAAACTTATCTACTAGAGTTTCCTACTAGATAGGTCCAAAAATGTAAATGGGGAAAACTGTCGCGGGTAAAAATACAAGCTAAGCCATCCTGATAACCTAGTTCTAACATTATTAACTTGGAATACTAGAGAAACTTATCTACTAGAGTTTCCTACTAGATAAGTCCAAAAATATAAATGGGGAAAACTGTCGCTACATAAGAAGATAGACAATAAGGTTATGCCTATTAAAAAATACATCTAAAGAAATATTTGAAGGATATATATGTCCCCTCTATGTCTTTTGAAATAGTCTGGGGGGGATAAAATCTGGAGCACAGCTTCAGCCTGTGATATGGTCTTGTGGAGTCTGAAAAATGGCTCCCAGGAGTCACATATAAGGTAATGTCCTCAAGCTGGGAGCTTCTCCGAAACCAAATATGGTAGCAAGCAACAGTCCACAGCAAAGGAAAGTAGGGGGAAAGGGTCACCAGGAGCAAATCAGCAGCAGTGGAGGTGGCAGCTTTTTCTCAGACTGAGTCAAGAAAAGCTGGGATTCTATATTTTCACTTTGGGAGCTGGTTGGCAGCTGGCTGGGGTGAGGGGAACATTCCTCTGAGTGTAAAAATGGTTAAATGGGGTAAATAACAGAGCTGGGGTGAAAGAGTGAAGGTCTAGAAAAGAATCTGTAAGGTGGTAAGTGGAGGGGAGAAGGAAGACTTATATATATAACAATAGTAAGGAAATATGTAGCATAGAAAGACAATATGTATATTACAGATGAACATTAGACAAACATTGAGATGACCAACAATACATTCTCACACACACATAGACTCTGGAGATTGATCCATGGGTTACAGAGTGCTTAAAAATATATAAAGTCAGAAAGTCAGATGTAATGGTTTGACATTTTCTAAGCCAATCATAATTAATGAGGGTAAACTTTACTAGAAAAAAGAGCTTCATGGATTCGATTGTGTATAGAGCATTCTTATAAACAATCATAATTTTCAAGTCTAGAAAATCAAGCGATATGGTAATGATTACTATAAGAATAGTCTCAGTCTTGAGCATCCAGGTTCCTTTGCTAAAAGCAGATTGAAATGAGAAGCATTATGGTAGAATGGTAAACTCCCTAAAATTGAAAACAAATTACAATAACATACTCAATGAATGAGCTCTGCAGCAGGAGTTGTTGGCCTGCAGTTGCATATTCCATTGTTATCTGTGGACATAAACATTAGATTATATTAGCAGACATAATCAAGTGGAAAATGAATAGATTAAAATGTTTTGACAGTACATTCTCTTAATGAGCACTGTCTTATGAATCTAACAGAGTATAGCATTGCAATGTGGGTCTAGGACTACCAACTTATATCTCCAAGTACCACTGTGGACAAAATGATCAAGAAGTGATTATTTTAAAAAAGGGATTATAGTGCTTTGGCACAAGGGAAACATTTTGTACTTTTGCATCTGTTCTAGGAGGCAGCCATGAAAGACCTCACCCAAAACAGCTTATAAGGGCACGACAACAGAGTTGCATCCTTTATACAAGTAAATTATCAAGTACCTAGGAATCAACCTAACAAGAATGTCCAAAATTATCAAGTACCTAGGAATCAACCTAACAAGAGAGGTGACAGACTATATCAAGAAAACTTCAAAAACACTTCAGAAAAAAATCAACAAAAACCTGAGGAAATTGAAGAATATTCCATGTTCATGGATTGGAATAATTAATATAATCAAAATTACCTTTTTACCTAAACTACTACATCGATTCAATGCAATCCCTATTCAACTTCAGACAAACATCTTCAAGGACTTGGAACAATCAAGTATAAAGTTTGTGTGGAACCATAAAAGATGTAGAATAGCCAAATAATTACTGAAAAACAAGAAACTGGGAGGCATATAATTACCTAATTTGAAGCTCTACTACAAAGCCATAGTGATCAAAACAGCATGGTATTTGAAAAAGGACAAAGTTTCGATCAATGGGTCAGAATAAAATATTCAGTGACAAACCCACAAGCATATGGTCAACAAATCTTTGACAAAGGAGCTAATAATATGAAATAGAACAAAGACAGTCTCTTCAACAAATGGTGTTTGAACAATTGAATAACAATATTTAAGATTTAAAGACTGATATATATCTCATACCTTACACAAAAGTCAATTCAAAGTGGATTAAAGATCTTTAAATTAGGGGCCGGGAAGGTGGTGTCTGCCTTACAAGCGCTAGCCAAGGAACGGACCGCGGTTCAATCCCCTGGCGTCCCATATGGTCCCCCCAAGCCAGGGGCGATTTCTGAGCACATAGCCAGGAGTAACCCCTGAGCGTCAAACAGGTGTGGCCCAAAAACCAAAAAAAAAAAAAAATCTTTAGATTAAATTCGAATCCATAAAATTCATTGAGAAAAACATAGGTAGAACACTCCAAGACATGGACCTCAAAGAAGTCTTGGATGAAAGGCTGTCAACGGCAAGAGTTATAGCATCAAACTTAAATAAATAGGACTACATCAAACTAAAAAGTTTCTGTATGGCAAAAGAAGCGTGAACTAAAATTAGAAGGCAACTAACTGATTGGGAAAGAATTTTTACAATCAACACATCAGATAAAGAGTTGATTTTTAGGATATACAAAATACAAAGGTTAACTCCACAAAACTCAAAATCCCCAATAGGATATGAACAGGCATTTCTCAGAGGAGGATCAACAGATGGCCAACAGACATATGAAAAATTGATCATCACTTATCTTTAGTGAAATCCAGATCAAGAAAACAATGAGATGTCATCTTACACCAGTGAGGTTGGTGCTTATCAAAAATACTGGGGACATTATCTGTTGACAAGGATGTGGTGAAAAAGGAACACTCCTCCAGTGCTGGTGGGAATGCTGCTAACATGATTTCTGTGTCCTTCAGTTCCATTTGTATAGATTCTCTCATCTTCTGAAAGAGTTCTTCTTTGAGTTGGTTGAATTTTTTTCTCTATATATTTCTTAATTTCACAGGCTAGTGACTCCTTGATTTCTACTGCTAAATCATTAAGTGTTGATTTGAGGTCCTCATCTATAAAGCTCAGGAGTTAGGTGGACTTGGAGATTTGCCAGGATTTCTCTCCATATCCCCCACAATCGGTGTCTTCCTTAGCTTCCCCATTGATCTTTTCATTTAGTGGTTTGGAATGCTGGAGTATCAGGGTGTTTAAGAAAGTGATCTAATAAATTGTATGAAATGTGCTCTTGAGGTATATCTTCTTTAGAGATTATTTTTCTAAACTAGCAAGGTGGTAGAAGTATGATAAAAAGTATTTCATACTTGTTTATTGATTTGTTTTGAGCTGCATATTTTCTAAGAAAAAGAAGTGCTAGATCCAATCTGCCAGAAACTCTACAATATAAATTGTAATGACTTTGCACAGATGCACTAGTGTCTGCACGGTTTGGGAAAAGGAAGGCTGATGGGAGGGAGGGGGGTTTCAGCCATGGCACTGGAACCAGAAGGAGGCTGATGGAAGGCTGGAAAGAAGGCCCTATTTGTGCTTGAGGGAGGGTATTAGGATGAAAGTTTGCCTGTTCCTGCCCAGAGATAAACCTGACTGTCCCCAGGGTACAAAGGATCAGCAATGGTGCTGGGACCCAGAAGGAGGCAAAGAACAGACCTAAAATGACAGCCCCATTTGCATTTGGTGGAAGGGATTAAGACATGAAGTTTCTTATTTTCTCCCAGACACAAACCTGGCTGGCCCTAAAGAGCAAACCATCAGTGATGGCAGTGAAACCCAGGAGGCTAGAGATTGGAACTCTTGGCCAGGCCTGCAAATGCATCTCCCATTCCAGTGCCCATGCCTGATGCTACCGCACCTTTCCACTCAGACCTAGAAGATCTCAGGAGCCTAAGATCACAACTCATAAGGTAACCAAACCATCTCTGCCTAGTTCAAGTCTGTACCCTGAAATAGGGAGCCAATGTCACAAGGGGTCCTACAGAACTCTTATCTCCAGAGCAGCCCAGAGTTCCTTCTATACCATGCTACCATGAAAAGCCATGAAGACTTCCCCATGAGCTAGATCCAGGGTGGACAAGACCTAGAAATTAGCAGCCCCTGCTTCTTCTCAGCACCCAGAGATCTCTCTCTCTCACACACACACACACACACACACACACACACACACACACACACACACACACACACACCAAGTTCCCTCCACAAAAGAAATTGTTGAGAAACTGAAATTGGCATCTATCAGGCCTTGCAAGTCGAGAAGCAGGTAAAAATAAGCCCTTTCATCTCAAATTACTTTAATTAGTTCAAGAGGTGCTTCAAAAGGAGATGCTAATCGGGGCACTCAATGTACCCAAACTCCCAAAAATTCTCAAAAACATTCATTCAAGCATCTCCTTTCAGAGACTAAAAAGCCTCTTTGGGGCTGGGATGTCATTATGGGTCTTTATCCCCTCCTTTAATAGGATTGGAACTCCAAAGAAAGGAGAGAGTAGGTGTGATGATTTGTCTAGCTGCAGGGAACACAGAGCTTTTGGAGTGCACTAGTGAGCTCTGGGGCAATGGCAGAACTCACTCCTTCTTCTAACCACACTTGCTTCCTATGCTGTGCCTGTAACCATCATATAATCCTGGACGGTGGCTGGTTTTGATTCTGTAGATTGTTTTACTAAGGAAACTGAGGCTCAAAGAAGTTGAAGGCAAGACCCAGGGATCGCACAGGGAACAGTATAGAATGAATAATCCAGGGCAAATAATATATAGTTGCAGGAGAGAGAGAGAGATTATAGCAAGCATCTCAGGACCCACCTGCTGGGAGAAATAAGGGGACTGAAGTTGAGGAGAGTGGCAGCAAGCAACCTTTCCCTGCAGTGAACAAGTATCTGACAGAGGATCTGTGACCAGTAGCAAAAGCAGTGGTTCTGGGGAGCAAAACTTGGTGGGTCCATTACCTAAGGACTATTCAAGGACAGAGTATCAATTCTATGGTGGCTTTCTGGAAGAACTAAAAAGAGACCCTTGTAACCAGCTCTGGCTTCTGAAAGCATATGACACACTATATATACTGCACAGCACTATCCTAAATTTTTATCCTCCATGAATGCAGCCTCTGCCCTGGTCAGGTCCTCCTGGCTATAAGTACTGAACTATGCTTGGCCCAAGAGGGATAGAAATCCCTGACACTGGGCCCTGCCAAAAGCCCTGCCAAAACTGTGAGGGCTGCCTTTTCCCACAGGACATTGGGCAGCCTCTGCCTCCCCCCATCTCACGGTGAACCCTCTGAATCCATATCTGTTTCCCTTGAGACCAGAGTTGGCTAAGTGCCTAGCAGTCATCATAGTGCAAAGAACCCAGAGAAAAAAAGGGTGTTGGGGGAAGGGGCCGCTCTTAACATCAGCAGCCCTGCAGATGGCAGGAGCAACAGAAATCACCCTACGTGGCTAAAAGGCACGACAGAGCATCTTTCTTAATTTGTTCGATCGAATTTAATTAAGCTCCGCACTCACTCAGTGGGTTCAGCATATGTTCAAGCTTACAGTGTGTGCCCAGCATGGCACAGAAAGTCTAGAAAGCACAGAGGAATCTCACCCACTCCTTGCCTCATGCCTAATCTGACCTGAGACCAGGAACTTGGTGAAAATGGTTTCTGCTGAGGTAAAGGTGAGACTGGAGCTGATTGGGTTAGTTCTGAGACTGACCGCCATATTGGTATTGCTAGGAGTTGTAGAGAGAGTTGGTGCGGATAGTAAGAGTGAGTTTGGTGATGGTGACAATGGTGAAGAGGACGGAATGATGGTAGTGATGGTGAAGTAGTGAGGTAATTCTAAGGATCAGGATGGCAGTGGTGGTGTAAGAGGAAGTAAGAGGAAGTGGTGAGGATCAGGGAAGGATGACAGGGACATGGATGAATAATTTTCCTTCTGCATCTGGACACTTTGAGACTTATGTGGATCCAGGCAGATTCACTACAAGTGACAGACACATGCTCCTCTCAGCAGCTCTGTTTCTGAGCAATACTGAGGAGGACCCTTCTACTCAAGCTTAAAGTTGCACCCCTGACACACTTTGTCACATTTTGGCACACTTTGACACACTTTGTCACAGACATGCCTTGTCGCATTTGTCACCTGTCCAAACCCCCTCTTCAACTGCTCTCCAATCTATATGTGCTATTAGGCTGGTTTCTGCTACCTGCTACTGGAGGTACTTCAATCATTTCATTTCTAAGGACCCATTTCTTCTCTTAGCTAGAGGGATACTATTGTTTATGGGATCCTCCTCAACATGCAGAGCCCCTCTCGTGTATGGAATCCCTCTCATGGATAAAACCTTACTCCACATATGGAAGCCCTCTCCTTACACAGAACCCCTCTACACATACAAAACCTTTCTCCATATGTGGAACCCACCTTCATATGCAGAACCTCTCTCATGTACAGAACCCACCTCCACATATACATACCCAACAGAACTTGTTGGCATATATGCAGAACTCCTTTACACATAGAACTGCTCCCCATGTATGGAATCTCTCTTCTTTCTTCCAAGCCAGTATCCCTATCCCAGGAGTCCCAGTTTAGCATATACATCCCCCCAAGGACTCTCTTCTGGCATCAGCATGCAGCATGAGAAGTCTGTAGGAATCACATGTTACACCCTATGTCGTCTCTACTCTCTGCAACCCTCGTTGAAGTCTCTTGAATCTTTCACAGCCCAGGAGCATAGATCAGACTTTAATTTTCCTCACATTGTGGCCTGAGATCAAGTAGTTCTGTGGCTTTGGGATCTTGGCTGCTCCTTGTGATAGCAAGAGAGAATTGAGCTGCATTCCTTTTGGTCTTTGTGTTTCCTTTTCAATATTGCTTGAGTCACACTGACCTCCAAAACCTTCATTTTCTCCCATTATCTTCTTCTGTATCCCTATTGTTTCCCATCAAAGGATGCCCTTCCAAGATTGTGTCTTGAGAAAGGTCTCCTACCCCTAATATGGGGCAAATGGGGCAGAGCAGAATGAGGAACAAGGAGGAATAACTTTCCCCATCTACCTGGGTAAAACCAGGAAAAGAGGTAACAGAAAGATTCCTGTCCCAATTTGCACAACAGTCATAATAAAGTTCCTGGAGATGGAAAATAACATTGCCAATGACTTCACATTATGCAATCGCTGACTAATCACTTATTCTTTCAGAGAAGTCTGAGTACATTTGCCCAACTTCATGGGGCAAAAGGAAACCCTCAGAATATAAGTCAAAGCCAGGGTTCCCCTCTCTCCTCCTGCATAAAAAGCAGCATCAATATTAGAAACTTGAATTGGTGCCAATTCTATTTCAATTTTTTTTTCTGTACCCACCTGGGCCCAGTAATGTTTTGTTACCTCCAGGGAATGAAAAGATAATTTTTATCTGTGGCTCTCACTGTTGGGAAGCTGTACTGTACCAGCCATTGAAAATTCTGTGTGAGCCAACACAGATAAAAACAAGTGAGCCAGGACAGAGTGAAAGGCAGGATGGAGGGAGACTCCCCCCCCCCTCGGGACTCACAATACACTAGAAGCAAGAGAGAAGATCAATGAAATGCTGATATCCTCAGAGAGAAGAAGGGGTGTGGTGACAGATATTTCTGAGTGGGGTGAGCAGCCATATCTACAGAAAGAGTATAATGACAAGCATCCTTAAAAGTCCATGGCTCTCAGCACCAACAATGGCTGTGCTTCCTAGTACTTAGCTAGTTCTATTAGATCTATATTGTGGTCCTCTCTGCTTCAGAGCTGTATTCTTGACTAGAAAGACAGATTACACTTTCCACTACAATACCACTTTCTTGGACCATCATCTGCCAGATAGCATCCTCATCATTGCCAGAGAAAAACATAAGATTCCAAATTCTGATCCACAGGAACCTGACAACCTTTCCTGATTATGGTTGAAGGTTTCTTGCCAGCAAGACTATTTATAGAAGTTGTCATTTCCAGATGCAGAGAATACAATGCATAAAAGCAAATGCACATCCTGGCTCTCCTCTTTCTTTCTTTCCTTCCTCCTCTTCTTCCCTGTGGCAATGCTACACTTCCTAAATCAATTCTTGCTCCAAGCTCAACACCTACCAGTGTTCCTATAGAAACTACATCTTCTGAGCTTGTAGGTGAGTTGTTCTCCAGATCTGAGCCATCACCATTTTCCAACCCTCTCCCCATCATAGTCTCTTTGGATTTGGCATCCTGAGAATTCATGAAATCAGACTTTCATCTCTGGGATATGAACTGTTTAACTACCTTCACTACACTCAAAGTGCAGCCCCATGAAACTCTGAACCCCATGCTTTCCAATGTTCCAGATCCAATCTGGTTCTCTCCAACACACCATATAAGACCTCTGATGGGTCTTTAGGTGAGACTCCAGTGGCTTGTGCTCTGTGTTTACTCTCTGTCTTCATGAATGCAAACGCACTGTTCTTAATTTAGTACTGGCATGAAATAGTCAGACCTGGTTGATTTTGCAGGCCAGCAGTGCATGGAATGACTCTTCCCAGATGACTTAATAGTGATAACTATGGGAGACCAGAAGACTAGCCAATATATTACCCATGTTTCCCTCTCACATAGGATACATACTGTGATTCTCTGTACTGTCAATAAACATGGCTCTCTGACTCTGTCCTCAAGATGCCAGTCGTGCTTCCCATGGCCCTGAGTTTGGGGGAGAGGAGGTGTTCTTGTTTTGGTTTTGGTTTATTTTACTTTGTTTTTATTAATCCTGCCTCTGAACTCATAAATTACTCTTGGCAGTCTCAAGGGACCATATTGAATGCTGAGAATCAAACCTGGGTCAACTGTGTGCAAGGCAAATGCCCTATCTGCTATGCTATCACTCCAACCCTAATCCCCTTAGGTTTTTTAGGACTGCGTCATGTGATTTATTCACCCTAGGGTGAAAGTAATGTGGTGCCATACACAGTGTAGCGAGGTCCCTTTCATTGGACATCACTGGGAGAACACCCATTCTCCCTCAAACATATTCAATTGTTTTAGTCAAAGAGTGACCCTCAGTCCAACTGAATCTGCCCCAAAATTACAACTATCATCACCTCCCTTCCAGAACAATCTAGAACCAGACTCTGCATAAACAGGAAAGTGAGAAGAACAAAAAAAACTAATTTCAAGTGTCAAAGCATATTATAACTGTGATGCTGATCCCCACCTCCACAAATAACAGTATTACCGTACTGAATCACTGCCTCATTACAAGACATACTCCAAAGGAGTGGGTCATTGTCCAATAGCAGTGGTACAAATCCCTGGGACATTGTCCTATGGCAGTGGTGTGTATGATGGAAAGACACCGGAAGAAGGCATCAGACATCTACCACAGTAACCTAGAGAACAACTCTGAAGGTAACCTCTCAATTGGTGCAGAAACGCACTCCCAAGGTTTACTTTTTTTTAAGCATGATGAAAATTTCATTTTATTTATTTATTTTTAATATAAAATTTTCACTGAAGCACCATGATTACAAGCATGATAGTAGTTGAGTTTCAGTCATAAAGAGAACACCCCCTTCATCAGTGCAGCATTCCTACTATCAATGCCCCCACTCCTTCCAAACCTCTACCTGTATTTGAGACAGGCATTCTACTTCTCTCACTCATTAACATGGTCATGCTAGTTATTAGTGTAGTTATTTCCCTAACTGCACTCAACACTCTTTGTGGTGAGCTTCCTATTGTGAGGCGGTCCTCCTAGACTTCATCTCTATTTTCTCTGGGCATTATTACAATAATGTCTTTAATTTTTCTTAAAAAACATAGATGAGGAGAATATTCTGTGTCTATCTCTCTCCCTCTGACTTACTTCACGCAGCATCATAGATCAAATGTCCCTTAGCATCTTTTCTATAAAGTTAACTTTCCAGAATCTTTTCACCCTAGAGTCAGTGGGCACTACTAGCAGCTGGACAGAGGCAAGTGCAGTCACATGGCAGGGACCCTGCACCCAGCAGTAGAGACTTGTGTAATCAGATCCCTGACCCCAGTCTCCCAGCAACACTGAGTGTAAACCAACATGGAGCCTTGCAGTTATATTTGCTGCTTGCTCCCAGAGGAGTGATGGGATGGGGAGTAAAAGAAATGGCTTTTTGTTTGAATATCCTTAAAGACTCATTTAGTGAAGCGAGCATCCCTGGCTCTAGTAAACATACCAAACTCATTTAAGCGGTCTCTAGCTGTTCTGAGAAATTGGAATCTGAAGTCTAGTAGAAAATTGACTCAAAGAGATCATAGGATATGAGATGCAGAGGACAGAGGCAGGTTTATCAATGAAGAAAACAAACATATGTGATCTAAGAAGGGCACCGTCTCTACATGACATCCCACTGAAGTTTGAAGACATGCTGCAGAAGGGACAAAGAGTGGGACATAAGGTTTATGGGGGCAGAAGTCTCAAAGTAATCCAAGCCCAACAGCAGTAGTCAAAAGGTGCCCCAGCCACCCCCTTTTGCCTCTTCCTCCAGCTTCTAACCATCTGTTAATGTGGGAACTTAAATATTAGAAGCAAAGGTATTCCCATAATATTTGGAATCAATGTGTTTGTGTTTTGAGGATAGGTAGAATGGCTGTCTCGAATGCAGGCAGGTGTGGGGGAGATGGGAGGGTGGCATTGGTGGTGAGAATGTTGCACTGGTGAAGGGTGGTATTCTATTTATGACTGAAACCAACTGCAATCATGCTTGTAATCATGGTATTTAAATACAGATTTTAAAAATGGAATTACCAGATTATAAGAATGTTCTATACTGCTTCTGTAAGTCTCCATTCAGTCTTTCAGAGGCTAACTCAGACAACATTCCCACCAACAATGAAAATAGTTCCTTTCTCACTGCATCCCAGCCAACACTGTGACCTTCACACGCAGACTATTCTTACTGGTGTGAGATGATCTTGCACTGTTTTGATTTGCAATTCCCTAATAAGAAGAAGTGATGAGCACTTTTTCATATGCCCATCCTCCTAAGTCAAACATCTCAAACAGTGATAAGTACAAGAACTTAACAGACAGATTCCTGGCAGGAGGAAAGGCTGAATTCATATTTTAGTAAAAAGGTTCCAAGCAATGACTCTTGGGATGTCATAACTGTTTAAACTACTTAGGCAGATGATTTGTATTAGATATTGTGATTTCTTAATCATTTTGTTTCCTGCAAGGATTGAGACTCCCAATTGTTGCCATCTTAATGAATTAAAATAATTTATCCTCTCTCCAGCAGAGAGAGAGGATCATGTAGGAGCTATATCACATGGTGGACAGTTTAGAATTCATTTTACTGAATTTGTTTATTCCTGCAGCATTAAAGACAGAAACATCCAGGATAATAATAAAGCAAATATTTAGCCTGGCATCTCTTTCCATCTCAGAAAACACAAAGTAAAGACAATGGTGAGGATGGGAGATACTCTAATTCCACAGTCTTCTCTCAAAACTTGCTGAGGTTACCTTAGACAAGTCAATCAAGAGCGACATGAAAAGCCAGTAACAAAAACTTCAAAGGGTTGCAAGGGGGTCAATGCAAGATGGAAAACTTTCTGGCTTTGTCCTCTGAGTCTAAGTTTAAGAGGGTAAAAAAAATATTATGCTACTTTTTTAATTTGATTTCAAGCCCTCTAAGGTAATAAAGTGGTATTGTTAAATATAGAATGAAAATTATTTTAATTTCATATGGGATTCAATGAGTCTGAAATTAGAAGATAAATATTAAGAAGAGTAAATCTCAATATCTGAAAAATATTGTGGTTGGTAGTAATAAAACCATAGCTTTTCTTAGTGTATTCTACTTATATATGTGGGAGAGAGAGAAAGAAATTCTCCCATGAATATAATGCTAAAATCTGAATTTTTTAGGGATGAGAAAATGCAATCTCCAACGAAGATTACCCCACAACTAATTGGTGAGATCTAGAGAGAGTGGAGCTTCTGGCCCTATCAAAAGTCATAGAGAAATTCAGAGATTTTTCTTTTCTGCATACAAAACAAAACCAGCAGGAGACTTCTGCTTGATACAACCTGCCAGATGGAGCAATAAGAAGAGACCATCAAACCAGGGGGAAAGCAGGCAATTCCTACCTAATGTTTCTAGTTCTGCAAATCATGCTCTAGATGCTGATACAAAATATGGATTATCTTCCATTTTAAAAAACAATAGGGTAAAAAAATCACAAAAAAAAGAAATTGGTAGAGGATGCACCAACAGTGACTTCCCTAAGATATTCCCAAATGATGTGTGTGTGCACCATGCCAACACTGAAGTTCGAATAGCTCTCCTTCAGTCATTTAAAGTACAATCCAGTGGCTGGAGAGATAGCATGGAGGTTGGGCATTTGCCTTGCATTCAGAAGGACTGTGGATAGAATCCCTGCAAGAAGAAGAAGAAGAAGAAGAAGAAGAAGAAGAAGAAGAAGAAGAAGAAGAAGAAGAAGAAGAAGAAGAAGAAGAAGAAGAAGAAGAAGAAGAAGAATCCAGCAAGAAAGCCAAGTCTTTGCTGAAAATAAAAATCATGAAAATTAGCGAGTCAAAAGATATACAATTAAAGTGAATAAATGATGGATGGATGGGTGAATGGATGAGTGAATGGATGGAAGCAGAATGGATGAATAAAGGGTGATGGATATATGAATGAATAAATACTTGATAAATACTTGATTGGTTAACAAATGGGTGATAATAAATGATGAATAGATGGATGGTGGATATATGAATTATGGGTAGATGATGAATGTAGAAATAATGGTATGGGGTCTGTAGTGTGAGGGTTTGACCTGTCCAAACATTTTTGGATTTTTCTCTGTATTCCCCAGACATAGTCACAAAAGCTGACGTGTATAGTGAGAATATTAGAGGGGTTTTTTGTGTCAACAGGTGTATTTGCAAAGTGGTTTAGGTCAACAAGCATTAACCTTAATCAGACATTGATCAGAATATCAATATCCTGTACAAGCATTGCAGTCTAAATACCACTTTTCACATCAACTAGGATTCATCTGGTTACTCTGCTGAGAAAAAAAATCTGCTGTGCTAAATAGGCATTGGTGACTCTCCTCCTCTGACTGTGAACAGGAATGTGGCCTAAAAGGGTCATTTCCACGCAGTTCCTGGGACTCATATGAAGGAGATTCCGACTGCTGGGTCTTTGGGGACCACCATCTCCATACCTCAGTACTTCTTCTAGAAAATAGCAACATGTGCTGCCCACAAAGTGAGGAAATTCGCTCTGGTATTGGTAGAGAAGATGCGCCAACAGCCTCTGTTATGACTAAAATCCTTATCTTTCTGAGCTCTGCAGAAGTACAGGCAACCTAGGACTTACAGCTTCTCTAAAGAAATCATGGGGTGGCTGTACTCTGCCTGCATTTCTAGGACTCGAGTATTTCTCTCCATCTCCATGGAAATCACCCAGATCAAAGTCACACACGCATGTTTTATTAAGGTTCCTCAGCCATGTGACATCTTGGAGGGCTTTGGGATGCCAAACCTTGCAAGGTGGAAACTGACAAACCTGACAAGGAAGCCTTGTGGTAGATACCTCTCCTACCCTCATTTTGGTGTCAAGGACAGGTACTCTCCCACCCTCCCTTGAAACTATGCAGATGGTTTCTTCCTTAGCTAGAATGTTATTGTCCTTCCTGTCATCAACTTTTGCTCTCTCCCTGCTCTGCTCTCGATTCTAAGGTCATGGATCCCTTCACCTTCTTGACCCCTGAATATATGCACTGTGATTGGGCTGGTGCCTATACTTCCTGTACCCCCTTTTATTGCTTGACAACACATAATGCTGTTTCTGGACAATGCTAGATGAAGCAGGGACAGGCTTCTGCAGGGAGGAACAAGAAGAGTTCTGTGAGATTACTAGGCTGGGCCCCGATTTACAACTTGGGGCTTTTCTCTCAGCCTCTCCCAGCACCCTTATACCAATTCCTATTACCAAAGCGCTGTTCTGCTCCTCTGTCTTGTTAGGGTTCCAGAAATTAGAGGGACATGACAGCACCATAGAACGTGACTCAGCAGATAGGTCACTCTGAGGAATTTCCTGGATGAGGACAGGACCCTCAGAAAAGCTGGGATCCTTTCAGGAAGCTTTCCCAGCTACCTTTCCCCTCTCATTTTCACATTGATGGTGGCCATGGCTGGGCTCCATCCCTGGCATACCACAACAGCTGGGCATTGTGTCAGGGAGGTGGGCAGCCAGTGGAGGTGGGATCCCCTTTTATCCATTTCCTTTCAGCCTTCTCTGGTCAAAGCTGGTGAGAAAAAATAACTAATGTTTCTCCTATCTGTTAGCTACATATGCCTATAGGATCTTGGTGAGCTCATTTAATCCTTCCAGGCCTCAGTTTACCATTTGGGACTAATACAATAATGGCATTCTCTCCTCTCCATTTAGCCAAGTGGAATAAAATGGGCTGAGATTTCAGGATATGCCAAGGGGAGGGAGAGGGGTTTCTGGCATTCATCTCTGCTGCTGCTGTTTTATTACCACTCAACATTGCCAGGATTCTGAGTTCTTTCCCTTGCCACATCTCTCCAACACATCCTGAAGTTTCACTTAAGATCTTGATCAATAACAGACATGGCTGTTTGATCTCATATCTTCCAAGACAAATAAAGACAGGGCCAAGGGCACAAGGTACTGGGGGAATGATGAAGTTAGACCTGGGTGGGGCAACACAGCTTATAAGCATGTGATATGAGCACAGCCATATCCAGTGACACATTCAGTTTCTACCATAGTCAGCAGGTCTAGACATACTGGCTGTCATTCCTACATAGATCATGGCATCTCTCTTTCTCAAAACAGAATGAAGCCATCTCAAAGAGACCATGATTTAGAAGCACAGAATGGACTATCCCCATGGTGATGCCATATGACCTCATGATCTGAGGGATGCCCAACACTACCCCTTGTTGAATCTATATGCTGGAATGTTCCTCTATGGGATAGTTCAAGAGTCTTCAAGAGTCACCCAGAGCCTTTCTCCTTGTCTGCAGAGTTTTGGACATTTGTTGCAAGTGTCTCAAGTGAACCCCATCATTTTAATATACTCCATAAGCTTGAAACCATATTGGCCATTGGAGTGATTTGTCATTTGAACTCCTGAGACATGGTCTTCTCACTCTGAAAACAGAGGAAAATTGTTCCATAAGAACCCCAGGTTCCCAAACTCTCCCACTGATAGGAGTCTCAAAAACAAAACATAAAAAAATCCCCAGAAACTTAATAAAATCCAAGTCCATACGCATTGACAAGGAGGTGCAGGCCAACAGAGACAGCTAGGAGTTAAGTCTGCTTTGTGCCTGGCACAGGCTTAACTGTGGTCCCCACAAAGTTATCTGTCCTAACTCACTAACTTCCCAAAGAAAACAGTATTTGAGTTTCAGCTGTCTCTATAAAGGTGGTGTTATTTAAATGTAGACAGTGACTTATAATGAGAACCAATATAACTGAAAGGTTCAGAGAGAAAAGTGGGGTACAGCTGCCCAAAGGAGATACATTATGAAGAGATCCCAGAGCAAAGTCCCCCAACCAAAGCCCTCATCAAGGGTCTCAGAATAAACCAGCCCTGTACTACTTCATCCAAGACTCAGTTGCAGAGCCATAGCTGATTTAGAAGAGATCAGGAAATGAAATGTAAAATGGAGGCACATTAGTGTCAGAATCTCCCGATCAACAAGACACCTGTTTTAACACAAAAACTTCAATCCAGAATCTATAAGGTGATAGAAATGTAAGAAGTCTGGATCACAGGAAGCTTTGAAGGCTTTGCAATGATCATTTGTATCCTAAATCCTGAGATTTAGGATTCATCTTTTTTATCACTTTACATTCCCACACTGCTTCTTTCCCCAAATGAACATGTTGTCTTTCCTTTTCCTTCCCTACCACTTCTATACACTCAACACAGAGGGATCTAGGAAAACTCCTCCTTGAAGAAGTCAGTTGAGCTCAGTGTTCCTTAAATGTACAGAACCAGAAAATAACACATGAAATTTACAGTCTCCAGAGTCTCACAGGCCTGAATGAACCAAGAGGCAGTTAACGCAAGCATTGCTGAATAAACTCAGTTTTCTATTGACAAATAAATCATTTTATATTAAGGTAAAAACCATAATAATCACTTTAAACAATCATGGGGACTGAGATTACCAAATAGCTCATTTGGAAGGAACATTATCAGTGTATGAGATCCTGAGATTCCAAGATGGAAAGTATCTGGGTAAAAATCAACTGCTATTGGAGCTTTGTTGTTACTACACACACAAAAGCAAATTTATATTTTAATACTTCAATGAGAAAATACAACAAATTCTGATTAAGTATAAAGTGACAGCACTTGTTTCAGACAAGACATTTCGCTTATCTTTGCTGACATTGAGGTGAAATCACAGGAGAGATTTCTAGTCTCCTGGGGCTCCTTAGCAGTTCTTCAACTCTGACTACACACATCTGAACATGCTCCCTTCTACATCTGGATACCAGTAATAATTTTCTTGAGAATGCAAATTATCATATTAAGCAACACTCCACCCAATTGTTATTTATCGAAGTTTTCTGGAATGTAGAATTCCATCTGGCCCAAACATACTCCAATTAAACTAATTTCAAAGGTGAGTTTCCCTTATTCAAAATTGCTGCTAAAATAGTTAGTTTGGGACCTTAATGGATAAAGGACTGTGGCAATGCTGTCTCAGGATGGTTATACTGAGCACAACAGTAACTCTCAAAAGAACAAACCAACCACCAGAGTCCATTTACTGAACAGAGCCCCTTCCTAGCGCAGACTCTGTCCAGGGTGCTGAAATACTAAAACTAGACTAGGATTATGTCTGCATGCATTTTTGTACCCAACAGACATAGGGAAAATTAAGTCATTACCACAGCAGAGGTCTTGTGAAAATGCATACAGAAAATGCTTTCCCTGGATAATGTAGCCTTCATTCATGTTATTGACACAGAACAATGTGAGTTTGAATTTTCATAACAAAATTAAAGGTAGCCCTGAGCCACCTTTTCCAACTATGAATTCTTAAGATATGAAACTGAGACTGAATTCCATATTGCAGCAGTAAATATCACATTTTGTCTCCATAAGGTTCATAATTACTTTTTTAGTTTTCTTGAGTTTTCCCTACTGCTGTGCACATTAGACTTGCTTCTCCACAAACAAAACTACAGAAGTCTAGAAAACATGTTCTTATTCATATAATATTTTGACATGTATGCCCATACTTTCTCTTCTTTCACTTAACCACTTCAATTCACCTCTTCCATGTAAATATTGCCAAGTATATTAATAACTTCCCCTTAGCTAAATTCCACAAGTGAGTTTAATTCCTCAAGTACCTGCTCTTGGTTACATTTTAGAGAAATGACCCCTATTCTTTCCTGATCATCATGGAATTACATTCTTGGGGTTTTCTCTTTTATTGATGTTATTTTGCTTTACTTTTTTAAATCCCTGGCTATACTTAGCACTTCCTCCTGGCTCTGGGCTCAGGAATAATTCCTAGCATGGCTTGGAGGACCATATATGATGCTGAAGATTAAACCTGGGTCAGGCTCATAAAAGGCAAATGACCTAGCCATTGTACTATAGCTCTGATTTATCTTTGGGTTTTCTCTTATCTTTTCAATCTGTCAATCCACCAATCCTTTTGAATAATTATTCTCCAGTAAATTTTCTACAAACTTTTCTCCTGGCTTCTTCCAGTTTTCATTCCTGCCTCCACGCAAATTATCTGCAACTGGAAGTCTTTGTCTCATGGTTAAAGAAAAATGTGCTCAACTGTCTCCTTGGCATTTCCTCCACATTCTGTAATGGCCTCGAAATTGATATATCTACAAATAAACTCTTGACTCCGTTCCTAAGTAACCATCAATTCCTCTGTCTCCACAAATGGCATAAACAAATATTAATATCTGGAAATTTAATTTTACTCCTTTTTAGCACAGATGATTGTGTTCAGGGTTTCCATGTGTATCTGTGCTTAGGAGTTATCTCTAGAAGTGCTCAAGGGACTATACGGAGTATCCCAGAGACTGAAGCTAAAATATGGCCACCTACAAGGGAAGGGTCCAACTCATTCAATGATCAGCCTCAAAGCTTTTGTTTCCAGAAACTTCTGTGGAGGGAGTGTAAAATCATAATGTTTAAACAATATACAGAGAAAATCAGGCTGAACATGAGTTCATCACTATACTGGATGACTCTTCTTGGTGAAGCTGTTTTCTTTTTTTTTAATTTATTTAAACACATTAATTACATACATGATTGTGTTTGGGTTTCAGTCATGTAAAGAACACCACCCATCACCAGTGCAACATTCCCATCACCAATGTCCCAAGTCTCCCTTCTCCCCACCCAACCCCCGCCTGTACTCTAGACAGGCTCTCCATTTTCCTCATACATTCTCGTTATTAGGACAGTTCAAAATGTAGTTATTTCCCTAACTAAACTCATCACTCTTTGTGGTGAGCTTCCTGAGGTGAGCTGGAACTTCCAGCTCTTTTCTCTTTTGTGTCTGAAAATTATTATTACAAGGTTGTCTTTCATTTTTCTTAAAACCCATAGATGAGTGAGACCATTCTGCGTTTTTCTCTCTCTCTCTGACTTATTTCACTCAGCATAATAGATTCCGTGTACATCCATGTATAGGAAAATTTCATGACTTCATTCTTTCGGTTCTCCCTTTTACAGATTTTTTATCATTTGAAAGGAAGGGAAGGAAAAAGGGAGGTGCGGAGAGAAGAGGCATATGCAGACTGTTGAATAGGGAAAAACTCAAAATAGTCTTAACAATGAGCTACTAGGTACAGAGAGACAGTACAGTAGGCATTAGTACTTGTAATTTCTTATCTTGTAGGTGGTCAGCTCAGTTTTAGTCTCTAGACACTTCATATGGTCCCTTGGGCACTTCTGGATGTAACCCCTAAGTACAGCATCAGGACAAAGCTCATAGGTGTGCTCAAAAAATAATAAGGGCCGGCATAGTGGCATTAGAGTTAAGGTGTCTGCCTTGCGAGCGCTAGCCTAGGACAGACTGCGGTTCGATCCCTCGGCGTCCCATGTGGTCCTTCAAGCCAGGAGCGACTTCTGAGTGCATAGCCAGGAGTAACCACTGAGTGTTACCGGGTGTGGCCCAAAACCAAAAAAAAAAAAAAAAAGAACAAGGGGCTGGGAAGGTGGCGCTAGAGGTAAGGTGTCTGCCTTGCAAGCGCTAGCCAAGGAACGGACCTGGTTCGATCCCCCAGCGTCCCATATGGTCCCCCCAAGCCAGGGGCGATTTCTGAGCACATAGCCAGGAGTAACCCTGAGCATCAAATGGTTGTGGCCAAAAAAAAAAACAAAAACAAAAAAAATAATAATAATAATAATAATAAAATATTAGAGCATGATGACTGACAAAGTACTCATGAACCAAATAAAAGGGTCGAGCCACTTGCCAGTGTGGTAAAAAGTGCACTAAACAAACAGGCAAAGGAAAGGGCATTTTCAAATAAAATATCCTCATCCACATTGCAAGGTAATGGGCCGTGTGCGACCAAAATAACAACAAGAGCAATGTAACGTGTGTAAGGATGTGTCAAAAGGGGCATGCCATATACTACGTGTTTGCGATGTGTTTTGCACACACGTATGACACACCCCATAGTTATCCCATGTGTTCGTGTTTGTTACCCTCACCTTTCATCAGAGGCTCAAGCTGCAGCCTCCGGCATACTAGGAAATTATTGCTAGAACTGTTTCTCTGCATTCCTGTTGCTGAAGAAGCATCCTATGCTCCTCTTTAAAGAGCTTCCATCTGCTTCACACTAAATAATGGTTATTTAACAATTGCTACTGTACTCTGGCAAGCACACTGAGACTTGTTTTAAAAAAAAAAACGGTATCCGCTTCTCTTGAGTAAAGTTAAACATCTGAACAATGATAAAAAAAAAAAAAAACACATCAGGAGGCCACCGTGAAAGTTCCAAAGAACAAAGGCTATTTTTCCAGCTGAAAGGAGGCAGGAAAGAAAGTCACATTAGCAAGAAAAAAAAAAGACTTTCCTGAAAGTGAAACTCAAAACAACCCCTTGAAATGACTCTGTCCTATCAATATCACAGTGACGTCATCTAAAAGTCCAGATTTTATGAAATAAAGATCATTATAAAGCAGGGTTCAAATTCAGTTTGCTCAGGGAAACGGATTGCTGTAATATAAAGTCAATTTTAATATCATGAGAAAGACGGTTCAAAAATGTCCAATTGAAGCTTAGCACAAAGAGTTGTGAATCCAGTTAGAGAAATAACTACACTTGACAACTATCATGACAATGGTAGTGAGAGAAATAGAAGGCCTGTCTCAAATACAGGCAAGGAGTGGGAAAGGAAGGAGTTGGGGAAGGGACATTGGTGATGGGAATATTGCACTGGTGAAGGGGAAGTGTTCTTTTTTTATAACTAAAACCCAACTACAAACATTTTTGTAACCATGGTGTTTAAATAAATATATAAAAACTGAAAAATAACTTCAATTAGGCATTTATCTCCCTTTCTCAAAATCTGATACATTTTAAATGTCTACATATGCATGAATAGTGAAGTTATGGACGTCACAGTAAATAACATTGTATGTGGAAAAACTTCATCAATGAAGACATGAAATAACTGTACATAGGAAAACAATTTCCAGAAAGTTTCCTTAAGAGTGGTACATGACTGCTTAGTGAAAAAAAAAATCGGCAAAACATATACAACCCACTGAATGAGGCAGGATGGTCATTTATTACAAAGCATGTATAAACAAAAGGAGCTAAAATTCAAAATATATTAAGAACTCTCACAATTTCTCAGCAAAACATCGAGTCTGATTCAAGTATGAGTAGGAATGCTGAGTAGACATTTTTCCAAAAAAGAAATACAGATAGTCCCCAGATACATAAAAAGATGCCCCCATGTGCATAGGAAAATATGCAAAGCAAAGCAAGATGAGGCATCATCAAAAAAGATAAGAAATATAAGGATTGGAGAGATCAAAGTAAGAATAGCATTCTGATTCTCCATGGAATGACAATTGGTGTGTTCTCTATAGGAAAGAAAACAGAAGTTCCTTGACATTTAAAAATATGTGTTTCATAGGATCCAGTGGATATTTAAAAAAAACACCTTATTCAAAGAGACTAGTGCAAACCTACATTCAGTGCAGCCATCCTTACAATCACCAAGGCATGGAAACAACCCACACATCCAATGAAGCATCAATGGGTGGAATATATATATATATATATATTTATATGTATATATTATCCACCCATATATATCTAAAATAGAATCTGATTCATTACAACAAATAATGAAAGTGAGAGAACAGAAGCCAGATAAAGAAAACAGTGTATGCACAAAATAAAACCTTATTCAGAATAAAAAACAATGTAAAAAGGAGACCAGATGGCTTGGACTGAGAAAATATGATATATATATCATATCTGTAGAAAAATAAAATTATACAATATGCTGATACATGGGTGGAACTGGGGGGGTATCCTGATGGGTGATATCAGTCAGGAGAGATGGTTACAGAATAATAGTCTCTTATATGTGGGATATAAATAATATCATAAGAGAATAAGAAGTAGCCAAAAGCAATAGGCACTAAGAACTGGTTTCCAGAATGGAGGAGCTGACCAGGGCTGAGACATGAGGCAGGGAGGGAACAGGCATGAAAGAAGAATGCAGAGAAAATGGTGGAGGGAAATGTAAACTCTACTTGGGGTGTGACATTGGAATTTTGCATATATGACATCCTCCCAGTGATAGCATTATAAAATTGTAAGGCATAGGGCCGAAGAGAAAGCATGGAGGTAAGGCATTTGCCTTTCATGCAGAAAGATGGTGGTTCGAATCCCGGTATTCTATATGGTCCCCTGTGCCTGCCAGGGGCGACTTCTGAACATAGAGCCAGGAGTAACCCCTGAGAAGTTGGGTGTGACCCCAAAACCAAAAAATTGTATGGCATGATAATAATTAATTTAATTTAATAATTAATTAAAATAATTTAATGTAATTAATTTAATTTACTGCCAACAACCAAAATATTGCAACATACATAAATATCATTCTATTCTGTTATTATGAAATTCTATAATATTATGTCAATGACATTATTCAGAAAGGCGACTACTAAAACAAATATAATATCAAAAATGCACAACTAATACAAGAGAATTATGTTTGCGTTGGTCTATGAGTGACCACTTTTCCTTTGTAACTACTGTTATCAAGAAACACATGTATCTTGAATAATCACCTATTCCAAATTCATTTTTATGTAAAAATGCTTCCATTGTCCCTGAAATACTGTATTCTGAACAGCTTTGTAATCCAGTGTTTAGTTGCAAGCTTTAAAAATGCTTCCAGTTTCCTTGATTGTTTCCATAGTTCCAAAGGCATGAAGATAAACCTTTGACATTTAGATTCTTATTGTAATATTGTTCATATAAACATATACACACTATATCATATACACAATATGTGTCATATGTATCATATTACATGTGTATAATAAGCATTTGATTTCAAATGAAAATTTGAGCTTGGTTAAAATTAAATGAATTGAGATAGAGAGGTAGCACAGCAGGTAGAGTTGTTGTCTTGTACATGGCCAACATAGGTTCCATCCCAATACTCCATATGGTCCCCCAGCCCCTCCAGGAGTTATCCCTGAGTACAAAGCTTGAAGTGACCCCTGAACGCAGTTGGGTATGGCCCAAATCATAACCTTCCCCCTAACAAACAATGTCTCTAACTGAAATTGGGCTTTTGACACTTAAAATACCATTTTTGCCCAAGTTCTTAATGTTTTCTTTTTCATAATCAAGCTCTTGTGATTTTTTTCAAATGAAAAAAAATTTCACACTAGAAATGATTTTTTCTGAAAAGAGTTATTTTTACTTTAAAATTGCTACTGACAATGCTCTGCTGCATACAAATCATTCAAAAATAATGACAAATAAGACATTTTTACATAGAAAAGAGCTTTGTCAGGGTCGACAGCTCAAAGTAGATCATGATTATGCTGAGAAAATGCACTTATTGAATTTTGACTTGACTCTTCAGAAATACAATATGCTTTACCTCCAAAGTATTTATGACCAGGTTTTATAGTTCTCCTTAACATAGCATGCATTCTAAAAAGGAAAGAACAGCTTGATAATAAATTAATATGATAAAACACCAAGATGTAGAAAATTAAAGGTAATTGAGTCTACAGTGTCATTAAAGAGATAAGAAGATTCTTGAGATCTGATACCAACAATAACTAAAGTGTGAAAAAGTTTCACCGGGACCTTGAGAATGACTGGAGTTGGATAGACTGGTATGCCTGGAACCCAGAGTCTGTCTTACGCCAATAAACTTCTGGGGTGAGGCCTTTTTGTAGTCAGGTCAAGGATTTTTTTTCCATTTTCCCCATTTTTCTGGACCTGTGCAAACAAAGGCAATTGCCACTATCACACCTTTATTATATTTTTTACTCTTATCCTTTAAGGAAAAAAAAATACAACTTACTGAACTTAAAAACAAATAACTAGTAGAATGCCTGTCTCGAACACAGGCAGGGGATGGGAAGGGGGGAGGGGGTCATGTTACACTGGTGAGGGGGGGGGGTGTTTTGGTTATGACTGTAACCCAGCTATGATCATGTTACTTAAATAAAAAATATATTAAAAAAGAATAAAGGAGGAGGGTTGGGTGGGGAGGAGGGAGATTTGGGACATTGGTGATGGGAATGTTGCACTGGTGATGGGTGGTGTTCTCTACATGACTGAAACACAAATACAAACATGTATGTAATAAAGTTGGTTTAAAAAAAAAGATTCTTGAGGAAAGTGTAACAAAATAGGGGTCAGAGGTTTCTACCATTTTGGAGAGATTTATCATGGCGGAACAGTCTACATTCACAGGGAAGAAATAAATATTTCTTTTTCAGTCATTATTTGGCATTTGTTGTCTATTTCAGCTGAGCCTAATTCTTAATAATACTAAATTGTCTAAGAAAACTAACTATAAAATAAAACCCTATGTTAGAATAGTCACACTTATTTGTGTGATATAAAAAAAACATATGGTAATAAAATAAAATCCAGAGATGATACAAATGAGATACAAGAGGACCAGTCCATGCATGATAGGAAGCTTATCACAAACAGTGGAAGAGTAGAAATAATTTTTTTCTTAAGTGAATAGAAGATGTAGTTAAAAATGCTTGGATCAAAATAAACTCTTCAAGCCTGACAACTTGAACAATATACCCAGAGTTTGTTCGGAACAATCAGAAAGCTCAGAAAATGAAAGTTAGGGACCCACATATCATTTTTTCTTTAAAGTTATTGGGGGGTGCTCAGATAGCACAGGGGTTGACCCTGGCTCCATCCCCAGCTCTGAAGAGGGTTCCCCATGCACAGCCAGGGGTGATCCCTGAGCACAGAGCAAGAGTGACCCCAAGCAGAGCCATATGTGAGTCCTAAGCATAGTCAAGAGCACAGAGTCTGGAGTAAGTCTTGAGTACAGAGCCAGAAATCAGCCCTAAGCACCAGTGGATGTGGCCCAAGAACAATAAATAAATAAATACAGAAGTAAAATGAGCTCACTCCATGAGGTCATCCCCACTCAAACCAATTTCCTGGATAAATGGCTAATTGGGCAACTCCTACCCTGGTTCTGCCCACTCCTTGGTGACAGTGGGACCACTCCCACCAGGAACCAAAGTCTCCCATGACTTCCCATCATGGGAATGGGGAGACCCCATTTTCCAGTCTTTTTGAACTTTCCCAATAAACCTCACATGGGCAGAAAGTTGCCCCTTTCCTACTTTGTTGTCCTAGATTCCAGCTAGAACTGTCCCTTATTCCTTGAGTACAGAATATTCTCAGTCTTTAGTTGTCATCAACACCAGCTGCAAAGACAGAGAGTGGGGTGGTGGGTGTCCCAAGCACACAGAGCCATCATGTGAGCATCAGGAGCCTGAGCCAAGACTTATCCACACACCCAATGAGAGGGAAGCCAAGATCTAGACACACAGGGAGATCCCAGGCAGAACAGAAGTCAGAAACACGCATCCAGGTTTATCTGCCTGCAAGAAGACTAGCCTCACATTCCTGACAGCAGACTTAGCCTTGGGGTATGTGTCCATGTAGTGCCAATGAACCTCACTACAACACTATGCCAATGAAGGAGCATCAAGGGACATTGAACGTAATCCAGGAAGGCTCAAAACTCCCATTGCTGTCAGCACAGCTGGACCTGTCCCGCATCCCTATCTGGCAGCTACCTTGTTGCTTCGAGAAGAATCTAATAGGTCTGACATTCAAGTATCTTTCTGAGCACCTCCAGTTGATCCAGCACACACAGCTTATTTACCTACAAAGATGTCAATACTATTTAGTGACCTAAAACCAACGCACTGAGCTCCCAAGAGATGTTCCCCCACCTGGATCTCTCTTTCCAGCAGCCTCCCCCTGTCTCTTGCTGTCCCTGTCTGCCCTCCTGTTTGACACACTCCTTCTGCTTTCAGAGCCACACAAATCCAACTCCCATATTGGGATGCACCCAAAGGGTTGGCTAGAAATGGAAGCCCATGCTGGTATTTATGTCAGAGCAAATGTTAGAAGCACATAAACCCTGCAGCTTCATAGGTTAAGCAGCTCCCCTCAAATTCTCCTTAGCAACAGTCTGCAAGACCCACTGGGCCAAGTACCCCCAGAGTGCCCAGGATTCAATCTCTGCATGGGAGAGCAAGATCCCCCTCTTTCCCTGGGATAGAAGTGGAGTCACCTGCTCTCAATTACTCTGAACTTCTCTCATTCTCCTGAATGGTGGGGAATAAAACAGTAGGAAAGAGGCAATTTCTCCTCTGAGTACTTCATTGCTCAGGCAAATTTAAGCAGAAGTTCTTGACACTCTTTTCCAAGACATGCTGTTTTCTCGTTCTATATCTATGGTGTAGCAAGTCAGGGGCAAATCCACCTTTGGTCATGGGAACATTCCTTTCTCTAAATACTAGAGTATAGTTGGATGCACCTCGTGATTAAAATTAATTCATTAGGCAAAAATAGAGCCTTGAATTTAGACCATGATCATTTTGAAATATAAAAACTTGGAAAATAAAGGCAATCCTTCCCCATCTTTACAAATCATGAATTTCTCATTATTTTAGTCAGCCCAAAGTTTCCTGCTGTAAGCGCTGAGAGCAAAAACTTCCCTCATACTCAGGAATTTTATTCAAGAACATGAAAGAAGGAAAGTAGTTCTCTATGCCTAATTATAGATTGACTTATTTTTCTTAACAAAATTCAATGGGAGGGTCAGAGCAGTGGCGCAAGCCATAAGGCATCTGCCTTGTGTGCACTAGTCTAGGACAGACCACTGTTGGATCCTCCGGCATCCCATATGGTCCCCCAAGCCAGGAGCAATTTCTGAGCACATAGCCAGGAGTAACCCCTGAGCGTCATTAGGTGTGGCCCAGAAACCAAAAAAAGAAAAAGAAAACACTCAACTTTTTAAATTCATGAACAGATAGATAGCAGGTACTGAATCTATCAGTTAAGTCTCTGATGGAATGAGAAGACACAATTGGTGCAAGCACTTCTGGGAGTTCCTTAAAAAGGGGAAAAGAGCAGAAGTTGGGTGTGCTTCATAGAGTTAGCAGTGACCCCTGGGCCTAAGGGGCAAGGCAAGGAAGATCTTCTCAATCCTACCAGGAAAAGGTTCCCTAGAGAAAGCTTCCTGCAGAGGCCAGAAGCTCAAGTGGAAAGAATGAAGACACTGGTCTTCAGCATTTGTAGCAAGGGTCCAGGACATGGTCACAGTTCACTCTTTTGTTCTCCCTCCACTTGGGGCATAATAAGTGAATGAGGAGGCAAAAGTGTTTTTTTTAGTAAACCTCTAGTATCTAGAGGACATGGCAGCCCATGATGGGGTGCTCCGGGGGACCTCTGAGAGCAGAGCACAGAGAAGGACAGAAGTAGAGACCAGTCAAGAGATGCCTTCAGGCTCCCATGGGTGCAAAGGCAACTGGTTGGGCATCAGAGCCACACAGTTTGAGAGAGAGAGAAACAGAATCTAGAAATGGCATGAAAAATGTGATGGGAGAAAACCTCAGAGAGAAATACCATCTCTCTTTTCCCCCTTTTCCCTCACCCCTCACTCCTGGTTTATTCTGAGCATCTCAGTTTGCCTTGCATAGCAGTTCTCAAACCTTAGCTCAAGTACAACTTTCTGGAAGGCTGATAAATTTGCACCTATCTGAGTGGGTCTGGTCTTGGGTCTCTTATTTGGGGACTGCTGGAAAATTTGCATTTACAGGAAATTCCTGGGATTCTCCAACTGCTGACATCTAGGAGCCACAGCATGAGAACTGCTGCCTTCCAAGTCTTACCTGCATTACTTTACCTATGTGCTTCCTTTCTGTGTGTGCTATTGGGCCTACCCCATGCCTGCAGAGTCCACAACACTTTACTCCAATTTCAGAGGCTGCTCTGATGCATGGTTTCTGGGGGTACATCTCAGGCTCCTGGATCCCCATACTGTCCTTCCTAATTCACATGTTCACCATATAATTTACAAAGGGTATTGCTGTTATTAAATGATCTCAAACCTGTGATTCTGACAATCACAGTATGGTCAACCTTAATATTTATGGAAGGGGAGTTGGTTAGTAAGCTATGAAGTGGTCACATCTGGGCATACCAAGTTATGATGAAACATTCAAGCTATGATGCAGAAATAGTACAAGCAAATAGTACATACAGCCAAAAATGAATGCACATGGCCAAAGTCCAGTTGGATCCCTATGTGGCATATGGACCTTTGAATACTACCAGAAGTGAACCCTAAGCAAAGACAAAGACCCTCAGCATAACAACTGTGGCCCAGAAGACAACCCCACAAAAAATGTCAATGCAGTATCAGAGATATAAGATAAAGATTAGGAAGTCTTCCTGAAATACACTGACCCTGGTTCCATCCCTGGCATCACATGCCGCCATCTTTACCAATACTTTCCAAAATATAATCCTGGTAGATTCATGTACTGACATTGAACCATCTGTACAGTTGGCCAAATATCACCAGATTCACTGAGCTGCTCATGGAAGGCTCCAAATCAACAAAAACTTCAATGCAAAAAAATTCATTCATTGATTTAAGAGGATATTTATTAAGTCAATAAATGAACTGAAGTCAGAGATATTGGCTATTCTGCTTCTAGCCAATCATTCTCTTTCATATATGAATGCATTTAGTGACATATACAAGCAGAGCTCAGTTCCTTGGAGAAGAATGATGGTTTTCAGGTAGAAAGAGTGATGATGGGTCTTTTCATTTTTCTTTTTGTTTTCCTGTGTGTTATTTTAAAATGAGTATTGCTTTTGTAATAAAAACACATAATAAAGAAGTTTCTTTCTGAAACACATAATCGGATAGTTTTCATCCTGACTGTATCTAATTTGAACAGCTCTAAAAGGAAACACCTAGATCCATTTGCTTTTCTCAGCTCTCCGTGGCTCCATAAAATCCAGATGTTCCAGCTATAATTAGGTGTCACTGCTGCATGCAACATCAAACCCAAATTTGCCAGTTTAGAAATAATTCCAAAAACAGTGCCTTTCTCTTACATAACTAAGCTGAAGAGTGCAGGACTGTGGACCTTATATAATCCTGGTGCTTGTCACCCCCTCACCTTCCCACTGAAGAATTTGGTCTCTTCCTTAAGCAGATAGCTGTTGAATCCTATGGTGATGGTCTTTTTCTAGCCAGGAGTTTAAGAAAAGAAAAGGCACCAATTGAAAGACCTGGCTGGCCTGAACCCCTTTCTCTGCTCCATGATCACATAGTCATCTGGTTTTAAAGAATACCCAAACTGTGCATATCACAACCTCAAGTGGAAGGGTCAGGCCACCGTGGGAACAGGGAATGTGTCCTCACTGCTCTGTCACATGAAAGTTTACTACCTCAGATTTTTCTATATATATTTCTATATGTTATATATATATATATATTTCTCTATATATTTCTATATATTTCCCTATCCAGTTAATCTATTTACCACAGAGAAATGAGATCATCTTCTGTTTTGTCTTTCTTCTTCTGACTTACTTTACTCAGCATGATATCTTCTAGTTTCAACCAAGTTGAAGCAGATTGCACTGTTTCATCATTCCTTGTAGCTACCTAGTATTCCACATTGTCAAATAAACATGATCAACTAATCTTTGATAAAGGGGCAAGAAATGCAAAATGGAGTAAGGAAAGCCTCTTCAACAAGTGGTGATGGCATAACTGGTCAGCCACGTGCAAAACAGTGAACTCAGACCTCCATCTAACACTATGCACAAAGGTCAGTTCCAAATGGATTGAAGATCTTTCTATAAAACCTGAAACCATAGGTATATAGAACAACATGTAAGTAAAACACTCCATGACATTGAGACTGAAGGCATCTTCAAGAAGGAAACATCACTGTACAAACAAGTGGAAGTGGAGATAAATAATGAGACTATATTAAGCTGAGAAGTTTCTACACCTCAGAGGAAATAGTGACTAAAATACAAAAGCCACCCACAGAATGGGAGAAACTATTCACCCAATATTTATCACATAAGGGTCTAATATTGAAGATATACAAGGTACTGACAGGACTTAACAAGAAAAAATATCTATGGGTAGGTGGGATATCTAGGAAATTGCACTGGTGAAGGGGGGTGTTCTTTATATGACTGTAATAATACAAACTACAATCATGTTTGTAATCACGGTGTTTAAATAAAGATAAAAAATGCAAGAAAAAAAGAAAAAATATCTAACCCCTTATGGAAAACAATATGGAGATTCCTTAAAAAACTGAAAATTGAGTTCCCATATGATCCAGCTATTCCACTTCTATAGATATACTCTAGGAACAATTCAAAAATCCCCTCCACACACCTATATTCATCGTAGCACTTTTTTTTTTTTTTTTTGGTTTTTCGGACCACACCTGTTTGATGCTCAGGGGTTACTCCTGCCTAAGCACTCAAAAATTGCCCCTTGCTTGGGGGGACCATATGGGATGCCGGCGGATCGAACCACAGTCCTTCCTTGGATAGCACTTGCAAGGCAGACCCCTTACCTCTAGCGCCACCTCGCCGGCCCCAGATCGCAGCACTTTTTGCAATAGCCAGGCTCTGGAAACAACCAATATGCCCTTCAACAGATGAATGGCTAAAGAAACTGTGGTACATATACACAATGGAATATTATGCAGCCATCAGGAGAGATGAAGCCATGAAATTTTTCTATACATGGAATCTATTATGCTGAGTGAAATAAGTCAGGGGAAGAGAGATAGACACAGAATAGTCTCACTCATCTATGGGTTTTAAGAAAAATAAAGACATTATTGTAATAAGGCCCAGAAGCAATAGAGTTAAGGGCTGGAAGGGACAGAAGGACTGACTCACAACATGAAGCTCACCACAAATAGTGGTGAATGATGTTAGGGAAATAACTATACTAACAACTAGCGTGACAATGTTAAAGCATGAGAGAAGTAGAATTCCAGTCGTGAATACAGGCAGAGAGGCAGGGGAGCATTGGCAGTGGAAATGTTGCACTGGTGAGGGAGGTTACTCTATGACTGAAACCCAACTACAAACATGCTTATAATCATGTTGCTTAAATAAAGATTTATTTTTAAAAAATGGGGAGAATAAATGAACAGGCACTTCCTTAAAGATGAAATACAAATGACCAAAAGACACATGAAAAAATTCTCCACATCACTAATTACCAGAGAGATGCAACTGGATAAAGAAACTGTGGTACATATACACAATGGAATATTATATAGCTGTCAGGAGAAATGAAGTCATGAAATGTTCCTATATATGGGTGGACATGGAAACTATTATACTGAGTAAGAGAGATAGACACAGTGTAGCCTCAACTCATCTACAGGATTTACAAAAATAAAAGACATTATTGTAATAATACCCAAAGACAATAGAGATGAGGGATGGAAGGACCAGCTTATGATATGAAGCTTACCACGAAGAGTAATGAGTGCAGTTAGAAAAATAACTACATTAAACCAATACTGCTTAAAGCAATTCAGAACACTGCGGGCATTTGAGGATTGGAGATGTCACAATGGAGAGAGACTGTACTCAAATCCAAAGGGACGAATGTACCAGACACAACAGGAGGTGCATCAACTAAAGTCCATGACCAGCCCTCAGAACAGCACAGAGCCCCAGTGATCAGCTAACAGCGCATCTCCATCCATCCAACCCGGTTAGAAGAAACCATCACCACTTCCAAGGGACACAGAGCTAAGTCGGGACATAGCAGGGAGATCAGCAGAAAGGGACACTAGATGGGGGACAGGAAGGTGTTAGTTTGGCTCTCGGGAGATGGGGCCAGATGACAGGGCTAAAATTGTTGCTGAATTTTGTATATAAACTGGTGTCACTCTTGTACCTCAAGCTTTAGAATCCTAGTGGGCCAGTCTGAAGACTGCATCTATGCCCAAGCCTTTCCCCCAGATGCTCCTCAACATGATGTTCACAGTCTCACTTCCAAAGGGTTAGAGGTTGCTGAACCCCAGGATTCTGAAGCAATACCTCCTTCATGACAACTTCTAGACCCTCTACTGATGATGTACACTGGGTCACCCATGGTGGGAACCAGGTCATACTTGGTTCATTCTGTCCAACCACATTCCACCCTGCAGCCCAATACTCAAGCATGAGGGTACGTTCATAGCAGGAGGATGAGGAGAGTTGCCAAAAAGAAGGGATGAGGAAATCCACCATTCCTGGCTTCCCCCCAGTGCTGACTGGGAGTCACACCTTGGAGAAACATCGGAGACAGGAGCCTCCCCATAAATTCTCTTCCAGAACAATCTTCTCTCTCATGGAATGGGATAGCAAAGTGTGCTAGTGAACAAAATAAAAACCTGTGGAAACCTATTTGGACTCTGAACAAATGAAGCACAAAGCAAGCAGGAGGAAGGAACTAATAATACAGAGCAAATATTAATGAATTGGTTTAAAAAATCCAGAAGATTAATGAAACCAAGAGCTGGTTCATCAAAAAGATAAACAAGATTGATAAACCACCAGCAAGACTCACAAATATAAAGGAAGAACATTAACTGAATTAGAAATGATTAAAAAATTATAAAAGAGTGATATCATAATAGATGCCACAGAAAGTCAAATAATATTAAAATATTACTTTGAAAATCTCTATGCCAGCAAACAAGGGAACCTAGAAGTGGATAAATTCTTGGACTCCTATAATCTCACAAAGATGAACTGAGAATACATGAAATAACTGAACAGGCCTATTGCTATTGAAGAAATAAAATAAGAATCAAGTCTTCCCCCAAATACAAAGATCCCAGGTCCATGTGGATTCTTTTAACTCTTTACAGAAGAGCTAATGCCAATCTTTTTCAGGCTCTTCTAGGAAATCAAAGAAAAAGAAACACTATCCGTTTCTATGATGCAAATATTACCCTGATACCAAAAGCAGACAGAGATGACACACAAAAAAAGAAAAGAATTATAGACTAATATCCTGAAAAACAATCAATCTCAACAAAACACTAGCAAGTTGACTTCAACAATTCATCAAAAAGATCATAGTGGGATTCATCCTGGAGATGGACTGACATACATTGTCCATTAACAGTAATAAACCATATCAAAGAAGAAAATATTAAAATTATATGATCACATCAATAGATGCAGCAAAAGTACTCAACAAGATCCAGCACTATTCATGATAAAAAGCTCTCAATAGCCCAGAGCTGCTCCAACAGGGAAGCAGAGGCCCCGCGCCCGTGACCCGCTGGCGCCCCGGGTGAGTGCGTTCCCCCGCGCCCGTGACCCGCCGGTGCCCAGAGTGAGTGCGTTCCACTAGGGTGCTCACACGTGGGCGACCCGAGCCCCCCCCCCAGAGTGGCTGCAGGGGCCCAGAGCTGCTCCAACAGGGAAGCAGAGGCCTCGCGCCCGTGACCCGCAGGCGCCCAGGGTGAGTGCGTTCCCCCGCGCCCGTGACCCGCAGGTGCCCAGGGTGAGTGCGTTCCACTAGGGTGCTCACACGTGGGTGACCTCCGCCGCCCCGCGCCCCCCCCCCCAGAGTGGCTGCAGGGGCCCGGAGCTGCTCCAACTGGGGAGCAGGGACCCCTGCGCTACCCCGCCGGCGCCCAGGGTGAGTGCGTTCTACTGGAGCCCTTCCACGTGGGCACTCGGAGAACCTCGCACAACCAACTTGTTGGCACAGTGACCACACCACCCATCGCCTCACTCTCCAGGCCCCAGAGTTCACCCCACCTGACCAGAGCTTAGACAGAGGAGGGCATTCCCTAGTATTTAGTGGGCCAGAGCCACCTGCCCCACTGGGACAGGCTGGGACGAATAGACTGGATGAGCTTGGGCCTGCCCCTGGACCTTTAGGCTACCTAGAGCAACCTAGTCCCGAGCCCCAGAGTGGACCTGAGACCCCCCTAAGAGCCGAGAGCAGCTAACGGGAGGGCTTGACTGGGGGAATTTCTTCTACGGAAACTCGGAGGGAGCGGAGCTTCATTGACTCCCAGATAAGGGAGGGAACAGAGAGTTAGGCTCAACAGCGCCTGTAATCAGTGTGGCCAGGGGCGGAACTACACCTGCTGACAGGAATAAAGAGGAAGGCTGACTTCCAGGTACTAGAGGAGGGGAGAAAGAGCTAGGCTCAACAGTGCCCTCCACCATTGAGGTCAGGAAAGGGCCAGTATTAGCTGCCAACAAAAGGGGAAAACAACTAACCAGGCCATATAAAGAGCACAGGAGGAACCAAACCCCAGCGAGTTCACCCAAAAGTCCCTCTAGAACCACCCTCAAGGAGGGAACCCACTCCCACACCACAGGGGATCAAAACAGGCGAAAAATAGAAGCACAGCACTCTAAAACACACCATTAAATACAAAGAAATATGCGTAAATCAAGGAGAACACTAATATCTGGAGATATGGTGACAAACCCTTGCAAGTTTCCAAGCCACCTAAACGCACAGATCCATGTGATGAAGACCTAAAAGCAGCCATGAAGAAGGAAATGCAAGAATTAATAAAAGATATGAGAGAAACCCTAGCTATCGAGTATAAGAAATCTATGGATGAGCGAATCAGCCAAATTAAAGAAGAAATGTTAAAGAACATGAGAGATTCCATACAAAAAGAAGTGAAGGAATTAAAAGACAAAGTAACAAGCCTTACAAGCAGAAACACAGAATTGGAGAAACACATTGAAGAACTCGAAGGAAAACTGCAAACAAAAAATGATCAAGAAACCAACAAAGAAATAAAAGGCAAAGCACTGGAAGGAAAAGTCCAGTATCTAATGAACAAGGACAAAAGAAACAATCTAAGAATTGTGGGTATACCAGAAGGAGAGGAAATAGGGAAAGGGGAAGAACAAGTAGTCAGAGAGATAATAGCGGAGAACTTCCCCACCCTCTGGAAGGAAACTGCAATCCCAATACAGGAAGTAAAAAGAGTTCCCAATAAGATAGACCCTAATAAACAAACACCAAGACACATCGTAATCCAACTGGCAAAAAACAAAGAGAAAGAGGAACTCCTTAAAGCAATAAGGAAGAAAAGAAACCTCAAGTACCAAGGTAGGGACATAAGAATCAAACCAGATCTCCCATTCGAAATAATTCAAGCAAGAAGACAGTGGAATGACATATTTAAACGACTGAACGAAAGAAATTTCCAACCGAGGGTCCAATACCCAGCAAAACTTACATTCATATGGGAGGATAGACTAAAAACATTCTCAAACAAGAACGAATTTGAACTATTTGTGCAAACAAAACCGATCCTAAATGACTTACTCAAAGATGAATTACACAATCCAAACCCCCGATTGTAACAAAAACCACCCTACACAACACAACTACACAACAATCCTCTCTTTCAATAATCTCCCTAAATGTTAACGGACTAAACTCTCCAATTAAAAGACACATAGTAATCCTTTGCAAAAGCTGGCTCCCTGTGTGTGACACCAGGCGGGGAAAATCCGCGAAAGTACACCGGCCCAGTGGGGCTCAGCTGTGAAAGACTGTGAGTGTGACCTGTCTATGTCTGTCTACTGTCCTCTTGCGTGAAACTCTTGCGAGTGGGGCAAAAAGAGGCTCAGAGGAGCACGGCCGCTCCGCTTCGCTACGCGGCCGTGCACTCTTTCTAAGGAAAGAACTCCATTGCAACAAGAAGGAAAAATCACACTAAGAACGGCGCTATATCACAGAAGCAAACATTTCTCTCTGGACTGTCTTCTCTGTTACATGCTCGGGCCTAAGATTTGACCCAGTGTGAGGCTTCATCCACGGAGGACTCCCCTCCCTTAGAGGCAAGTCAGCCCATCCAGAAAGGGAGGAGCCAGAGGAGTGTGCTGCCTACATCATATAGACAATGAATACCACTACAACACGTAGAAAAACCCACAATACAAATGTGACAATGGGGAAACAGCGCAGGCCAGCATCAGACATAGAGAATGAAGATGACAATTCTGAGGACCAGATAATGACTGAACAACTAATCAACCTCTCAGATAAGGACTTTAGACTAGCAATATGGAAGGTGCTCAACAGACTCCAAGAAACCATGGATCGAGTTGAACAGAACACTAATAAGAACCAAGAAAATATGAAGGCAGAAATGACAAAACTCCAAACTGAAATAACATGTCAACTAACAGGCCTGAAAAACTCAGTAAACGAAGTGAATGACAAAATGGATAAGCTCTGGGACAGGGTATCAGAAGCTGAGAATAGACTTGGTGCTGTGGAAGATGAGATACATAACAATTCCATACAGCAGGAGAGATTGGACAAAAAACTTAAAGCAAATGAGCAGACAATGGAAAAATTAGTCAAAGAATGGGAACAGACGAAAATAGAAGTCTATGATAAGATCAACAGAAACAACTTAAGAATCATTGGAGTCCCAGAGACCCAGGAAGAAAATTTCCAGGAAGAATCAATGGTCAAGAACATCATTAAAGAGAAACTTCCAGAGCTAAAGAATATATGTGATCAAATCCTGCATGCCCGAAGAGTACCAACCAAAAGAGACCCCAGAAAAACCACCCCAAGACACATCCTAGTCACAATGACAAATCCCACAGATAGAGACAGAATTCTGAAAACAGCAAGATCAAAAGGGGAAATCATGTTCAAGCAAGCTTCCCTGAGATTTACAGCAGACCTGTCACCAGAAACGCTCAATGCCAGAAAGCAGTGGTGGGATATTGTGACAAGACTGAATGAAATGAATGCTTCACCCAGAATACTATACCCAGCAAAACTCACTTTCCGGTTTGATGGAAGAATACATGGTTTCACAGACAAAAAACAGCTCAGAAACTTCACAGACACAAAACCAGTCTTAAGAGAAAAACTGAAAGACCTAATCTAAGACAAGACTACCCAAAAGACACACCAAATTTTGAAATAAAGATGGCGTTAAATCCCAGGACAATTCTTTCTCTCAACGTCAATGGACTAAATGCACCAGTTAAGAGACACAGAGTGGCTAAATGGATCAAAAAACTCAATCCAACCTTCTGCTGCCTACAAGAAACGCACCTGAATAGTCAGAACAAACATAGACTCAAAATAAAAGGCTGGAGAAAAGTTATCCAAGCAAACAACACCCATAAAAAAGCTGGAGTGGCCATACTAATATCAGATAATGCAAACTTTATACTCAGGAAGGTTATAAGGGACAAAGACGGACATTTTATATTAATCAAGGGGTACGTAGAGCAGGAAGAATTCACTCTCCTAAACATATATGCACCGAATGAGGGGCCAGCAAAATATTTAATACAACTGCTGACAAATCTGAAAAATAATATCAACAACAACACAATAATTGTGGGGGACCTAAACACGGCTTTGTCAACACTGGACAGGTCAACCAGACTGAAACCCAACAAGAATATACTAGACCTGAGGAGAGAAATGGAAGAAAGAGGCCTAGTGGATATATATAGGACACTCCATCCCCAGAAACCTGGATACACATTCTTCTCCAATGTACATGGGACATTCTCCAGGATAGACTACATGCTGGCACATAAAACATACCTCCATAAGATCAAGAGGATAGAAATTTTGCAGACTACCTTCGCTGACCACAAGGCTCTGAAATTATTTGTGAACTCCAAAGGGACTCAGAAGAAACACTTTAACACCTGGAAGTTAAACAGCCTCATGCTCAATAACCAGTGGGTCCGAGATGAAATCAAGGAGGAAATAAAAAGGTTCCTGGAAACAAATGACAATAAAGACACAAACTCTCAGAACTTATGGGACACAGCAAAAGCAGTACTGAGAGGAAAATTTATAGCTTTGCAAGCACACATCAGGAAGGAAGAAGGAGCTTACCTGAGTAGCTTAATGACACAGCTAATAGAACTAGAAAATGCTCAACAAAAGGACCCAAGAACAGGAAGACAGAAGGAAATAACAAAGCTGAGAGCAGAAATCAACGAAGTGGAAACTCAAAAAACAATCCGAAAGATCAACGAAAGCAGAAGTTGGTTCTTTGAAAAAATAAACAAGATTGATAGACCACTGGCAAACCTAACAAAGAAAGAGAGAGAGAGAAACTTGATAACTCGTATCAGGAATGAAAAAGGAGAGATCACTACTGATATGACAGAGATTCAAAGGGTAATCAGAAACTACTTTGAAAAACTCTACGCCACTAAAAATGAGAACCTGGAAGAAATGGATAAATTCTTGGACTCTTATAATCTTCCACGGTTGAAGGAAGAGGATGTAGCATATCTAAACACCCCCATCACCATTGATGAAATTAAAACAGTAATCAAATGTCTGCCGAAAAACAAAAGCCCAGGTCCAGATGGATTCACTAATGAATTCTATCAAACTTTCCAAGAGGAACTACTGCCAATCTTGGCAAGACTCTTTCATGAAATTGAACAAACAGAAACACTTCCAAATAGCTTTTATGAAGCCAACATCACCTTGATACCTAAACCAGACAGAGACGCTACCAAAAAAGAAAATTACAGACCAATATCACTGATGAATGCAGATGCAAAGATCCTCAACAAAATCCTGGCAAATAGGATTCAATGCCTCATTAAGAAGATCATTCACTACGATCAAGTAGGTTTCATCCCAGGAATGCAAGGCTGGTTTAACATCCGTAAATCTATCAACATAATACACAACATCAATAACAAGAAAAATAAAAACCACATGATCATATCAATAGATGCAGAGAAAGCATTTGATAAGGTCCAACACCCATTCTTGATCAAAACCCTCAGCAAGATGGGAATGGAGGGAACCTTTCTCAATATAGTGAAGGCCATCTACCACAAGCCAGTGGCAAATATTATCCTCAATGGAGAAAAACTGAAAGCCTTCCCTCTAAATTCTGGCACAAGACAAGGCTGTCCTCTCTCACCACTCCTATTCAACATAGCACTGGAAGTACTTGCTATAGCGATTAGGCAAGAAAAGGATATCAAGGGAATCCAGATAGGAAAGGAAGAAGTCAAGCTCTCACTGTTTGCAGATGACATGATACTCTACTTAGAAAACCCTAAAGACTCTATCAAAAAGCTTCTAGAAACAATAGACTCATATAGCAAGGTGGCAGGCTACAAAATTAACACACAAAAATCAATGGCCTTTCTATACACCAACAGTAATAAAGAAGAAATGGACATTAAGAAAACAACCCCATTCACAATAGTACCACACAAACTCAAATATCTTGGAATCAACTTGACTAAATATGTGAAGGACCTATACAAAGAAAACTATAAAACTCTGCTCCAAGAAATAAGAGAGGACACACGGAAATGGAAACACATACCCTGCTCATGGATTGGCAGGATTAACATCATCAAAATGTCAATACTCCCCAAGGCATTATACAGATTTAATGCCATCCCTCTAAAGATACCCATGACATTCTTCAAAGAAGTGGATCAGACACTTTTGAAATTCATTTGGAACAATAAACACCCTCGAATAGCTAAAGCAATCATTGGGAAAAAGAATATGGGAGGAATTACTTTTCCCAACTTTAAACTGTACTACAAAGCAACAGTTATCAAAACAGCATGGTATTGGAATAAGGATAGGTCCTCAGATCAGTGGAATAGGCTTGAATACTCAGAAAATGTTCCCCAGAGATACAACCATCTAATTTTTGATAAAGGAGCAGGAAATCCTAAATGGAGCAGGGAAAGCCTCTTCAACAAGTGGTGTTGGCACAATTGGATAGTCACTTGCAAAAAATTAAACTTAGACCCCCAGCTAACATCATGTACAAAGGTAAAATCCAAATGGATTAAAGACCTCGATATCAGCCCCAAAACCATAAGATATATAGAACAGCACATAGGCAAAACACTACAGGACATTACAGGCATCTTCAAGGAGGAAACTGCACTCTCCAAGCAAGTGAAAGCAGAGATTAACAGATGGGAATATATTAAGCTGAGAAGCTTCTGCACCTCAAAGGAAATAGTGCCCAGGATACAAGAGCCACCCACTGAGTGGGAGAAACTATTCACCCAATACCCATCAGATAAGGGGCTAATCTCCAAAATATACAAGGCACTGACAGAACTTTACAAGAAAAAAACATCTAACCCCATCAAAAAATGGGGAGAAGAAATGAACAGACACTTTGACAAAGAAGAAATACGCATGGCCAAAAGACACATGAAAAAATGTTCCACATCACTAATCATCAGGGAGATGCAAATCAAAACAACGATGAGATACCACCTCACACCCCAGAGAATGGCACACATCACAAAGAATGAGAATAAACAGTGTTGGCGGGGATGTGGAGAGAAAGGAACTCTTATCCACTGCTGGTGGGAATGCTGTCTAGTTCAACCTTTATGGAAAGCGATATGGAGATTCCTCCAAAAACTGGAAATCGAGCTCCCATATGATCCAGCTATACCACTCCTAGGAATATACCCTAGGAACACAAAAATACAATACAAAAACCCCTTCCTTACACCCATATTCATTGCAGCTCTATTTACCATAGCAAGACTCTGGAAACAACCAAGATGCCCTTCAACAGATGAATGGCTAAAGAAACTGTGGTACATATACACAATGGAATATTATGCAGCTGTCAGGAGAGATGAAGTCATGAAATTTTCCTATACATGGATGTACATGGAATCTATTATGCTGAGTGAAATAAGTCAGAGAGAGAGAGAAAAACGCAGAATGGTCTCACTCATCTATGGGTTTTAAGAAAAATGAAAGACACCCTTGTAATAATAATTTTCAGACACAAAAGAGAAAAGAGCTGGAAGTTCCAGCTCACCTCAGGAAGCTCACCACAAAGAGTGATGAGTTTAGTTAGAGAAATAACTACATTTTGAACTGTCCTAATATTGAGAATGTATGAGGGAAATGTAGAGCCTGTTTAGGGTACAGGCGGGGGTTGGGTGGGGAGGAGGATGATTTGGGACTTGGGTGATGGGAATGTTGCACTGGTGATGGGTGGTGTTCCTTTTATGACTGAAACCCAAACACAATCATGTATGTAATCAAGGTGTTTAAATAAAAAAAAATTAAAAAAAAAATAATAAAAAAGATATTTATAAAAAAAAAAAAAAAAAAAAAGAAAATCTAACCAATAGAATTTTATATTTTATACTGGGATATTATCATGCATTTTAACATGTTCATATGTGCATTTGATTATCAAAAGACTTAATATCGATATGTTTTAATCATGAACTATTGTACTTAAAATTTAATGTACTGAATTTATGAATTCATGAATCCCAAAAAAAAAAAAAAAAAAAAAAAAAAAAAAAAAAAAAAGACACATAGTAGAGAACTGGATTAGGAAAAATAAACCGGACTTCTGCTGTCTGCAAGAAACACACCTACAGATGCAGGATAAGCACAGGCTTAGAATAAAAGGTTGGAAAGTAATTATTCAGGCCAATGGAAAACAAAAAAGAGCAGGGACAGCCATTCTTATATCAGACCAAATTGCATTCAACCTCAAGAAAGTGATCAGAGACAAAGGGGGTCACTACTTATTGATCAGGGGAACATTAGATCAAGAAACACTAACCCTGGTCAATATCTATGCACCTAATGTAGAGCCAGCAAAATATGTGAGGCAACTACTGGCAAACCTGGAGAAACACATGAAGGGAAATGTGATAATAGTGGGGGACCTCAATACTCCACTATCACCACTGGACAGATCCACCAAACAGAAAAGTAGCAAAGAAATAAGAGCTCTGAATGAAAAATTAGAAGATTTAGGGCTAATAGACTTATATAGAGCCCTCCACCCCCAGAAAGCAGAATACACATTCTTCTCAAGCCCACATGGAACCTTCTCCAGAATAGACCATGTCTTAGGATACAAAGCCAACCTATATAAGACCACAAAGGTAAGGATCATTAGAAGCACCCTCTCAGATCACTATGCAACAGAGCTCAAAATTGAGGTCAAGAAGAAGCAATGGAGAAAAACTAATACCTGGAGATTAAACAACATGCTGCTCAACAACAGCTGGATCAAAGAACAACTCAAGGAAAAAATAAAAAGATTCCTTGAGACAAATGACAATGAAGAGACAACATGTCAAAATTTATGGGACACAGCAAAAGCAGTAATTAGGGGGAAACTCATAGCAATACAGGCCTATGTCAAGAAACAGGAAAATAACAAAACCAACAGTTTAAAAGAACACCTCAAAGAATTGGAACAACAGCAACAGAGAAATCCAACCACATCCAGAAGGCAGAAATAATAAAAACCAGAGCAGAAATAAACAACATAGAAACTAAGAAAACAATACAAAAAATCAATGAGACCAGGAGTTGGTTTTTCGAAAAAATAAACAAGATAGACAGACCACTGGCAAAACTCACCAAAAAAAAGAGGGAAAACACCCAAATCAGTAGGATCACAAATGAAAGGGGAGATATTACAACAGAACCCCAAGAAATACAACATATCATGAGATCATATTATGAACAACTATACTCAACTAGGCTAGAGAACCCAGTAGAAATCGATAGATTCTTGGAAAAACACCCTCTTCCAAGACTGGAAAAGGAAGATCTAGAAATCCTAAACAGACCAATCACCTCAGAGGAAATTGAAGATGTAATTAAAAAACTCCCTAAGAACAAAAGCCCAGGCCCAGATGGATTTACAGGTGAATTCTATCAAACATTTCAAGAAGAGTTAATACCACTTTTCCATAGGCTCTTCCAAACCATAGAAAAAACAGGAATCCTCCCCAACTCCTTTTATGAGGCTAATATCACACTCATTCCCAAAGAAGGCAAAGACACCACCAAAAAAGAAAACTACAGACCAATCTCACTAATGAACATAGATGCAAAGATACTCAATAAAATATTAGCAAACCGAATCCAGCACTTCATCAAAAAGATCATACATCACGATCAAGTGGGATTCATCCCAGGAATGCAAGGTTGGTTCAACATACGCAAATCAATCAACATTATACACCACATCAACAACATGAAGGACAAAAACCACATGATCATATCAATCGATGCAGAGAAGGCGTTTGACAAAATCCAACATCCTTTCATGTTAAAGACACTCAGCAAAATAGGGTTAGAAGGAACCTTCCTCAAGATAGTTACAGCCATATATGAAAAGCCTACAGCCAACATTATACTCAATGGTGAGAAACTAGAAGCATTCCCACTAAGATCAGGAACTAGGCAAGGCTGTCCACTCTCTCCACTCTTATTCAATATAACCTTAGAAGTCCTAGCAATAGCAATCCGACAAGAGAAGGAAATCAAAGGAATTCAAATAGGGAAAGAGGAACACAAGCTATCTCTATTTGCCGACGATATGATGATATACATCGAAAACCCTAAAGAGTCCACAGTAAAACTCCTAGAAACAATTAACCAATACAGCAAAGTGGCTGGTTACAAAGTCAATACACAAAAGACAGTAGCGTTTCTATATACAAACAATGAAGTTGAGGAGAGAGAGATTAAAAATACAATTCCATTTAAGATAGTATCAAAAAATAGCAAGTATCTAGGAATAAACCTTACAAGAGAAGTGAAAGACCTATACCAGGGAAACTTCAAAACACTTCAGAAAGAAATTGAAGACAATCTAAAGAAATGGAAGAACATCCCATGCTCATGGATAGGTAGAATTAACATAATCAAAATGACTATCCTACCCAAACTCCTATATAGATTTAATGCAATCCCTATCCAAATCCAAACACAATTCTTTAAAGAATTAGAACAATCATTCACAAAATTCATCTGGAACCACAAAAGACCCAGGATAGCCAAACAAATACTGAAAAACAAGAAGCTGGGAGGCATCTCCTTACCTAACTTGAAACTATACTATAAAGCCATAGTAATTAAAACAGCATGGTACTGGAACAGAGACAGGACCTCAGACCAGTGGGTCAGAACAGAATTTCCAGACATAAACCCCCAGGTATATAGCCAACTAATATTTGATAAAAGAGGCAAGAATCTGAAGTGGAACAAGGAGAGCCTATTCAACAAATGGTGTTGGTACAACTGGAAAACCACATGTACGAAAGTGAAAATCAACCCATACCTTACTCCTTATACAAAAATCAACTCAAAATGGATCAAAGACCTTGAAATCAGACCCGAATCCATAAAGTTTATTGAGAATAAAATAGGCAGAACACTCGAAGACCTATATATCAAAAAGGTCTTTGAGAATGGAGCACCAATGGCAAGAACGTTAGCATCAAATATAAACAAATGGGACTACGTCAAACTAAAAAGCTTCTGCATGGCAAAAGAAACCCTACTTAACGCAAGAAGACAGCTAACAGAATGGGAAAAAATCTTTTCACTCGACATATCAGATAAAGGGCTGATATCTAGAACATACAAAGCACTCAGAAAGCTGAGCCCCCCAAAACCAAACAAAGCTATAAAAAATGGGAAGATGAAATGAATAGACACTTCTCTGAGGAAGACAGAAGGATGGCCAACAAACACATGAAAACATGCTCACCTTCACTCATCATCAGGGAGATCCAAATCAAGACAACAATGAGATACCACCTTACACCAGTGAGGATGGCTCACATCAAAAATAATGGAAACAACCTTTGTTGGCGGGGATGCGGTATGAAAGGAACTCTCATCCACTGCTGGTGGGAATGCCCCCTAGTCCAACACCTATGGAGGAAAGTCTGGAGAGTGCTCAAAGAACTCAGAATTGAGCTGCCATTTGACCCAGCAATTGCTCTCCTAGGCATATACCCCCAAGATGAAAGGACATTCATTCCAAAATACGTATGCACCCCACTATTTATTGCAGCACTCAGTATAATAGCCAAATCTTGGAACCAACCTAGATGTCCAACAACGGATGAATGGATCATTAAGATGTGGTACATATACACAATGGAATATTACATGGCAGTTAGAAATGATACAATCACAGACTTTGCAGCAACGTGGATGGACCTAGATCATGTTATGTTAAACGAAGTAAGTCAGAAGACAAAAGATAAACACAGAATGGTAGCACTATTCTAAAACACCTAGAACATATATTTTACACACAACTAATACCTAACAATCATACAACAGGGTTTAACAGGGTAGAAACCCCGAACACTGTAATAGTCAACATATACGTGGGAGCAGTGTTCAAAATACATGAAAAAGGAACAACGCAAACTCTTGACTGCACATTATACCACAAAGAAAACAGCAACAACAGAAACAGCAACATAGAGAGAACAGGTATGTAATCAGACTCCCCCACAACAAAAGCCCACATAATCCCCTAGAGATCGTAAACAGGAACACAAGTACAGAACACCACGGGAAATCACGGACTGCAATGGCAGCATACCATAACACTATATTTTAATTCCTTTACCTTGCTATACTTTAAATAACCTCTCAGCTTTTCTGTCCACAGGCACCCTTAGATACAAAGGGCGGACAAACTAAGATGACAACTCGGGATACCACACGAGATACCATACCTTGATTGCACTACGAGATGGCCACGAGAAAACTCTTTAACATACATTTTATCCCTAGATTAAACCTTCTTTTAGGAATTGTAGCACGGGACCAGTCAGACCACCAAAGCAGTACCTGCGACGTACAGACCTAAACTACAGGCTCTAGTCATCGAACACATTCAACCAAACCAGCATTCCCTTGCTATTCTCTCCTTTCTTCTCGCTACTTTTTTCTTTTCTCTTCTATTCTTCTCTTTACTTTTTCCCCTTTCTCTTCTCCCTTTCTTTCTACGGTATTTTCTCTTTTCTCTTCCTTCATACCCCTCCCATATACCTTCCCCTTTCTCCCCCCCGGAAATCCAACTATCCCATCACCCCTCAATCCCATCCAGATCTCCCACCATATTAAAACTCTCCACCCTCAGTCCTTAATCTTTTAGGCATCAAGATCGATTTCCTACCCAACGAACCAGTACCCAGCACCCAGGCGAGGGGACACCCAGCCAATCCCACACCTCGTCTCCTGCAAGAAAAGACAGCCAACTTCCCTGTGGACTCATGCTACGAGACCCTCCCTACCATCTCCCCCTAACGTGGACTGTTTCCTGAAACCGGACTTAGGTCCAATAGTATCCCCAATGCAAGAACTCTTCCAAGACTTCCCTGCCGCAAATTTTTACCAATCTGAAGAAGGTCAGGGGGTGGGATTGGAAGATGCCTGGGAACCCACACACCACAAGAAAAATCCAAAAGACAACGGGAAAAACCGTACTTTCAACATAGACATAAGACCTGTAATACACCACATCTTTACCTGTTCTCCCCCAAATGTAAAGTAGTCTTTTGCACCACTTTGGTCCTTTAAAAACTTCGCTAACTCATTTTATTTCATTTTTTTTCTTTTTTTTCTTTCTTTTTTTTTTCTTTTTTAAATGTTTGCCCTACATATACATTTGTGGGCACATACACTTTTATTTCCTTTTTTTTAAAATTTTTTTTTATTTTTATAACCATTTTTGGGTAGGCGACCTATTTCTGTTACCCACTCTGTCCAACCCAAATACACGGACAATATAATGGAGCACCACTTCCCTCTGCAAAGGCACACTAAATAAAGGGGAAATCTTACATATAAAAAAAAAGAGCTCTTATCTACTAGAGATAGGAACTCATAGTTGTTTATAATACAGGGTTATCTCCTACCTTGAAAATATGTCATGTGGAATCAACTTAGACCTCAGGTGATTAGATACCATTCAACCAGCCTTGAACCCTGGATCCCAGACATAGAAACGGCACAGCTCTTCACAACAGCTGCAAGAAACAAACTCCATCTGGGACAGCCTTATTACTGCAGGGTCAACAACAAGGGCCAGCTCTAACATGATATCCCGACAATGAAGAAAATGTGAACAACTTGACCTTAGAGCAGTTTAGCCTACCTCACCAGCTAACAACAAGACAAAACCAGAAGACGTGGCACCCTTTGGTAGGTCCAAAAGCCAAGATCGTGTTTCACAGATGACTGGATACGAGAACCACGACCAGACTGTATACATCTTGGGACCAAAAAAAAAGCCCTAGTCTAGGGTTTGAACTAAGACCTGCACAATAAGCATGATCCCCAGTTCCAAAGGTCCAGCAGAGACAATTGTAACGGAAAGGGGCTTCTGGAAGCACAAAGAAAGACGCTATCCTAGATGCCATCCTAGATTCAGGGCAAAGACCAAGATCACCAACCACAGAAGATGGATTAAAATGGCACTGAGGTAACAGAACCTCTAGATTCACAAAGCCTGACTTCACCATAAGTCCCACCTCAAGATTTGTACAGATACTGAGACCTCTAAACACAGAGCTCTGATTGTATCACCCTGGACAGAGCAGAAGTCTTCCACACACCAAAAAAAAAAAAAAACAAAAAAACAAAAACCCACCACCGGGAGAGTAATGATCCTGAGCAAAGACTAGAGCTGATTCCATGACAGTATACTCCAAGGACGGAGAAACCCCATATCGCATAGGGCAAGTGAATTCCTTTTCGAATGACCCCAATATTTACTGTGCCAGGGCAGGAGGGAAAAAAAAACAAAAATACAAAAAAACACAAAACCTTGGACATTTATATATATATATAACCTTCATTTTTTATTGTTATTATTATTTTTATTTCCCTAGCTATTTTGGTCGATTTCTCTGTTTGGATGTGATTATTGAAATTGTTGTCCCCAATTATCCTTATTTTTTTTTCTCTTCCTTTCTTTTCTTTCAATATGTGCTACGCCATGTTTCTTATTTCAAGACCACGGCATGTTTTTTTTATTTGTTTGTTTTGTTTGTTTTTGTTTTTTGTTTGTTTTGTTTTGTTTATCTGTCTTTTGTGGTGCTTATCGATATAGCTGGAGTCCTCACTGGATATTTGACACTTCTTTTGGTACTGGTGGAGTGTTTCACCTTCATTCTCTCATTCATTTCCCAAATCGATGATGAGAACCTCTAGAAGGATTCTGCCCATTTTCGGGGTATTAGACTTTTACCCCCAGATTATTCATTTTCTCTTTTTCAGGCAAAACCACGCAACTTGAATTAGCTAGCCCTGCCCCCACTTACAGGGGGAAATAAGGGAGGCGTCAAGACCAAACTGATGCAAGACTACTAAGTAGTAGGTTAGATACAGAGGGGACCACATGTTCTAGACGCCCTGGGGGTGAGGGAAGAGGAAATGGGAGGTAGGACAAAAACGGAGGTGTAAGGAGTACAATTTAGGGATGGGAATCCCCCCTGATTTTATGTAAATATATACCTAAAATATTGTCAACAATATGTAAGCCACTATGATCAAAATAAAAATTATATTATTATAAAAAAAAGCTCTCAATAAAATGTGGATTGAAAGAACTTTATTCAACATGATCAAAACTATTTACCACAAGCTCACATCAAACATTATACTCACTTCCTTCCTTACTTCCTTACTTCTTTCATCCTTCCTTCCCCTCCCAAATAGAAAAAAAAACATTATACTCAATGGGGAAAAATTAAAAGCCTTTCTTTTGTCCGCTCTTCCTTCTTTTTTCAATATAGTACTGGATTCACTTGCCATAGCAATTACGCAAGAAAAAATATATAAAGTTCATTCAGATAGGAAAGAAAAAAGTCAAGCTTTCACTATTTGAAGATAATATGCTGTGTTTAGAAAAGCTTAAAAAGAAAAAGAAAAGAAAAAAGGGGGTACCAGAGAGATCTATGGAGGTAAGGCATTTGCCTTCCACACAGAAGGACAGTGGTTCAAATCCCAGCATCCCATATGGTCCCAAGTCTGCCAGGAGTGATTTCTGAGTGTAGAGCCAGGAGTAACTCCTGAGCATTGTCGGGTGTGACCCAATATCAAAAAGAGTGAGAGAGATAGTGAGAGAGAGAGAGAGAGAGAGAGAGAGAGAGAGAGAAGAAAGCTCCTGAAAACAATGGATTTGTGTGATAAGACAGTCTACAAAATTAAGTCGTAAAAGTTTATGGCCTTCCTATATATGCATAATGAAATAGGAGAGTAAAAATTCAATTCATTCACAATTGTGCTGCAGAAAATCAAATACCTAAAACTTAGCTTAACTAAGAAAACTAAAAAGATACTTCTTAAAGAACAAAATAAGCTTTCCATTTCTCTCCCACCCCAAAGTACCACACCACTACCAGAAAGGTGTACTGGTGAACGATGGTGTACATTGTATGACTAAAACCCAACAATGAAAAAGTTTGTAACCATAGTGCTTAAATAAAATAATTAATAATTTAAAAAGAAAGAAAAGAAAACACAAAGAAATAGAAACTTACCTCCTGCTCATTTACTGGAAAGATTACATTGTCAAAATGACCATATTTCCCAAAGCATTGTACAAATTCAGTGTAATTCTTAATAGAATACTGATGACATTTTACAAAGAAATAAATCAAGCACTCCTGAAATTTATATAAAAAAATAATCTCTACTAAAATAGTCAAAACAATCTTTTGGAAAATGAAGTTGGGAAGCGTCACTTTCCCCAATTTCAAACTGTGATACAAAGCAGTAGAAATTAAAACAGTATGGTACTGAAAATAAAAAAAGGACAGACCTTCAAATCAATGAAATAGAAGCGGAAATCCAGAGACAGCTTCACAGGAATAGAGTCATTTAATCTTTGAAAAGGATGAAAAAATATGTTATATTGATGTTGTCGAGAGTAGTATAGCTCTGTATCCAAAGCACAGATTCAACCACATTAAAAACATCTTCCAATCTTTGTAATGTGTCTGCCAAAGTGCAGGTTAGGGGTGGAAAGAGGGAGTGTAAATTGGATGGTGATGGAGTAGGGAACATTTGTGAAGAGAATTGACACTGGTTGGTAGCATTGTTGTTAAAATATTAAAATATTTTAGAAAAAAAATGAAGCCAAGCAAGAAAAGCCTCTTCAACAAATGGTGTTAGAAAAATCAGTCAGTTATATGCAAAAATATTAGCTCAACCTCTAGCACTGCACAAAAAGTCAAATCAAAATTGATTGAAGACCTTGATTTCAGAAAAGAATATATTAGGTACATAAATGAAAATATTAGCATAAATGTCCATGGCAATGAAGGTAGAGGTAACTTTAAAAATGAAATATCATTGAACAAACAAGTAGAAACAAAGATAAATACCTGGAACTACATTGAACTATATTAGATCAAGAAGCTTCTGCACCTCAAAAAAATGATGACCAGAACATAAAGGCAGTTCACACACTGGGAAAACCTATTTGCCCACACCTATTTGATAAAGGGTTAATATCTAAAATATATAAAGTACTGATAAAACTACCTCCTAAAATTGTTACATGAGGTGTCAGAGAGGTAGTACAGTTGGTAGGGCACTTGCCAGGCACATGTCTGACCTGGTTTTATCCCAGACTCTAAATAAGATCCTAGAAGCTTGATCAGGAGTGATGCCTCAGCACAGAGCCAAAAGTAAATTGTGAGTGCTGCTAGGTGTGGGCCAAAGAGTCAGAACAAATCCAAAAAAAGCTTTTAAATGAATATAATTTCAGAAACACCTGAGGTTTAATGTGCCAATCTCTCCTATGTTAAGGCAAAAAACTCACAGAGTCAAGAATTGGCTAATCTGGTTTTGTGTTGACAAAAGCAAGCCAGCAGCAGTGAAGCAGATGAGAACATTGATAAATAAACTCTATTCTATTTGTTAAACATTTTCTTGCAACAGAGAACTACTCTACAGCAGATAAACTCAGCCATGCTGAGGGTCTCCAGGGTAACTCCAAGTATGATCCAGATGAACAGCACAGGACTTTAATAGATCAATGCTCAGGGATGCTTGGTGGTGACCAGGGCTACACCTAACAATGTTCTGGGGCCAGACAGTGCTGAAGGCCCAAATCAAGGGTTCAAATTTGCCAACTATGTATTGATCTATCACTTGAGCTAGTTCTTATTGGTTTTATTTGGTGTTTTTTTTTTAAGTCACACCAGGAGTTGCCCAGGGATTTCTCCTGGCTTTGCATTTTAGAATTATTCTGGCAATGTTAGGGAGACTGTATGGGATACCATGGATCAAACCTGGATCAACCACATGCAAGATAAAGATACTATTCACTGTATAATCTCTCTGACCTTGAGCTAGATTTTTGAATACCAAAACAGACTTTATAGAGAAAAAGTAATGTGAGCATCTCAGATTCAAAATAAATTTTGATTCAAAATTTTCATAACACAAGACTGGACTTAGATAAATCAAATATTGGTTAACTTGAAAACGTAACAGTAGAATTATTGAGCAACAACAGCTAAAGTGTTTCCAAATTTGATTACAACTATATAAACTTAGAGTTGCAAGAAAGTCTATAAAGTGCTGTACAAAAGTCAATAAATAAATTCAAGGCACATCACACATTGCTCAAGAATCATTGAAAAAAATAGAATCTTAAAAAAAAAACACAGTCCAAGAAATAGGCTTGTTAACCGTTAATGAGCAAAGATAAGGAAAAATGAGAGCATATTTCTTGTTGAAAACAATGCAAGCAAGAAGACAATAAAACATCTTTAGAGCAGAAAAAGAAAAAAATGTAAGCAGAATTGTACACCAAGTGGAAATATAACTCAAAAAAAAGAAAGTGAAATAAAGACATGTTCGGATACACAAAAGCAGAAATGATTCATCACCAGCAGACAGGCACTTTAAGAAATGTTAAAGGAAGTCCTTCAGGCAGAAGAAAAATATCAGTTGGAAATATAAATCTACACAAAGAATGATCACTAGGAAGAATAACTACATGAACCACTATGTACGGTTTCTTTTATCACTGAGGCATCTTTAGAAAGTAATCATTTAGTAAGTGAGGGTTTTACAACATATGTAAAAATAAAATAGATGATGATGTTAATCCGAAGTTCAGAAAGGGAGAAATGAAAGCCTATAACCATAAGATTTTCCTACACTTCAAGTAGTATAGTAACTAAGATAAATTATAGAAGTACACTACAAACTTTAAAATACAACCAAAATAAGGTGGAAAGATAGTACAGGATTAAGGCACCTTCCTTGCACATGGCTGACCCTCGTTCAATCCTAGCACTGCATATACACCCCAGTACCATCAGGAATGATCTATGAACACAGACCAAAAAAAGACCTAAGAATGGATAGGTGTGTCCCTAAAGTCAAAATAATTAATAAAATAAAACACATATCAAAAAATGAACTTTTTATAACAATCCAACAAAGATAAGATGTAATCACAAATATTCACTCTATGAAACTATAAAAAAAAAACTAGAACAAAGATGGAACAAGTGGAAAACAAGTAGCTAAGTGGCAGTTTAAAATTTAATCCTATGATATTAAGTATAAAAGCTCTAGGCATGCCAATTAAAAAGTTAGATTGTGGGCCCGGAGAGATAGCACAGTGGTGTTTGCCTTGCAAGCAGCCGATCCAAGACCTAAGGTGGTTGGTTCGAATCCCGGTGTCCCATATGGTCCCCCGTGCCTGCCAGGAGCTATTTCTGAGCAGACAGCCAGGAGTAACCCCTGAGCACCGCCGGGTGTGGCCCAAAAACCAAAAAAAAAAAAAAAAAAAGTTAGATTGTTGGGGCCATAGTGATAGCACAGTGAGTAGGGCATTTGCCTTACATGCAGCTAACCCGCATTCAATCTCTGACATCCCTTATAGTTCCTCTGAGTTTTCCAGCAATAATTCCTGAGTGTAGAGCCAGGAGTAACCTCTGAGCACTGCCTGTGACCCAAAAACCAAAAAAAAAAAAAAAGTGAAATTGTCATATTGTAAAAAAGATGCAAAAACAAGAAGTGCTTTAAATATAATGATGCAAATAGATTTAACTTTAAAGTGCTGGAAAAGATAGTAACACGAATAATATGCTAATAGTTATCAATGAAAGTTGTAGGTTCTATGTTACTACCAAAGTGCATTTCAAAGAAAATAAAATGATAGAAGACAATAAAAATCCTTTTGGGTAAGCAAAGCCCAACAGAACCCAGGGCTTACTCCTGGCTTTTTGCTCATAGATCACTCTTGGTTCAAGGAGCCATAAGTTGTGCCAGAGACCAAACCTAGATCAGCCACCTTATTTAATGTACTATTTATCTGGCCCCAATAAAATAGAGGAAGCTAATGAGGAAAGAGGTAAGTAAAGTGGAGACAATGGTGGTCGGAAATATACAGCAGTGAAAGGCTGGTATTGTACATTGTATAGCAAACTCAATCATGAACAACTTCATAACTACATTTCATAGTATTTTAAGTCGTTTTTATCAAGACATACTAACGGGACATAACACACCTGAAAGTTTATATGTATAACAATACATCCTTAAAACACAAATAGCAAACATAGACAATGCTGTAAAAAGAAAGATAAATTCATTAATATGGACAGATATTTAACTTCATACAGAAAACTGAAAAGATACTATGAACAAATTTGACCCAATTAAACTTATGTTTACCAAAAAACACTTGGCTCAATTATTTTTAAAAAAAAAAGTTATTTTAGTAGGTTCAACTCTCCAGAAGAATAGGTTGACGTCCTGAATCCATGCCTGTACAGATTTCAGCAGTTGTAATGAGGGCACAGCCTAGATTAGTAAAGACATGACATAACAGAGTTAGATAAGGTTACAAGCCAAGATACACACAGGCATCAAGAAAGTAGTGAGAGCTGAATCTCTTACCCTGGCAAACCCTTGATTAAAATCACCTTCTCCAGACTGTGAGAATGCACTTCTGTTTGTTACACAGCCCTTCTGTGATCATATGCTAGTGATTCTAAGAAATAGAGCCATGGGCTATATCTCTTCTTCTTTAGCAAAGTGTGGGGACTAGGGATTCTTAAGTCAGATCAAGCCAATGTGAAGACACAACCTCCTGCTTATAGGAAGTGGTTCTGAACTTGACCCAAGAGCAGGTTATCCTACCTCACCAGCTAACGATAAGACAAAATCAGAAGACTTGTCACCCTTTGGTCTGTCCAAATGCCAAGATTGAGATTTACAGATGACTGGCTGATAGAACCATGACCGGACTGTATGTATCCTGGGACCAATAAAAAAGGCCTAGTCTAGGGATTGAGCTATGACCTGCACAACAACCATGACCGCTAGTTTCAGAGGTCTGTCTGAGACAATTGCAATGGAATGGGTCTTCTGGAAACATAACGAAAGATGCTATCCCAGGCCCCACCCTAGGGCAGCGCAAAGACCAAGACCACCGTCAACAGAAGATAAATTAAAATGACACTGAGAGAAGAGAATTTCTAGAACCACAAAGAAAGACTTCATCATAAGTTCCAATCCCTGACCTGTGCAGAAACTGAGATCTCTAGATACAGAGGTCTGATTTTATCACCCAGAATGGAGCAGAAGTCTTCCATATGCCACAAAAGCACCAAGAGGAGAGTAAATGAACCTGACAGGAGTCTATAGTTAATCCCATGACAATATACTTAATGGGTGGAGAAACCCTATATCTCTTAGGACGAGAGAATTCCTTTTTAAATGACCCCAATATTTACTGTGCCTGTGCAGGAGGGAAGAAAAAAGAAAAAAAAAGGCAAAAAAGCACAAAACAATTTTTTTCAGTTATTTATCTAGTTTTTGTCAATTTCTTTGTTTTGGTGTGGTTATTGAAGTTATTGTCTCCGTTTATATTTTTTTTCTTCTTTTCTTTTCTTCCTTTATGTGCTCTGCCATGTTTTTTATCTCAAGACCATGGCTTTTATGTGGTGCTTATCTTTATTGTTGGAGTGCTCACTGGATATTTTACTTGACACTTCTTTTTGTACTGTTGTGGTGTTTCACCTTCCTTTTCCCCTTCATCTCTCAAACCTAGGATGAAAGCCTCCAGAAGGATTCTGCCCATTTTCGGCGTATTTGATTTTTCCCCTCAGTTTAGTACCTTTCTCTTCTTCAAACAAAACCACATAACTTGAATTATCTAGTCCCGCCTCCCAATTAGAGCAGGAAATAAGGGATGTACCAAGACCAAACAGGTGTAGGACCTCTAAGTAGTAAGCTAGGTACAGAGGGGACCACTTATTCTAACAGCCCCGGGGGTGAGGGAGGAGGATAAGGGAGGTAGGACAGGAATGGAGGTGGAGGGAGGACAATTCTGTGATGGGAACTTCCCTGTTTTTATGTTAATATGTACCTAAAATATTATCGTCAATGATATGTAAGCCACTATGATTAAAATAAATATTATATTAAAAAAAGAAGTGGTTCTGAAGTGGTTCAGAACCCAATTGGAGCCAATAAGAAAAAGTCAAAAATCAGTGTGGTTTATCTATGGATGACAAGATATCCCACTGGGTTACCATGCTGGTAGGTTGAGAGCCAATGTGAAGGCACCATAGGGTAGAGAAAAGTGGATTTCTAAATTATTTCCCTGTGCTCCTGGATTTAAGTCCCCAGATCTAACCATACCCGAAGGCACTGGGACTATGTGAGGATTCCAAGACTTTCCAGTCACAAGATACCAAAAAAATACCTACTTGAAGTTGGGTTAGTTGGCCTATAGAAAGTGATTCATCTCTATCATTATATTCCTCAGCTCCCTCACAACTTCCATCCAGGTCCCCATCCAAGTTCAGATCCCAGAGCAAAAAACAGCAAATCCAACCTTAGAAGATCTCCTGCCTCCTGCATATCTGCCTTGAATTATTGGTTAATTGAAATCAATTCCCTGTTCAATCCACAACTATGTCAGTGTTGAATTTGAAAGCGGGCCTAGCTTTCACAATGCCTGACTTACTATGATGCCAATTTTCAGCAATGGGGGAAGGAGTGAGAAACAAGTGGACTCATTTTGAGAAAATAAAAAAAAGAATTTAGTATGGCAATAATACTCAAAATTAATATAAACAGGGGACAGGAGGACTACAACAGGAAGCTTGTCGCAAATAACAGTGGAGTGCAGTTAGGCACAGAAGGGACCATCATGACAATGGTAGTTGAAAATGATCACTTTGGACAAGAATGGGGTACTGAAAGAAGGAAAAGTAATATGCATGATACCCCCTGGTTAACAATATTACAAATCATTGTCTAAAAGGAAAACGAGAGAGAGAAGGAAAATGTCTGCCACATGAGAAAGCTATACTGGTGAAGAAGGGTGATGTACATTCGATGACTGAAACCTAACTACAAACATTTTTGTAACAACAGTCTTAAAAAATAATTAAAAAATATATAATTACAAAGACAGCAAGTGACTATGACTGAGAGTAGCATTTATGCAATTGGATTGTTGCTTCCCAACCTATGTGGCCCTCATATACATGAATTTGTCCAAGATGGCTTCGGTGCAGCATTTTTCAAAGTTTTTTTTCATGGTGCCACTTTGACCTTTAATTACCTGGTACAACTTCTCAGACTGACAGAGATGGAGGGGAACCTAAATATTTTAAAACACTGCCATATTTTAAATGACAACTCTGAGATATCAAATTAGATTAAGTGTCAATTTCTTTATACCAAGGTGTTTTCATCTTATAAGATCAATTCTAAAAAATAAAGGACACTTGTCTAGCTCTGGGGAAAAAATAAAATATCTGCCACAGAACAAGCAGGAAGAGGCAGGAAAGGGTGAGAGGAAAAATGAAATGTGCACCAGTGAAGGAATTAGTGTTGGATATTAGATGACTGAAACCTAATCATGAACAACTTTATAACTGTATCTTATGGTGATTCAATTAAAAATTTATTTTAAAAAAATCAAGAGCACAAGGAAGTCTAATGATGCCCAATGAGTACCTTGGAAAGAGCACAAGCCCCAGAGGCCCATTTCAGGGCTATAGTCTCCTCCTCCCCAGACAAGCCATCTCAGCACCTCCATTTCTCCTCTGTAAAATGGTCGCTATAGATGCTTAGAGAAAGGTTGAGGTTGGGAGTGGGTAAAGTCAAGTTCCATCCCTGGCATGAAAGGCCAAATGAACACTGTTGAGATTGACGCTGGTAGGTCATGGCACCATGAGACTAGAACAGGATTACATGTCTGGACCCATCTTGAACCATCGGACCACTGCTAGGTGGCCCTGGGGCCTTTTGGACAACACTTAGAAGACCCCTAAAATAAGTGTCTTCTGTGCCCACTACCCTGGGAGAGGTGAGTAAAATCAAAGGTAGGAACAGTTGATAAATGGATTCCCAGAGACAGCCACTGAGGTAACTGCATGCTTCTCTGCTCCAACCTTGGAGCAGAGCTCAGAATGTTCCAACAGTAGAGAAGCTGGGTCTTTCCTGAGGGACCACCTACCACATTTCCCCTATATTTCTCTCAGCAGGATCTGAGGTGAGATGAGAGAAGCAGGGAACATAGCTAGCCCTACCTGAGATCTGAGCTTTGGGTTCCAGCTCCTGACACCTAAATGCATGTAGGAAATGGAGCAGCCATGGGAAAGAACAGACAGGTCATGAATTAAACTTTCCAGGAACACTCCTGGTGTTTTTGTACCTAGTAATTACAGGGGGGACCCTGGTGACATCACTTCATCATCTGTGATCTCTATCTACTCTGTGCTCCATTATCTGTGATCGCTGCTCTTCCCCATCATCTGTGATCTCTACTCTGTAGTCCACAATCTGTGGACAATCTCTGCTCTATCCTCTATCATCCGCACTCTATGCTCCATCGTCTGTAATCTCTGTTTTGTGTTCTGTCATCTTTGCTCTGTGTTCCATCATCTCTACTCCATGGTCTTTTCTGTGTTTCATCTTCTATGGTCTGTGATACGTAGGGCTCAGAATTCTGTACTCTTCTCAGCTCTGTACTCTTACACATGTTCCTATTCTGCCTTCATGCTCTGTATTCTGATCCAGGAAGAAGCATTGATTCGCCCAGAGCTCTTCACGTTGGCTTGTACAAACTCTTCCAAGTCCCAGATTTCTCTCCCTCTCAGTGCAAATGGTCTGCCACTTCTCTCTACTCACTCTTTCTCTCCTCACATTATTCCCTGACATCACTGAGTCTGGAGGAGGCAGAAAGAAGCCATTAATTTGGGCTCCACTCCATACTTCCAGGAGCTCTGAACCCCTGAAGGCCATCATTGGTCCCCTGGGAAGCTTTCCAATATCCATCCAAGCAGGCAGTGTTGATGGCTCCATAAATCTCTGCCTGTGAGTACCTGTGTCCTAAGTTACCCTTTGTCTCATAAGATACTAAGACTGACAATCGCCCTCTGTCTCCCTTGAGCCTCGAGTCCTCATCAGGCAGTGTGGGAGAGAGATGCACCCACAGACACCATCTAAGTTAGGGAGCAGGCAAATGACACTAGTCACAATATGAGCCTCATTTTCCCTGAGGCCCAAACTGGGCACCAAGCCAGGTGTACTGATGGGGAAGGGATCTCGTACTCCACTCTAATCTCATGCCCCCCTACTTACTCACAAGGTCCCCAGGACCACTGACATCTTCCCAGTCTTCTCATGGGCAATGGGAGTTAGCCAAGGATGCCCCTAGTACTCTAGTTGCAACTTTATCATGTGTTTGGATCTGACTCATTGTTCTTCCTCACATCATGGGCAGCTCCCCTGACCCGGATGTTGTGATTCACTAATGTTTTAGAGAAGAAATAAGATTTGATTAGTCCAGTGTACTTGCCCTAGACTCCAAGTTTGCCCAGTTCCAGACCCCTAGCTCTCCTTTCAAAGTCCAGTTCTCCTTCAAACCCCCAACTAGGGTCAGCTTAATCCTTGGCAGAGTCTTGTGGTACCTTGGAAAATAATTAGCTACCTTCTTACCCTCAATTCATGAGCTCCTATACTCAACCCCTTACCATTGACACCTACCAATGATTCCAGCTAGGAACAAATGCGCCAGGTGGGAGTCATGGCACCAAGAGTCAGTTACTCAAGCATTCCATGTTCCATGTTCTGTGTGTCCTGATTTCCTTTCTAGTAAGAGCATTCCATGTTCCATGTGTCCTGATTTCCTTTCTAGTAAGTTCCAGGTGGTTGATACTTAGCAGGGAAACAGTGATGTGTCCTGAGGGGACCTGTCCCAATCACTGTCGAGGGTGGCAGCTAGACAAGCTCAACTTTGTATTGATGGCAAAGGTACAGCAAGCACAAGACCACGTGGTCCTGTTTCCACCTGTGACATGTTTGAAACTTCAGAGTCTTGTGATCAAGACCTGCCAAGGTGGGCTTTACTGCGGCTGATCTTCCCAGCATTCCCTACCAAGCCCTCAGTCAACTCCTGAGGATGCAGAATAGGGGTCCCAAAAGCTTGGTACGGGCATAGGTGATAAAGAAAACAATGCCTTCTCTTCTGGACAGGGGTACCCAACCTCACAGTAGAATATAGGGTCTAAGGGTCCCTTATGAGTCATTAATTAATTCCCCTGGATCCCAAAGACCAAAGATTAAAGTCCCACTCCAACTCCCTGGACATGACATGGCTACTGAGAACTGGGTCTAAGTTTAAGACTATTTCCTAAAGTGGGTTTTCAATAGGTTTTGAAGCAGAACCAGATTGGGGTGGGGGTACAGGACAGAAGAGGTAAGTCATCACTTGCAACTCCCAGGCAAATAAGTCAACATGACCTGGCTGTGTGCCTCTACAGAAAGGGGAATGCACCCTGAGCAGAGACAAGCATAGCAATACTGCTATTAATATCACTCCTCGAAAAAGAATGGGCCATGCTTTCAGCCGGGGCGGGCCACAGCGCACACTTCCTGTCCTCATGAAATACAGCCTATTTTAAAATGGATGCAGGGACTTAGGAGTTTCTCTATTTTTCCTTCTGTGAGAGCTGTATGAGCCTTAATGTGCTTTAAATGTGTAATAAAAATATAATGAAAAACATACATTTATTCAATGTGGCTCTGTAGCATATGCTCTGAAGCCCGGATGCTATAAAGTGGAATTTTATGGCATTTCTTCTATCACTTCCTTCCACTTAGAGCCAACCCACAATATTGGTCAGAATTTAGAGCTTCTCTCCCTCCCACCTCTGTCTGCCCAGAAGTAAATCAGTGCTGAAACCCAACTGCCTTCTGTAGTTGCATGGCTTTCCACTACATCCAAGTTCCCCTTTCTATCCCCCACCTGTGCCCCATATCCCACTACCAAGGTGTCCTCCTTAGTGGATAGAGCTTGCACCATCCCCCAGAATATGCACAGGGCCTAAGGTGTTCTCTATGAAATGCATGGCCAGAAAGATGCAGCCAGCTGATCCTGTGGTGCTGTTTATGTTAGAAGGATCCTCACCTGTTCTGCCAAAGCTTCAGGCTGAGGCCAACAGCAGGACTAACACAGGGACATGACCCTATCCTGGCTCACATTGAAGCTCAGTAAGACCTTCTGGGTCTTAGGGTGCCTCATGCCTCCCCCAGACTTCTCTTCCCTTGACGCAGCTAGTAAAAGAACCTGCCTCCTTAGCCAGTATGTGAACCAAAAGTATCTACACCAGTATCCAGACACAGTCCATGGAATGAACTTAAGAAGGGAGACAGCCCCGAGCCAGCATGTCTGTCTGTCTGCCTGTCCCCCTGCTCCCCAAATGATGAAAAACTTGCTATCCAATCACGCCATTTTAGGGGGGCTTTTAGGGATATGACAAACCCCTCATGACTGTCCCAAATCAACCTCCAGGGATTTATTTCATTCTCTATCTAACAAGGCCTGTTGAGACATGTTTCTTCCCATAAGTATCCATCCAAGGGTGCTGATTGGTGGACCAGTAGCTCTGCTGAGACATTCAGTTTTCTCCTCAAGTGCTCATCCCCCTAGAAATGTAGCAAAGATGGGGACTTTGTCTCCCCAACCACATGAGCTCCCTCCTCTCCCATCCCACAGCCATAATCCCACACCATCTCTACTTATTCTGGAGAACACTTTCCACTGTTTGTGGGCCCCAGAAGCAGAAATGTAATGCAAGCAAACTGACTGCAAAATTACAGCAAGAAGCAATGGGAGAAGGCAAAGGTAGAGAGAAAGGAAGAACATCAACAGAAAGCACAGAACCAGTAACTCATGAGCACAGGAAACAGGTCAAACACCCTGTAGCATCTAAGCTGCAGCTACCAAGAATTGGACTCACTCTGGCAGCAGAGAGAGAGAGCCCTGAACCAAGGTGGTTATAGCCACTAAGAACAGAGTATAGAAAGAAGGACCTGTTGACCCATTACCCATAACACCAGATACTTCACATCTATAAACTATCTCAAGTATGGCAGGAATGGCATAGACACAGAGGAGAATGCAACTTATGCAGAGATAGACACATTCATGAAATAAAGATGTTCCATGGCTGTCAAAAAAAAATTACCCTACCTATAGGCATCTCCAAGAGTTTAATTTAGAACATGGAATATTGCTTTATCTGATCCGCTGGCTATGGAATATTTATAATAAAAAATCATGGGATTGGAGAGACAGGACAGCAGGCAAGGTACCTGTTTTGCATTCAGCCAACCCCAGCACAACATGAGGCCATTAAAAAGAGCCTCGATTCTTAGCCGGCGCGGACGGGCAGCTGGCAGGCCCCCCATGGGCCAGCAGCCTTTTAGTCCGGCCTAGGGTTAGGGGGGCCCGGACCTGGGTCACCAGGCCCCTCTCCCCCATTCCTCCGGATCTCCAGGTGGGTTTCTGGGAGGAGCTGACGGGGCACCCTGGGTTTTTTTCCCCACTCCCAGGCCGGGCCGGGACCCTGGCCTAGGGAGGGGCTTAGGGGGTAGAGTTTGATCTGGTGGGTGGCAGATAGCTGCTCAGCTATACTCAGTCTGTCACTGGTAATTTCATACCAGTCTACATTTTGGAAACATTTGCTCCTTCCAACCATTAGTACCCCAGATTTACCCTTCTTAACTTCAGTAACACATAGTTCTAATCTCTGACCTAAGACATACAGTAGATCTAACAAATCCCAGAACTATCTAGAAGGACACACATTGAACACATATATCTTTTGAATATTTTATGGGTATTTTCTTTAACTGATGTAACTCTCTATATATTCTTCTACCCTGATGTTTCTATTCACCTTTCATCTTGTCTGTTCTTTGTAAGCTGTACAGTAAGGATTGTTGGTGGAACTGTCCCTCAGTTTGATGCTTATGATTGAACTATGTCATGGAAAATGCAGGTCTTGTTCCTATTGCCTCCAGATGCACCAATAACGCCCCATGGCATTGATCCTTGTTTGCATAGACACATTAAAATGGGAAAACACCATACATACAGATAAGTTCTTATCTAATAAATCTCAGTACAATGTACCTTACACCCTGAACATTGATATAATGACCTGGCACAGGCCTCATAAGAATGGGCATCCTCCATTCACGCCGGAACCAGGCAAGCTATCTACGAAACATCCAGGGTCTTTTTCAGCAACAGCTGGAAGCAGTCCTCTACCAGGAAAGACACTACCAAGGGTCTGACATCGACCCCCTAAAAAGAGACTTCCGTTTACACTGAGAAGACTCGACAACATCAATGACCTGCTCTACAGGACATGGTTCTCTCTAGTGCCCCTTAATTGTGAGGTGAAACGAGAGGATGCTATGCACCATCCTGACTGCAATATGGGATATGCAGACTCCAGGATCCTTAATACAGAAGCATGATACCAACAACAGAGACTATGTGAGGAATGGAGGTGTATTGCCACTACAGACGATGACTTGAATTGGACAAACTAATTTGCCTGGAGCCTAGAGTCAGTCCTGTGCCAGGAAACTTCAGGGTTAGGGTCTTCTTGTATTTAGACCATAATTTGTCTTTCCATGTCCCTTATGTTTTGATGGGCCTATGCAAACAAATGCCACTTTAATACCATTTTTTTTACTATGTTCCCTTGACTCCAATCCTTAAGAAAAACAACCCACTAAAACTTTTGAGGTTAACTTAAACTAGTAAGCATGTGCATAGAACTAGAGAAATGTACTTTGCCCTCAATGTTTAGGGAGCTACATAAGTATAATGTCTTTAGATTATATTGTGTGCTGCTAAGAAATAGTATGTACTACAACTGGGGATTTGAGGGACAAGAAATTGTATTGTACATGGGTTCAGTTTTGTTTTTCTTAATGCTCTTTGGCTGAAAGTTCAAGGCTGGGATATCATCGATGGGACTACCGAGAATTCTGTTTATGGGTGATTGGGCTTCCACTGTCCTCTTCTTTACATCTTTGTTGTCATAATTAAAATAAAAAAAGGAAAAAAAAAAAAGAGCCTCAACAAGATAATTCTTTTTTTTTAGTTATTTATTTTTCTTATTAGTCATCTGCTGTACCTTACATTTAGCCTTCTTTTTTTTTTGGGAGGGGTTTGTTTTTTGTTTTTGGTTTTTGGTTTGGAGTCACACCCGGCAGTGCTCAGGGGTTACTCCTGGCTCCCCGCTCAGAAATAACTCCTGGCAGGCTCGGGACCATATGGGAGGCCGAATTCGAACGAATGACCTTCTGCATGCAAAGCAAATGCCTTACCTCCATGCTGTCTCTCCAGCCCCCAAAACAAGATAATTCTTTAACACAGAAATAGGATTAAGGGGTGGGGGAAAAAAAAAAAAAAAGAAATAGGATTAAACCCTGAGTACTGCCAGGTATGGTCCCCAAAAGTAAGCAAACAAAAATAAACGAGCACTTGCTCGCTTTCTCCTATCCTTCCTTCTCCTCTCTCTCAGGTGCGATTGACATTACAAGAATGCCCACCACACTCTGTCTCCCTTTACCTGAAGGAAATGGCCCTTGTTATCCACACCTCAGATCCATTACTTCTCATAACCCAACACAACAAAACTCTGCTGGTATTTACTTGACAAGTCCTTCTATGTTTCTTTCTAAATTTACAACACTTGTCATGGCAATCTAGTTTGGCACTAGGCTCTTTGTAACATTAGCAGACATATAAAATTTCCCTCTTCCTTCCTAACCTTCTGAGTATTCTCTTCATCAAAATAACATTTTTAATATTTGTTGCGTACTTTGTAAAAGATGGGACGAAGGTGTTAAAAATTAGTAAGCTATCTCTCAATCTCTGGAGATGTTTAGTATAACTGTGCTGCACAAGAATTGATTCTTCTGGCTCTGCCTGTCATCCTTCCTCTCACCTAGAGTCCCCAGGCAGATAACCCAGGTAAACCACTAAGCTGAATCTATTAAGACTGGTTCTATCCTAAGCTAGGCTCAAAGACAATCACATGATCAAATGTTTCCTATTACCATGAACTTCAGGACTCATTGGGGATCTAGGGCAAAAATACATTGTCTGTCAAAATTGAACCAAGAATGATTTAGGCTGTGCCATTTTATCTCCTGTGCAAATTTTAAGCTCTAGGAGAACTACCACACCAGAGCAGCCTGAAAGTGAAAGACAATGCCAATGAAATTGTTAGATGCCTAATCTGTACATTCTCCTCCCAGTCCAAACTTTGATGATGAATCTCAATAATGTCTGCATGGTGGTGAGGCCAGTTCATGATGAGTTTTATGACAGATTTTATAAACCTACAGCTCCCCTGAGTAGCAATTACAGAAATTTGCCAGTTCCATAAAGCAGCCATGTAATGTGCTCACCAAGAGAGAAAATGTGCCATTTGGAGACAATGTCAGAAACAGAGTATGGAACTAGAGATGTGGGATTGATGTTGGGAAAATATCCATAAATTCAGGGTCCATACCAGCATGAATGGAAGCTATTGAATAAAGAGAGAAGGCAGAGGTCATTTCTGAATACAGTACTAGGAGAGCAGAATGAAAGGATGAGGTAGAAAAGGAAGGGGAAAAGAAGTAGAAAGTAGTTCTAGTTGAGGAGTGATTTATATCCTCATGGATCAAAAATGATCTGTGAGTGTTCTGGAATATTGACCACCAGATCAATAATGTTCCCTTTAGATGCTTTTCAAGGCAGCCTCCAGTTTGAGAGTTTTGGCAAGGCACTGGAGCTCTGACAACACATGGAAAATGGTTGGTCTCAAGGCTCTCTCTTGCTTGAGCGCGACTTACTTAGGTTACAGGCCACATGAGAACCGGCAGTCTACTTGCTAAGCCTTGTTTCATTGATCATGCAAAGGACATTTACATGAACAGCTCTTCCATCAACACAGTCTAATCCCTTTACAGACTAAAGCTTAATGGAGAAGACACTGCGCACTCACTTAGCACTACAATCGATGCTATCCCCAGCCTTGTCTACAACCACCAATCTTACTTAGCCAAATAGCATCTTCTTCCAGCATGAGAGAGTTTATTGGAAAAAGAATACTGCAGATTGATGACTGAGACTACGACATTATGCTGGTCAAGAACACTTGTTGGGTAATGATTCTACAGAACCCAAATTCTATGGAATCAAAAAAAAAAAAACTTATCAGGTATTCTTTAATGATCTTTCCCGCAGAAGGAAAGCACTGTACAAGATCTGAGAAGGCAACTATAAAAATAGAAACATATCTGATTCCCTTGCACTAGACAGGCATTGCCAATGATCATGACAGTCTTCCCTGTGGAGCTGTAAGACACTTCCATACCTCTGCAACCAAATTTCATTCCTGAGATCAATTTAATTTACCTCACACCTGGGTTAGAAATTATAGCTGGAGAGACTGTTCCTTTCTACAAGACTGTTGACACTTACAGGGTAATAAGAATGTCTCCCAAAAGAGAGGAGGGCTGGAAGGTCCAGCTCACAACATGAAGCTCACCACAAATAATGATGAGTGCAGTTATAGAAATAACTACGCTGAGAACTATCCTATCAATGTGAATGAATGAGGGAAGTGGAAAGCCTGTCTAGAGTACAGAGGGGAGAGGGATGGGGTGGAGGGAGATTTGGGACATTGGTGATGGGAATGTTGCACTGGTGAAGGAGGGTATTCTTTACATGATTGAAACCCAACCACAATCATGTTTGTAATCAGGGTGTTTAAATAAAGATTAAAAAAATAATGTCTCCATGCATAGACTATAAAGCATTCTCCATCTGGAAAAGATCAGTGGGCCATGATTAAGGGAAAGAGGGCAGTTTAGCATAGGGCTTAGTTGACAAACACCCCAAAGACTCTGCAACTCAGAGTTATTTGGAGGATCAATGGAATCATCAAAAACATAGGAGAGAAGTTCTATTTTAGAAAGACCAAGGACTGAACTCTAGACAGACCAGCATAGTAAGAGTAGAACCTAAATTAAAATGGGTGCTGAAACAATAGTACAGCAGGGAGGGTGTTTGCTTTGCATGAAGCTGACCAGGCTTTGATCTCCGGCATCTCAAAATGCCCATGAGTAATTACTGAATTCATAGCTATGAGTAAGCCCTGAGAACTATCTGTGTGACCTCCAAAAAACTACAGTAAAACAAAATAAATAACTTAATCCTATACTAAGCTCTCTCTCGTCTGGGGAATTTTTTTCTCTTTAATTTTCGATTTGTTTTCTAGGAAGGAAGGAAGGAAGGAAGGAAGGAAGGAAGGAAGGAAGGAAGGAAGGAAGGAAGGAAGGAAGGAAGGAAGGAAGGAAGGGAAAGAGGGAGCGAGGCAGCGAGGAAGCCAGGAAGGAAGGAAGGAAGGAAGGAAGGAAGGAAAGGAGGGAGGGAGGTGGGAGGGGAGGGAGGGAGGGGGGGAGGGAGGGAGGGAGGAAGGAAGGAAGGGAGGGAGGGAGGGAGGAAGGAAGGAAGGAAGGAAGGAAGGAAGGAAGGAAGGAAGGAAGGAAGGAAGGAAGGAAGGAAGGAAGGAAGGAAGGAGGGAGGGAGGGAGGGAGGGAGGGAAGGAAAGAAGGAAGGAGGAGGAAGGAAGGAAAGAAGGAAGGAAGGATGGAAGGAAGGAAGGAAGCAAGGAAGGAAGGAAGGAAGGAAGGAAGGAAGGAAGGAAGGAAGGAAGGAAGGAAGGAAGGAGGAAGGAAGGAAGGAAGGAAGGAAGGAAGGAAGGAAGGAAGGGAGGGAGGGAGGGAGGGAGGGAGGGAAGGAGGGAGGGAAGATGGGAGGGAGGGAGGGAGGTCAAAGGTGAAAGATAATAAAATGAGTACATTCCTTACATGTGAGAGGTCCTGGGTTCGATCACCAACTCCACATCCACCCCCAGCACTATCAGGAGTAATCTTTATTAAAAGTGAATAAAACTTTAGATAAGTTAAACAAACAGCATGAATGTCCAACATGAAAGTCTAAAAATGACAGTTGGAGGAAGTATCATGGGGAAGAGACAAAAATTGTAGTATAACGAAGCATAGAAGGATGAGGTAAGAAAGCAGGCCATGATCCTGTAATTCTGAGTTTGAGAGAAGGAGATTGACTGAGAGAGGGGTTGGTTCCATCCATAGCACAGCAGGCTTAATGTTCATTTGAACATCTTAATGGATCTGGCATAAAATCAAAAACATAGGCCCAAAACAAGAGGGAAAGAGCAGTAGAGACATGAAAGTGAGGGTTCAAGAAAAGAGAAAGAGAAACTAAGTGTGAATAAGGGGAAGGGAAGGCAAAACACTGAAGAGTTGTGTGATGAAATAAATAAAAGTACTATTTCCTATGATACAAAGCCCTATCCAAGGCTAAGACAATTTCTTAGATTATTTTGAATCAAGCAGTGATTTTTTTTTTTTAGCAGACCAACTCCCTGCATCAGTTTTGGCACTGACTTTTTTGATCACCACTATTCAGAATCTAGACTTTCCTCTGTCTGCTCTGGCCTAAGTCTTAATCCTGTGTGGCTTCCTCCCCTGAGGGCTCCATTTTGCTACACGGCCACGCACATCATCTAGCCAATGAATACCACCACAACACGTAGAAAAACCCACTATACAAGCGTAACAATGGGGAAACAATGCAGATCAACATCAGCCATAGAGAATGAAGATGACAACTCTGATGACCCAAAAATGGCCAACCACCTAGTTAGTCTCTCAGATATGGATGTTAGAGAAGAAATAGGGAAGATGTTCACAGAACTCAAAGAAAGCATAGATCAAGTTGAGCTATTCAAAATTTACCCTCATATTTGATACCTAGTACCTGGACATGAGAGTCAAAAATTATGAACTATAAACAAAGATTTGAAGAGGTTGATACAATGGCTATTTCAGGTCCAAGTTAAAATAGCTTCACAACTTTGAGCCAAATAGACACTAGCTTATAAATCCAGGATGGTTAGATCCACTTTAAAAAGCCACATAACAGGGGCTGGAGCAGTGGCGCAAGTAGTACGGAATTTATCTTACACATGACTAATCTAGGACAGACCATGGTTCGATCCCCCAACATCCCATATGGTCCCAAGTCAGGGGCTATTTCTGAGCATATAGTCATGAGTAATCCCTGAGTGTCATCAGGTGTGGCCCAGAAAAAAACCCCACATAATTAACATCTCATCATTCATCAGCTGAGTTCCTACTTCGGGCCAGGTGAAGCTTCATGTCCCAAGCCCAGGAAATTGGAGAGACATAGGTCTGGAAGCAAATGCTAATACAGAAAATAATCCACACATGGCCAAGGGGATATAATAGGTTCAAGAACTCCAACAGGCAAGCCTTCCAATCCTAAATAGCAGAGAACTCCATGGAGGAAAGCTGGAAATGAAAGAGCACTTATTCCTGATACCCAGGATCTTTATTAGGAAGCATCAGTCCAGACCCGAGGGTGGTGAACAAGTGTCTAAAGCATCACTCCAAAAAGTGCTTCATCCAAAGATGTTTCCAGCCAATGAGTAACAAGCACATACTGAACAGGGAGGATCTGGTTAATCTAACACACAGAGTACCAGCATTACCAGGTGTGGCACAAAAACTGAGAACAAAAGAGAATTTTGCTTCTAGAACAACAAAAGACAAAACTAGAAGGCACATTTGATATTACATCTACATACAAATTAAAAACTAGCATAAAATTTACTATCCTGTATTTGAGATTGCTCATTTAATTACAAGGAACACTTACAGAAGTGAAGATGGATCATTTTTATTTTGGTAGCTTCAGGGGTATATTTTAACTATCCGCTCATTTTTTTTCTATTAAAAAAGGACATAAAAATAAAAAAAATAATTTTTCACCCTCTAGCATAAGTATTTTAGACAGCCAGAAAGACAGAGGAAGAATGAGGAAAAAATGGAAAAAATCTTTGGGCTATTATATTGTTACAATTTATCAATACTAGCCCATAAAAAAAGCTTATGTGACATCTCAAAATGTGATAAAAAGTCATAAGTTTAAAATAAAACTGTCCCTTTTGTTCCCTTCTAATTCATCTATAAATGAATCTGTAGCAAACATTATATCTGAACTCTGAGGGAAAATGGAGTATTGGTTCCAATAAATCAGACAAAGAATGTATATACTTCAGAATATTATATTTCATTAAATTCATTGCATCATAAAATTATTTGAATTATTATATTATTTTTATTTTAATAATAGCATCCTCAATGCTTATAGAAAGATGAAAAGACCAAGTTTAACTTCAAATATTATAAAAGTCACAATTTCTTCCACTGATCCAACCTGTCATCACAACCTCCCATTTCTGATACATCACCAATCCATCTGTCCATCCATCTGTCCTTCACCCATTCTTCCTTCCACCCACCCTTTTATCACATCCATTCGCTCACCCATTCTTCCATTCTTCTGCCATTTTCCCACTCTTCCACCCATTCCCCCTTCCTTCTTCCTTTCCTTTCATTCATTGAATGTTCGATTAGTCTATGAACTGTAGCGTTCCCTGGGCTCAACCAAAACCCTCAAAAATAATAAATAACAAACGACAGAGTCAGGCTGGTGGTGACATAATCTAGAAGAGATACTCAGGAAAGTCCTAATGAGGAGATGAGAAGCACAATGATCCAGTGGAACTGGAGGAGCCCATGTAGAGAGGAAGTTCATATGTATCAACAGGCACAGAAATATCTAGTTCTACACTTTTCAGAAAGGGCTGAATCTGAACATAATACCCACACAAAAAGAGACATCACCAACTATGTTTAGAAGCTGTCAATGAATTCTGTAGGGATCTCTGTATATTAATTCTAGAAAACTTAACGCAGCCTAGAGCTGGCGCTACAGCACAGTATATAGGGTGTTTGCCTTGCATGAGGCTTCCAGGTTCAAACACAGATATGAGTAATTTCTGAGAGCAGAGCCAGGAGTAACTCCTGAGTATCTCCAGGGTGGCCCCAAGACAGAAAAGTTAACTAAATAAATAAGCAAGCTATGGTGAAGGTGGTAGATTCGGGTTTTCTTTTCAACTCAGTTAAGCATAAAGATCTAGCATAAATTTCCATGTGGAGCCTGCAATTGAAATGTCAGTAAGTGGCCGGTTTCTCATTTTTCTGACCTCTCTGGAAATATTGCTATTTAACTAAAAAAAACAGCATGGCTGATTATTTTCACATTATTTCTATACCACTGTCTGAAAAGGCAGCATTTGGTTCATGTCAGCCTCCAGGTACCAGTCACATCCTACACTGAGATTATTTTCCACTGAAGGTTTTACTTGGTGGTTGTTGTTGTTGTTTTGATCATACCCAACTGCACTCAGGGGTTACTCCTGGATCTTTGCTCAGAAATCACTCCTGGAAGGCACAGGGGACCATATGGATGCCGAGATTCAAACCACCATCCATACTAGATCAGCTGCATGCAAGGCAAATGCCCTACCACAGTGCTATCTCTCAGGCCCTGAGTTTTACTGTTCTAATGAAAGCTAAGGTTGTTCATCTGCCCAGTTGAAGGCCCAGATGCTCTTCCCCCCTGGGAACTTAGCAAAGGAGTTAAAGGATATCTCTGGAGCCTGCCTAGGGAACGTGTGTGCATTTCTGTGGAGACCATGCTACGCTGCTGCCTCTTCATTCCCTCTTCTGGAAAGTCCCCAGGGATTGATGCTGGGAATTCTCCCTGCAAGCGAGTGGCAGACTTACCTCTGGATTCCCCATCAGCAGCACCTCTATTTAATCAAGGGAACTAATCAACTGGAGAGTTCATAATGGATGTCGGTAACATTTCCCATGTTATGATTGATGCACCAGGCTTGGGACTTAATGCCTTCATTCAGAATTAGATGACAATAGAAGCATGATTAATATCCTGTTCTCCAAAGCTGCATGGCGGCAGTTCATTAAGTCTCTCCTCCCCACGCCAGGGCCTCGATGCAGACTTGGGTGAAGGGTGAGGGTGGAAGCTGTCTAACACCTAACAGTCACACACACACACACACACACACACACACACACACACACGTCTTCACATGCATAATCAAGTGTCTTTAGTTTGCGATGTCCAGTGCTGTTTGTTCACGCAAGTATCAGTGAACTTTGGGTAGATACTTAAATAGAAGAGAGTCCTTCATGTACGCACATACATGTATATGAATGAACAAATCTCCAATCACCTTTTATCAAATATTATAACTCTATATGCCCTTCTACTCCCTCTACTTGTTCTGTTTCCCAGGAATCTCTCTCTTAAAAAATAGAAATCAAAATAAAAAAAAAGAAATAGAAATCATGGTCTAGAGTGATAGAACAGTGAGTAGGGTGCTTGCCTAGCCTGTGGATGATCCAGGTTCGATCTCTGATGCCACATATGGCCTCCTAAATCCTACTAGAAGAGATCTCTGAGTGCAAGAACAACCAGAAATCCAGGGTGGATTAACCTCAACTGGTTCCTTGGATAATCGTCCCCCTGCCCTTTAGATCCAGTGGAAGGAAATATGAATATCACACACACACACACACACACACACACACACACACACACACACACACACTTATTCCTTAAAAGCTTCTCTCCAGCTCTTGTCTAAACTGATCACTAAGAACAGACTTTCCAGGATCTTCTGCCCCGAGCAGTATCTTCTCAGCCCCCCTATAACCTGCCATTCGCCACTGATCTATACTTGTTAGTGGAAACCTAAATGCATGTCTGAATAGATTGCCATCATTCCCCAACACTCACCAGAAAAATGAAGTTGAAATTCTCATCCACAAAGGGCAGGCCTGCCTACAGAGTACAGAGCATGATAATAGGAAAAAAACTAATAAAACTTAAACTAAAAGTATTCATTTCCATTCAATGGGGGAAAGAGTTGTTTTTTAAGACCTAAAAAGTCACATTATTACACTATAAAATGCAGAAATATCTTCTGCATGATGAAATAACTGCATGAGAAGAAATAACTCTATTAGCTTAATTTAAAGAAATTGCTTAGCCAGAGTGGCCTTGTTTCCAGAGCATATAAAGAAATCAAACCCTTGTGGCTTTTCTCAATAGGCTCAGTTTCCCATTGTCATCTTCAATACCAGGTCTAGAGTTCAGGGGTGCGGGGAAATGCTCAGAGTCACCAATAGACCTAAATGATAGGGTGACATATCCATAGACATCCTACCACAAAGGACTTTCCCATGTAACATTGTTGGAGAGGTTTCTGAGATGCCATAGTTTTGACTCCAAGAACTCATTTTCTCTTTAGTTATAAGCAGCCCCTCTTCCTCTCTCCTGCTCCACAGATCAAAGCTGAGGGGTTCCCATTGGCAGGGTCAAAGCCCACAACCTCACATGTACCCACCTACTGCAGGCCCCAGAAGGTGCAGAGGAAGGTCTCACATACATCCAACCCCAACTCTATCTTTGGCACCATATTGTCTCCCAATCAAAGCAGGGTACAGTTCTGGACTCCCAAGCACTCCCTGCATTTCTCTGACCTGAGCATTTCAGGGCATCCATGAGCACTGCATGAATCTGCTGGTCCAATTGGTGAAGAATTGAGAGTGAACCCTCACCCCAGAACACCATTTGGGAAGCCCAAAATAAAACAAGGTGAAATGAAATAAAAGTAAAGAGCTTGGGCATATGCTTTGCAGGCCTGAGACCAAGGCTCTGATTCTTGCTGTAAAAAAGTTCCCTTGAGCAACACCGGAACTGATGCCTAAACAATACCCAGTTCGGCCCACCCAAAATGAAAATAATAATAGGGGCATGGAGGTGGGGTGTTTGCCTTGCATGCCGAAGGATGGTGGTTCAAATACCGGCATCCCAGATAGTCCCCTCTGAGCCTGACAGGAGAAATTTCTGAGTGTAGAGCCAGGAGTAACCCCTGAGCACTGCCAGGTGTGACCCAAAAACCAAAAAGAAAAAAGAAAATAAAAGAAAAGGATAATAGGTAAAAATCCACCTGTTTTCACAAGTGTCAGTCTTCCAGGTTACTGGGACCATAGTATATAGCTGGGCCATCTCTTGCACTGAGAACTGCAGCTGGTAAGGCCACAGTACTAAAATCAGGAGCAATGGACAGCACAGAAATGTTTGTTTTATAAGCCAGGGCCACAGAGAAGCAAGACTTCCCTCTGTGTTTGCTACTTTCTCAAATACTGCTATAACTCTTCTATAACTAAAAGCCAATTTAAAAAGAACAATAAGCCATATAAAAAAAGCCATCAAGAAAACATTTAAAATTGCTTTCACCAAACCCCATCGTTACTCCCACAGAAATAATGCTGTTTTCTTAAAACAAGTAAATTATTAAAACGATCCAGCAAAATAAAAACCCTGATTGTTTAACCAAACATTATTTTCTGGAGAAAAGGCTCTAAGCACACACACACACACACACACACACACACTCTTGTGCTGATACCCTAGAACCTAATCTCATTCATATGCTCTCATTGCCAGTGTGCTCAGAGAACAGAGCAAAGGGACATTACACATTCAAAACAACAAAATGCAAGAATGAGCTGACATTGAAAGCATCATGTTCCCCATATCAAGGAAGATATGACAAGGAAATTCAATGCTGAATCTACCAGACAGCCCTGTCTCTACAGGAGGGAAGAGTCTCATCAGAATAGAATTTTCTCTTGAGTTCTTCACCTCCCACCTCTCTCCAGAGCAAGTCATATATTCAGAAACATCTAACAGCTGAGGCAGGATGCGTGCTCAAAAGCCAACAGTCCATTTCTGTTCTGAAACCACTTTAAAACTTGTTTGGGGAGGCAGAGAGATAGCCCAGCGATAAGGCATTTGTCTTGCATGCAGCCAATCCAGGACGGATGGTGGTTCAATTCCAGGCTTCCCATATGGTCCCCTTAACCTGCCAAGAGCAATTTCTGAGCACAGAGCCAGGAGTAACCCCTGAGCACCACTGGATATGACCCAAAAATCAAAAATAAAATAAAACTTGTTTGAGATATAGTCAGAGGAGGAGAAAATAATTGGAAAGTGCTTTGGATTTTATTCTTCCCTGGAACATTTTAAAAGATAATATTCCCCCCAAAACAACAGGGTGATGGCCCAGCCTGAGTGGATAGTAGAGAAAAGGAAGGGATTCATCCTGGGACAAACACTCCAGGCTCACACTCAAAACTTCTCTAACCATTCAGACTAAGGAATGGGATATACAGATAAGATCAGGTACTGGGGGGGGGGGCTATTATAGCTACTATTGTGAGTGGGGTCATTGGATCTGCTTCCAGCCCCATCAAAGCACCAACCCCCACAGTTATACATAATGTAAACCAAGAGCTGAAAAACTGATAACATCTGGTGTCCTTGTATAATTCTGATTTTGTTTTGTTTTGTTTTGGGGCCACACCTGGTTACTCAGGGGTTACTAGCTATGTGCTCAGAAATCGCTCCTGGCTTGGGGGACCATATGAGATGCTGGGGATCAGCCCAAGGTCTGTGCTGGATCAGCTGCATGCAAGGCAAATGCCCTACTGCTGTGCTATCGCTTAGGCCCCACCTTGTATAATTCTGACTTGATCTGCAGCCATGTTTTGTGTCACCTAGCACTGGGATACATGCCAAGAAGCTCCAGATGGACATGCATGAAGTTACTTGACGAGAGAAACCCTCCCACTGATAAATTGGGCTCAACTCTAGGACCTCATCTGTCCATTTCCTGATGTCTCCACCTCGGGGTCAGCATCACACAACCTTTGGGGAGCAAGGGAAGACAGAAAAGTGTAGTCACAGCAAGAGAAGCATTCAGGGACAGAAAACAACCCAGATGCATCTGGGGGAGAGATGATGGATTGCTCAGAGATCTAAGGATGGAGAGGTGCTGGCCCATCCATATGGAGGAAATAAGCTAAAATGGCAGCAAGTTAAGGAGCAACCAGACACATTTCTAGAGGCAAAAGCAGGGCAGCAGATGGCTCTGGCTAATCAGAAGTTTTCTTCCACCATTCATGACATTCTCAGCACAAGTTCAAGCTCTGCTGTCTGGTCCCAATATCATTCTTCTTCCCAGAGCTCCACATGCTGGCCATCGCAGACCATGGGACACCACTGCACCCCAATTTAGCTGTAGCAGCAAACACCCAGAATTATCTCCACAATCTAAGTTTCTAATCTTTCATCATTGGAAAACAAAATCTCACCCTTGAGAACCTCTGACCTCAAGGTCTTGTGAACTTAGTGCTATAGCGCTAACAAGTATTTGAGTATTTCCTTCCATGAGTAAACAAGAGGTGGTGAGACCCCAATACATTACCACAGGAAGTCATCCAGAAAGGAGGAGGTGGGGGATCCAGCAGAGTTTCCATTCAGGGCCTGGTGAGTCAAGAAGTTGGACTCTTCTGCCCTTCCATGAGAGATTGAGTTCATTTCTGTTATCATCCAATTGCACTACTGTCTCACTCACTGGGAATTACCTGACTAGAAGCATAGCAATTTTTTCCTCCTTCTGAAGCTCTCATTTCCGGAGTCCAGGAAATCAACCGTCTAGGTACATGAGAGGGGGGAATAAATCATCATTTATGATTGACACCCAGTTTGTGCAGGAAGATGAGGAAAATATACTCACTGCTATCAACTGGTTTCTAGGAAACGAAGTAGATGCCATGCCCCTAAAATTCTATCAGGCAGTGTGTCACAAAGTGACCTTAAATGAGATTGGGGGCTGGGGAAGAGCTTCAGGAGTGGATTTGAGGGTCTATGAGGCTGGAGGAGTGAAAGTGAGTGCATCCTCACTTCACTTCCAAAGCAGATTCCCAAGTGCAGAGACTCAATCAAGTACCAATAGGTAAGAAGGATGAACCTCGCCAAGCCATATCTTTCCCACTTCAGCCAATAGTGTTGAAGGTCATGAATGTAACAAGTAGGTGAAGGAAATCATGTCCAAAGTCACAACAGAGCCATGAAAGCAGAATCAGCAGCATAGGATGAACAATAAGACAGAAACATGGGATCTTATATTATAGACAATGCTCAAACACCGAAGCATCAGATGCCCTCCAAGGCAGAGGAGAAGCAGCCTGGAGAGGCAAGTGGGGACATCACCCAGCTCTTCAAAGATATAAATTCTGGGAGCCAACAAGTGCCACAAATTGAAGAACTCGGGGCTCTGGGCGTGTCAGGTGCACACTACAATGTTCTAAACATTCTCCTACTCTCCCAGATGATCTGATCCCCACAGCAAATAAAACAGAAGAGAAAGGGAGAAAGCAGAAATGCCGAGGAAGAAAAGAGTGGCAGGCAGAAAGGCCAAGCCGTGCCTCAGTGGCAAAGCATGTGCCTATGTTTGAGAGGCTGCGGGTTTGAGTCTAGAACAGCATGGTCAATAAATATAATCTCTGTGTGCACCGCAGCAACGCACTCATGTTAAAATGATATTATTATATCAGCTGGGTCCAAGACACAGCAACAGTTCAAACAGTTCAAAGTCTCACATGGACACATCTGCCTATTTGTTCCTTTTGCATTCACCTGCATAAGCCTCACAAAACCTCCTCAGGGTGGTCACTGGACCAAGGTAGGTCACAATGCAGCTAGCTCCATTGGCCCTGACCAGGATGGACACTCAGAAACACTGATCCAAGGAGGAGGAAAGTGGGAGTGGTTACACTGTGGCTAAGGCTTTGCCCTTCATCAGGCCCAGGGGAAGGTCTGGTGCTCTCTCCCCAAAAAAGATCTAAGGAGCTTCCCAGAAAAGTCTCATATTGGATGTGCTGGGGAGCCTGTTTTGAGTCTCAGAATCATCCCAGGAGCCATAGACAGTGCCTAAGTAAGTTGTTCTGACAAGCATTTGTGGGAGTAAAAGGCAGGAAGCCACATAAGTGTCCAATGGTCAGGGACAGGGTAACAAGGCAATGGCTAGCCCTGTGACTTCCCTCAGAATTCCCTTTGGAGCAGGAGAACAAACTCCCTGTTCAAGACTGACTGGAAAAGATGAGAATTTTAATAGTGGCAAACTGACATCCTCAGAGACTAGCATCACATTAAATTTCGGGGAAGATCTGGGGCTCAAAGAGCAAAGACAGTCTCTGGAAAATTGATTTCTGAGGACTTTTGGACTTCCAGAACAACATTCTTCTACTCCTAAATTAAACAGAGTGGAAAACCTCTTCTACACTGAACCACTTCTGAATAAAAGTTTTGTCTTTGATCACAATTAATTGCTTTATAGACACATTACAGAAAACCAGAGAATATAGACCAAGAAGAAACAAAATCACCCCCAAATCTCACACTCATTCTTATCTTTCCCCAAGGGAATACCCCACAATTTTGTCCAAGATTCTCATTTTTCTCCCAAGCGCCAGTCTTCAGATTCAGGCATTGATATGTAGATAACATGAGTGGACAAAATGCAAATCACACCATCACATACCTCTTCTTTCCTTTGTTGCTCAAAGATGAAGAAAATTTTAAAATGTCTAAATCCTTGTCAACCCACCACCAAAATTATCCACCATTATCCCTTCTTGAAGTCTCAGAGACATGATTCTTAAGTTTGAGGAAGGAGCAAACAAATAAAGATGAAACCAAATCTGAAGGAACAGACACATGGGAGGAGCCATCTTTAGCTTCAGGAGACAGTTTTGGTGCTCACAGACCATGGACACATCAACTGAGGCCAAGCATGCAAGAGATTATACCTACCTCACCATGGTTCCACCAGATCCATTTCTGTAACTCTAACAGACATTTATTTGAGCATTTCTTTTCCTTAAGACTGATGAAAAAACTTTAACAGTGAACTATATAAGCATTCATGTTGAGTGAGGCAGTAGGGAGAAAACAAATCTGGAGAAAAACTAATTGTCCTCTACTGGACAGAGCACCCTGACCTGAGTCTGCCCCACCATGTCCTAGACCTGTCCAGGTTTTTGTTCTGCCCAATACATCTGGAGTTAAGAACTAACTGGACTCCCCATTCAACCTTTGCCATCTCCTGTGCCTCCACAGTGTTCATCTCACTCTTAAAAGTGACCCTAAAAAAATAATAAAAATAATAATAAAAAGTGTCCCTAAACCCTGCCCTAGTCTTTGTCCTATCACTAACCCTAACACTAGCCCTAGCTATTATCTTAAAACTAGCCCTAAGCTTGTCCCTAACCTAGTCATAACCTTAGCCCAACCTTAACTCTAACCCTAGTCCTAGCACTAACTGGCTCTCACCCTGACCCTAACCCTGAGAGTAGAGAGATTGCAATGACATTTTCATAGATATAAAGATAGTCTGGGGACAAGCCAGGGAAAGAGCTTAGAGAGTATATGGGACCCCTCAAATGGAAGATATATACATTATATATATACATACATACATACATACATACACACACACACACACACACACACACACACACACACACACAAACACCACAAGAAATACCAGAAGGTGGGGCCAGAGTAATAGCACAGTGGGTAGGGCCTTTGCCTGTTATGCAGCTGATCCAGGTTCGATCCCTGGCATCCCATGTGGTCCCCAAGCCTGCCAGGAGTGATTCCTGATCACAGAGCCAGGAGTAACCCCTGAGTGCTTTCTGATGTGGCCCCCCTGCCCAAGAAATAGAAAGAAAGAAATACCAGGATATCAATCTAGAATTCCCAGTTCCTTTTTGTAAGTCTTATAGAGTCATAGTTTCAGATAGTCTGTATTTTACTAAAAAGTCCTGGAACACTAGACATGTAGCATGTCTCATATTGATACATAAAACATTTTCATAAGACCTATGATAATCATAGACACTTACATGGTGAATCACACCTTTCTTTCTAATAATCTCCAAGCCTCTGGACCAGCTATCAGTAGCCCCCAAATAATGCATCTTACCAGGAACAGAAAGACCTCAGATTCTGCTTTGGTTCCTGAAGAACTGGCAATTTCCTGTGACTTCTTTACCTCATAGCCCTAGCTTCAGGAGGGGCTTCCTTTTCAGGTTACCAGCATACACACAGCTCATGGTGATGACCAGGCAACTTCAAAACATCACTGCTGTTTTGTGACCCTGTAGCCCCACCCACCAATTGTGATTCAGTGCAAATCTGAGATCACAAGACCATCTCCCTCTGCTTTCACTGGGTCTTTGGCTATGCAAGACCAATGCACTGTTTATGGGCTTTTAGACTGGTGAGTGTGGGGTCAGGAGAGTAGGTTTTACTCTCTTCTCCACTTCTCTGAAGATTCCTAAAACACATCATGGGAAAATGCAAAGAAAATGCAGTCTCCCTATTTCTTAAACACTTCTGGGGAAGCAAAGGTCATGGACAAACTGTATTATTTCAGGGAGGGAGTTGGATATGGGTTAGATGTGAAAGGACAGCATAAAAGTGGTCTAAATGCCCTTTGTCTACATCTAACCCCAGTTGGTGCCCATTCTCTTTACCTAATGGGGTACACTGACTTTAGAACTAGACCACTTGAGCTCTTGACCCACAATGCGAAGGATGACCTTGGGGGCCATTGTAATGCTTCAGGTTGTTCAAATCACCCTGAATTTTGTGAAAGAACTCAAGGCAGCTGAGAGTAGTAAAAGAACCAGCAAGAACAGTTTATAAAGTCCTTCACTCCAGCTTAAAATGACAACAACTAGGACTGGAGAGAAAGTACAGTGGTTAGGGCACTTGACTTGCTGTGACTTATCCAGAATCCCGGGCATCCCATATGATTCTCCAAGCCTGCCAAAAGTAATCCCTGAGCACTGCCAAGTATGGCCCAAGACACAAAACAAAAGAAACTAGAAAGAAGAAAAGAAAAAGACAACCGAAAGAGCACCAGATTCAGAGTGCTGAGAGTTGGAGATTATAACTGCTGACTTTGGTAACAATTTCCTCCTTTTCCATTAGAGAAAACTCTCTGGTTTACCTCTCTTCCCTGGTGGGTGGAAGCGTTTTATGAGTCAGTGTTCTTTAATAAATAATCATAAGCTTTATGTCCCTGACTCACCTATGTAGGATTTCACACACACATGTACACACCTACACTTGTATACATTCATTTGCACACATACAATTGGCTCGGTATCACTAAACAATGGACCACAACATGGACACTGACCACTGCCCTGAATCAAGGCTACTTATTTCCTCACTCTGTCATGGCCCTCCTTGTCCCCAAGGCATCCTAATTACAATCACCCCACATATTGGTCTTGAACTTCTTTATGTACAGAATCCCATAGAAGTGCTGGCTGGTGATGGACTACCAGCACTGAAGTTATGACTTCCACCCCAGGCCCAGATCTATTTTAGGGGCTGCATTTTGCAGCCTCTATTCCATCACTTCCTCTAAAAGTCTAGGTCTTTGATTTTGAAAATGAGACCACAGCCAGGTTTTCTTCCCAGCACCCATTTATGACTTCCAGTTCCACAGGAGCATTTTTTTATTAAATATATTTTTAATTTAAGCAACATGATCATATTTGGGTTACAGTCATAACCAGAACACCCCCGTTCATCAGTGCAGCATTACCCCTTCCCCCCTTTCCATCCCCTGCCTGTATTCGAGACAGGCATTCTACTACAGTAATTTGTTTTTAAGTTCAGTAAGTTGTATTTTTTCCTTAAAGGATAAGAGTAAAAAAATATAGTAAAGGTGTGATAGTGGCAATTGCCAATGTTTGCATAGGTCCAGAAAAATGGGGAAAATGGAAAAAAAAATCCTTGACCTGATTACAAAAAGGCCTCACCCCAGAAGTTTATTGGCATAAGACAGACTCTGGGTTCCAGGCATACCAGTCTATCCAACTCCAGTCATTCTCAAGGTCCCAGTGAAACTTTTGCACACTTTAGCTATAGTTGGTATCAGACTTATATATTTAAAGACTCTGGATTCTGTGCATTTCTTTCATCGATGTCAGGCTGATGTGGAGCATCCTCTAGTTTCAGCATATCATTAAATGCAGAGCGGTCTGCCCTGCATGCAGACTGTTGCTGAGTCGCTTGGGTGTTCCACAGGAGCATTTTAACAGCACTTTAGGACAATAGATTTGCACTTGGGAAAGTTGGGAATTCAATTTTGCACTTGAGAAAACAGGTTCAGACCTCAACATCTCTTGACCGACGTGCACTGAGTGTCCCCACCTGGGTGGTTTTCCAAGCTTACCAGGATCCCCAACACTGGTCTTTTTCCTCCCAGCACCTTTAGACAGGAAAGCAAAAGTCACCAACCCTTACTGTTTCCCTCTGAGAACAAGAAGAAAATGATGCGCTGGGTTACATCACCTGAAGCTAAGATCACTGCTAGCTGCACAAAACTCCATTTCCAAAGACACTTCTGGGTCAGACCCCCCCCCCCAACATCTGAGCTGGACACATTTGGGATTGCTGTTTCTTTAAGATTGTTCCAGAATCAGGCCCAGAAGAATCCATGCCCACCAGTCCAGCTCTAGGATCAAAACTTCCATGTCTAATTCACCAGTGGGAAGACAGAGGTTTTCTCCTGGCCTTTTCACAGGAGGAATGAGCAGTAGGAGAAGAGGGCTCATTCTAGGCAGAGCTGGCAGATAGGAATCCCTGGAAACAGCTGGTACCAGCTCTTTTTTGGGGAACTGTACAGAACAGCATCGACGACTCCCCCAAGAATTTCTTAGAAGGCTCCCAGAATTTCTCATTCATTCCATTCCGGTGTGGATCAGTTCCTTCCCTCTGAAGAGAGAAACCTGCCTGCATCCTTGGCTCCAGAGCGAGATCAGAGCTAAGCACCAGGAGCAGAGGTTGATTCGTAGACACCCTGAAATAGCCCACGAAAAACAGCAAAGGTCCTGAGCACACAGGAAGCTTATGCCCTATCAGGTGCTCTGGGGCATGGGATATGCAGAAGCATCCTGAATGTGGGGGTTCCAACCTCTGCTGCCCTCGCAGCTGCCATGTGGATAGACACAAACCACCTTGCTGAGCCTTTCCCAGATTCCCATTGTGGAAAAAAAACAAAAACAAAAACAAAAACAGCCTGAATAGCCCACAGGTTCTGCCAAAGGCTGTGTCTGATGCCTATATGTGCTGCAGAAGTGGGGATAAGATGGAGTTCACAGCCTTTGGCAGTTCCTGGCACTTGATCATGGGGGCTAAAGGAAGTCTCAACACATGCCCCTGCGAGCCCCGGATGTCACCCATGGAGATAGATCTTTTTCCCATTTCTCAGTGGCTGCAAAGCTTCTGTGTAAATGCTTTATTGAAACTCTGGAATGGAAAAGGCAGGCAGGGGTTAACCAGGCATCAACGGAGCATTTCCAAACTCAACGCTTCTTTTTAAGACTGAAAAAGGAAAAGGGGCCTTCCAGCATTGCCACAGATTTGATACATATAAACTGATCTTCATGATAAGTGATAAACTGCGATAAAAATTTAAGTGGAATAAGGCAAACGGAAGCTTTAATTCTTCCCTCACTGCATCACTGTGGCTTTCTTTTCTAGATTAAGAACCTAAAGGAATATTTTGAGATTTTTTTCTTCCCTTTTTCCCCCAACATAAGACACTGGACATTTAAATATTATTTTCAACAGATATCTGTCCTGTATCGGGTAAGCATTTCCCACCTCAAGGCAGCTCCTTTCTCCCACCTCCAGTCTTGGTTGAAAAGCTATTGGTTGAGAAAAAAAAAAAAACTATTTTGTGGAACTGAAGCCCTGTGTCAAAGCTGTAGCCACAGTGTCCCCTGATGGCCGAAGTTGAATCTGCACATGGTCTGGTTTGTGAAGCGAGGATGGCTGGTTGAGAAAGGACAGCTTTCTCTCTTCATGGAAGAGCCCTTTATTGGCACCTCATCTGTGCCAATGGGCAAAGCCCTGTAAGTGGTTTCCCTCAGATAATTCCAGAAATATATTTGGGATACTGATGCTGCACTCCTATTTTCACACACAGCACCCAGTGATGTAAATAAGTAGGTGCCCGCATGAAAAAAAATGCTCCACATCATTAATCATCAGGGAGATGTAAATCAAAACAATGAGGTACCATCTCATGCCACAGGGAATGGCACACATCACAGAAAAAAAAAAAGAACAGTTAGTGCTAGCCTGGGATATGAGGAGAAAGGAATTCTGATTTGCTGCTGGTGGGAATGCCATCCAGTCCAGGCTTTATAAAAAACAATATGGAGATTCCTAAAAAAAAAAAAAAAAAAGTGGAAATTGAACTCCCATATAATCCAGCTATACCACTCCTAGGGATATACCCTAGAAACACAAAAACATAATAAAAAAAAAACTTCCTCACACCTATATTTATTGTAGCACTGCTTACAACAGCCAGACTCTGAAAACAACCAAGATGCCCTTCAACAGATGAATAGCTAAAGAAATTGTGGTACATATACACAATGAAATATTATGCAGCCATCGGGAAAGATAAAGTCATGAAATTTTCCTATACGTGGATGGACATGGAATCTATTATGCTGAGTGAAATAAGTCAGAGGGAGAGAGATAGATACAGAATAGTCTCACTCATCTATGGGTTTTAAGAAAAATGAAAAACATTATTGTAATAATGCCCAGAGACAATAGAGATGAGAACTGTAAGGACCACTTCACAATATGAAGCTCACCACAAACAGTGGTGTGTGCAGTTAGAGAAATAACTGCACTAACAATTATCATGATAATGTTAATAAATGAAAGAAGTGGAATGCCTATCTCAAAAGCAGGCAGGGAGTGTGGGAGGAAGAAGATGGGGGAGGCATTGGTGGTAGGAATGTTGCACTGGTGAAGGAGGTGTTCTTTTTATGACTGAAACCCATCTACAAACATGTTATTAATAATGGTTCTTAAATAAAGATATTATTTGGGGAAAAAAAGTATGTACCTAGACTGTGCCTCCACTTCATCCCTCTCCTGCAAATTGACTGCTTTTACCAGAGACAGATGACAAACCTCAGACTTCTGGCTCCAAGTTCCTGCTGAGGCCAGGGATGGTGCTGAATGCTGAGTACTCCACAGAGCCCCCATTACCCTATTCTTCCTACAGCTCAGACAACCAAGAACTGTCACTTTCTTACAAAAGGCAGCCATTATCAAAATGCCATAGATGTTGGACAACTCTGGAGCAGAGTTCCACTGATTCGTCTAGCAAATGGGCATGAAATGCAAATGGGGTTGCATCTGGTATTCCTTGCAGTTCCAGGCATTATATTATGGTGACACAATCAACAAAACTATACAAATCCCTTCATTAGGTAAGAACTGCTCAGGAAAGATTAGTTCCTGCCCTGGTTTCATAAACAAGGAGAGTTGTCCCCGTTCTAGGTGAAAATTCAGAATTGAGAAGATCAGTTAAGCAGTGCTCAGAGGCAGAGCATAGAGGCAAGAGACCAGAGAGCCAGGATATGCCAATTCAAGACAATGCAGGAGACACAATACACACACACACACACACACACACACACACACACTCACTCACACACACACACAGCTTCTTTCTTACATTAGAAAACACAAGCATATTTTTTTCTTTTTTTTTATATAATTTTTATTTTGATCATAGTGTCTTACATATTGTTGACAATAACAGTTTAGGTACATATTTACATAAAATCAGGGGGGATTCCCATCACCAATTTGTCCTCCCTACACCTCCGTTTTTGTCCTACCTCCCATTTCCTCTTCCCTCACCCCCAGGGCGGCTAGAATATGTGGTCCCCTCTGTATCCAACCCACTACTTAGTAGTCTTGCCCCTGTTTGGTCTTGATGCCTCCCTTATCTCCCCCTCTAACTGTAGGCAGGACTAGCTAGTTCAAGTTGCATGATTTTGCCTGAAAAAGAGAAAATAAATAAACTGGGGTAAGAGTCTAATACTCCAAAAATGGATGAAATCCTTCTAGAGGCTCTCATCATCGATTTGGGAGATGAAGGAGAAAAAGAAGGTGAAACACTCCACCAGTACAAAAAAAAGAGTCAATTATCCAGTGAGGACTCCAGCTATATCGATAAGCACCACAAAAAACAGACGAAAAACAAAACAAAACAAAACAAAAAAACAAACAAACAAAAACCAAACAAACAAACCAAAAACATGCCATGGTCTTGAAATAAGAAACATGACATAGCACATAACGAAAGAAGAGAAAAGAGGAGAAAAAAAAGTCAGTATAATTGGGGACCACGGTTTCAGTAGTCACACCAGAACAGAGAAATCGACCAAAATAGATAGGTAAATAAAAATAATAATAACAATAATAAATGAAGGAAAAAATATATATAAATGTATATATATGTATATATATGTATATATATATATATATATATAAAATAACCAAGGTTTTGTGGTTTTTGTATTTTTTTCCCCTCCTGGCACAGTAAATATTGGGGTCCTTCGGAAAGGAATTCACTTGGCCTAAGAAATATGGGGTTTCTCCGTCCTTGGAGTATACTGTCATGGGATCAGCTCTAGACTTTGCTCAGGATCATTTATTCTCCCGGTGGTGTTTTTTTGGTGTGTGGAAAACTTCTGCTCTGTCCAGGGTGATACAATCAGAGCTCTGTGTTTAGAGGTCTCAGTATCTGCACAGATCCTGAGGTGGGACTTATGATGAAGTCAGTCTTTGTGGTTCTAGAGGTTCTGTTACCTCAGTGTCGTTTTAATCCATCTTCTGTGGTTGGTGATCTTGGTCTTTGCATTGAACCTAGGATGGCACCTAGGATAGCGTCTTTCTTTGTGCTTCCAGAAGCCCCATTCTGTTGCAGTTGTATCTGTTCAGAGCTCTGTGAGAAAACACAAGCATATTTTTACCATTTCCAAGGCACTCAGAATTTTCTAGAAAGTCAAGAAAATGGAAACCATCCCCAAATGCCCTTTTTGCAACAATGAACTAGCAAAAGCAGCATCCCATCTGTATAATATTCTCAGACTCTCAAGCATACATCCATTCATCCTAGGCTAACTTTTCCCTAAAGTGAAATTTTAGTTATCCTTTCATTTTAGGGGGTACAGAAAGGCCACATGACTTGTCCCTATGAGGGTGCAGCCAGAGCTAGCAAAAATTTAGCTCAATGCCAAGACAACTATTGACCTGAGTTCTTGTGCTGAATTTCAGGGTTAAAGCATGCCCTATACACTCATCAAAACAACACTTGACACTAAAGTCATTGTCAGTTCTCCCATCCATAATATTTATGCACTCTGCCTCCCGGCAACTATTCTTTTGGAGTAATTTGTCAAGCAATTACACTTTGGTTGACACTCTGGTCTTCAGAAACACAGAACAGTCTTATGCCTTCTCAGCTACCACACCAATGGCCAGCTGGAGAATCTAATCAACAGCCAAATCAATTCAAACTAGTTTAATTAATTTTTCCACTGACTTGCTCAATCCCCTAATGTATTTTTATCAAATCAATCATTCATTTCTCTGAGAGTAACAGGAATATTCAATTATTCCTGAGATAACAGGATTATTTAATTAATTTTAATTGTGTATGAGGCTGGAGTTGGGGGATGTAGGGAGGCTATTCTATAAATTAAACTTAGAATTTGGAAATTGACCCAAAAAATGACCCAGGTCATTAGAGAGCGAAGAGATAGTACAGTGAGCAGGTCCCTGGCCTTGCAAGCAGCTAACCCATCATCCCAAATGATCCCCTGTGCTGTCCAGGAATGATCTGTGAGTGATAAGGCAGTAAGCATGATCCAACCACCACCCCGACCCCATCACCTTCCAGCGAAGAAGCAGTTTTCCCAAGATCCACATTAAGTCCCAACCATCTTTCCCCCAGAGAACAGTCTTCTGTTAACTAAAAGTACCCTGACATTTTCATTTTCACACTCCAGGAAGAATCTATCCCTGCTAACTGCTAATACATTGAGAGTCACAAGATGGACGGTTCCCCAATACATATACACACGCCCCACCTTTATCCCCATTACTGCACCAACTAATTTTTTCATTTGATGTGAAACACTGAGGCTCTTCCCTAGAAGTTCTGGGGCCAAATGCCCGCTGCTTGGGTTAACACAATGTAGAAATACTGTCCATATTTCTCCTGCCCTGAGCGTGCACAAAATGAATCTTGGAAGCCTTTTGAAGAGGGTTAGAAATCAAAGCACAAAGAAGCCAAATTCACACCCCTGCGTGACTGGAAGCCCTGAGAAAAGGCATCTCCGTCTGAAGAGAAGGAAACAGTCCACCGGCAGTGTATCAGTTTGCATATTCCTCCATGGCCATTCCTAAGTAGCGCAGCCCTCGAGTAGGGGCTGGCTTGGAGCTCCAGGTCTCAGTGGGAGCTGCCCATTCCCCCACACAGCCTCAGCCTTTGCCAGAGGGAATTCAAAGGCAATACTAGAGAGAATCAGTTGAGAAGACCTGCACACAGCTGCCCTCGGTCTCACTCACTTGCTCAGGTGCCCCAGCTACCTGTAGGACTCCTTTCTCTAAAAGGGTGAGACCATAGAGGCTGCTGGGAGAACAAGAAACATTTCTAAGATGCCAGGAGGAGCCATTCCCCAGCCTGCAAATGAGGTGTTGGTTTTTTTTTGTGTGTGTTGTGATTTGTGCTTTTTTGGTATACCCATCAGTGCTCAGAACTGATTTCTAGCTCTGTGCTCATGAGGTCAGGGGACCATATGGCATATCTGAGACCAAATTCAGGTCAGCCATATGCAAGGCAAACATCCAACTTGTTGTACTAGCATTCCAAACCCAGGCATGCTTGAGACATCAGGGCAGCTGAACGTCAGGTATCTAGCACCATTGAAGAAACCCTTTCTCCATGGCTGTGGGCAGGACCATTCCATCTAATAAGACACTTTCCTGCTCTTTATTCACTCTACTCACCCATGCCCCTATTCTTGACTCAGGAATTTAGGGAGATAGAGCCTCGCCTCTATCTCAGCCTTTTCTATACTTTGTAAAAACCCAATCCAACAGTTCTGGTAATGCTGTCCATAATAGGAACAGGACAGCTGAGTGTTCTGCCTTGAAGGGTAGAATGATGGAAAGAAGTCACCAACGCTACTGCTTTGATAGGACAGGGGAGAGTTCCACATTTGACAGCACTTCCAGATTCCAATGGCCCAGCTGAGGTAGACACAAGTCACCCAGAGGAAGCAAGACACAGCTTGCTTAGAAGCATCTAAGCTGCTCAGACCAACTGACTGAGTGGAGATGAGGAACTAATGGTGCTTTTAAACCTGAGCTTGAGGCAAAAATCGCAACTATCCACTGCAAAGATGAGGCAGAAATGGGTTGGGTTATAACTTGAAGGCAGGTTGCAGATATGCAAACAGTTCTCCATGAGCACAGGAGCTGGCCAAACTCCCAAACTCCCCACAGGGCAGCTCATCAACATTGTCAGCACCCTCATCAGGAACATGACCCCCTAGATTCTCATAGCAGATTTAAACACCTCAAACCTTTCAAACATCCTGTCTCCAATCTTCTCTGGAGGGCCATTAATTAGCTGCTGAGGTGTTGGAAAGAGATTTCACTAAGTGAGAAAAGCTCCTCTCCCCTCTGTGGGAGCTAAAAATCACACACAATGTTATAGACCCTCCTTTCTGGGTAAACAGCACAGAACTTTCCAGACTTAGAATGGTAAGTCCCCATCAGACCATGCTAAGGTAGAAAATACCATAAGCCACAAAAACTGAGACCACCACTTCCTAAGACCTTACACACCTGAGCTATCAATGCTCAGAAAAAGCCATTAGCCTACTGTTAGCCTATATAAACATGGAAACTAAAGCCTATTCATTTGTAACATCAATTATATTTATATACCTTAATTTATTATGTGGTATAATAGTATTATTATGAAATAAGGCCAGCCTAACAGTAATTCCAAAGACATCAGGCAGTTCCTGCAGAATTTGAGTTCAGCTTTTGTAACATCATAATGGAACCAGAGTAAATAGGTCTAGAGTTAATAGAACTACAGTCCAGTTGTGATGGCAAACAGAACCACCATAAGTGGAATCATCATGAATGGATTCATAATAAATGAAACTACCATAAATGGAACCATTATCATGAATGGACCAACCATCACAAACGGACTCATCCTAAGTGAAACCACAGTAAATGGAGCCATAGTAAATGGACCCACCATAAGTGAATCCATGATAAATGGATCTACCTTAATGGAACCATCATGAATGGACTATCATCAACTGATCCCGGGCAAATGGAACCATCACAGATTGATCCATTTTAAATGGAACCATCAGAAATGGAACCATCATGAATGGAACTACTGTAAATGAAAACATCATAAATTGACTTACTGTAAATGGAACCAGTATAATGGATCCATCATGAATGGGTTCCCAAAAGCGGGCTCATAGTAAATTTAGCAATTACAGATGGAATTATGGTAAAGGAAACCACTACAAATGGAAACATGATTTCGGAACCATGAGACTGTCCAAAGTCATGATGTCTGTCTATCTATGATGCCTGTCTATCCTGAATAGATAACATCTGGAAGATCTATAGTTGGAAGGAGATATGAGAGGGGAGGAGGGTCCCAGGAGGTGCAGCTGTCGAAACATGAGCAGGCTGTTTGGAGAGAGAAGGTGGGAAAGGCAGAATATTGGTTTGCATTCAGTTTGCATTCAGCTTATGGAGCCACTAGATGTCGCCAACCCCCAAACGAGAAGCAGGAACTGTGTCCTGGGGGTGTGATGTGAAGTTCCAGATGGGGAAAATCCTTTAATAAAGGAAGTTTCCGCAGAAAACTACAGGCCAAGAGAGTTCATTCACAGAACCGTCTCCTCTAGGCTGGAGTCCCAGCAGGTATAGGGACATGAATCCCAGGGCATTTCCCAGGAGCAGCTCTATTCCTGGCCCTTTGCAGACACCACTGAGGTCCTGAGGTCCTTCTTTCTCAGTAATATGTTGGAGAGAGGACAGGGGCTAGGAGAGATAGGACAGAAGTAGAGCATTCATCTTGCATGTAGCCAACCTGGATTTAATTCCCCACAACCAAACATGCCCCCCCCACCCACCCAAGCTAAATGTGATCCCTAAGCACAGAGCAAGGAATAAGATTTGATGGCCTCCAGGTATGGCCCACTCCAAATGTCAAACCATTTACACAGCAAGGATGCTGAGTTAAGAACAAGCCTAAATCCTCACCCCAACTAGCATCTGGGCTCTCTTAACTACACTCCCGCATTTTGAGCCGCTGCCTTCAGCCAAATGGCTGCCTAGAGTACTAACACATGGCAGGGCAGAGCACTCCCAACTCATGTACCCCTCTTTGCTCCTGGCTTCGACCCTACAGCGATCAGGTAAGGGGGGAGCCCATATTGACCTCGACAAGACTTTTCTCAACCTCGGACACACATCACAAATGTGTTCTATATTCAAGTGGGGAGATCACACCAAAAGTGGACATGAAGGAGTGGTCACACCGGAAGTGGGCGAGAACCTTGCCAGGCCAGGTTCCGACTCTGCCCTGAATATCTGTCTGTGCGACACACCTGTCATTTGGGGTTACATGAAGTCTTACAGAGGAAGGAGACCTCCCATGAGGCACAGAAGAGGAAAGACAACCCTTCACAATCTCAGTCCTGGGGCGGAGGAAAGCAGTGTATGATTTATCTCAATACCATAATGCATAAGCATGTGTTCTCATGGCTACTTCTATAGTATGTGTGTATGTGTATTCATATATGTTTGCACTGTATACTCTGTGCATGTGTGTGCATCATGTACTTTTATGTACATATGTGTATACACAATGCCCATGTGTGTACAAGCAAATGAGATCTGAGATACATGGAGCACTGATGGAAGAGAGAGTCAAGAGAAGTGAGAGGACTAGGGGGACCTCAGAAAACACCAAATCTTGACTTGCTAGACGGAGATGTTTCGGTTGAAAGGGTCCCTCCAAACTTGCAGTGGTCCTCAAACTATGGCCCACGGGCCACATATTGTATTTGTATCTGTTTTGTTTCTTCATTGCAAAATAAGATATATGCAGTGTGCATAAGAATTTGTTCATACGTTTTGTTTTTAGTAGAGTCAGACCCTCCAATGGTCTGAGGGACAGTGAACTGGCCCCCTGTTTAAAAAGTTGGAGGACCCCTGCTCCAAAGGAAGGCTGACACAGAGACTTAGAGGCACAAGACACAAAGGTCATGGAGGGTGTTTGTGTCTGGGGACTAGAATTGGGGAGGCTGAGAGGAGGTCAGAAAAGTCAGCTGGGGAGATACAAGCCTGCTGTTACTGAGCACAGGACAAGGGGTGGCCCAAACTGAGGCTGTTTATGGCCCAGAGAGTAGATTCTGAGGATTCTGCAGGATACCAAGAACAAGCCCAGTTCACCCTGCTTTCTTATGAAGGCATCTCCTTTGAGGTGGATGAAACTCAGTCCATCATGGCTGCAGAACTTTCTGTCTCTCCTGGGCAGTGGTGGCCTTGAGGCAGTTTGCCCGAGGCTGCTAATATCATCTTGAGGGCTGAAACACATTGGGAACAACATTAGACTCATTCTCTGGAGTAAAGGCTTCAGGAAAGGATTGGGGGTCTGGGGGTCATCACAACTTCTGAAACCGGAAATGATCTGATTTAATGGAAGAAAATGAGGGAACCAGGAAAGCTACTTAGAGGAAACCACAGAGAAATCCTGACCAGGTGGGTATAGATATCACCCTAATTCCAATCATAGTGCCACCCTCCAAACCTATACTATGTCTTTGTCAAAGAACTCTTGGGAAGCCTGCAACAAAGAGAATAACTAGGTCATAAAAGGAATCCAAGATGGGGTGTATAGTATATTAGGTAGGATGCTTGTCTTGCACACAAACTGATGTGTGTTCAAATTTTAGCATCCCCAAAAGTTCCCCTGAGGCTTTCAGAAGTGACCCCTGAAGCATAGTGCGGGAGTAAGCTCTAAGCAGAGTCAGGCGTGAACCAAAAACTGGTGGTTGGAGGGAGATAAAGATACGGAGGAATAGAAGAAGCAGATAAAGAAAGACAGGGAAGCATGAAACAAGACAGAGGCCCCATAACACTAATTCATGTGCATGGCATCAGATTTATCTCTGAGCTTCCCAGACATCCAGGAGAAAAGAAACACGGATGATTTCTTTTTTTTTTTTTTTTTTTTTGGTTTTTGGGCCACACCCGGTAATGCTCAGGGGTTACTCCTGGCTATGTGCTCAGAAGTTGCTCCTGGCTTGGGGGACCATATGGGACACCAGGGGATCGAACCGCGGTCCGTCCAAGGCTAGCGCAGGCAAGGCAGGCACCTTACCTTTAGCGCCACCGCCCGGCCCCGAATTTCTAACAAATCGTTCAAAACCAAATTTCAAGAGCTCATTGCCAAACTTTCCATTTTTCCCAGGATTTGCACATAAGGAAGAGTCCCAGTCTGCTAAACATCAATCATAAATGTTTCCATGCAAATTCAGAAAGGAAGGATCCACCCCAATGAAAGAAGAGGGGCTCCTGGGAGTTTAGTGTAGAGGTTTGGGGGCCTCCCATGCCAAGTCACACACCCATCCTCGGTCCAGCCTCCTCCAAACATCCAGAACAGTCTACAGGATGCAACTCTGCAGTGGAATGATTCCAGAGTCTTAGATAGCTTTCCAGGAAAGAATGGAGAGTCCCCACATCCAAAAAAGACAAAAAGGACTCCTTTTTTGGAGAGAAAGAACTATATCAGACATGGAAAAGATAAACCTTTGGAAGCAATCCAGACCCATGTCTCTGGGGCAGATGACGTCTCCCACAGTGCTAGAAGACTCTCTCTAGTCATTACTGGGGAATACTGTGGAGGAGGATGTCTTCAAAGGCTCCAGCCAGCTGTCTGCATTCACAAACCAGTGGTTCCTCATGATGGGACACTGTCAAAGCCACATATCCAGGAGAAACAAAGCAGATGGCTATGGACAGGTTCAAAATCAGGCTCCAATAGGACCCTGCCTCACCTGTACACCCCCAAGTCATAAAAGTAAACAGGTCAGTCCTTGTGTTTGTTCTTATTCTTTGCGCAGAGCCAGAAAGTTAGTGCCCTGCAGAAGGGATTTCATAAAGAAATGGGATGACTCACAGAATTGGGGAAACTGAGGTAGAAATGTCTGAGGAAGCCAGAGGTGTCAAAGGCAATGAGAAATCAGCCCTGTATCTTCTCAACAAAGCACTTTTCCTTTGCCCTGCCTCCCCCCATAAATGCCCTTGCCACACTCAGCAAGTTACAATGGCCAGGATGGCCTTGTGTCCAGGTTATGACAGAGAAAGGAGATCCCTGGAACCAGTGCTTCTCCACAGGGGCTCTGGGCCCCTGAGGAGTTCCCCAAGTCCCTCTGGGTCCTTTGGCAGCTGGTGATTGAGACCCAAAGGAGTTAGCCCAATGAGGGATGCTGCTAGCTATATTCCCACTCAAAATGTCATTGGTGCCCATGTGGAACACCCCATCTACTGACTCATCAGGAGGCATGCTGATATCTCTGTCCCTCGCTCCCCTATATCTACAATTCAGAGAACTGAGGTCACACACAGGGTTGAAGGTCAGGTGTGTTCCCCCCACCCCCTAAGAAGCCCCTGGGAGGAGGGCGGATCAGACTAAACTGCAACTTGGCAGAAATTTCTTTCTTGTAACATCTCCCCCATCCTGTTCTGTCCTTCATTCCTTACTAGGACACCAAATCCAACCATAGGCTCTTCTTTTGGGGAACCCAGATGTGACATCACTGAGTTCAAAGCAGAAAGGGGACACAGGGGCAGAACCTCAGACCAGGCAGGTCACAGGGCCCTACAGCTCAGAATCAAGGGACCAGTCTAGCAATCCGGAGACCACCAGAGTGAAGCCTTGGAGAATCCCTTAGAGCAGGTCAGAAGCCCCTGCACAACTATACACTAATGTGGGCCCTTAAGGAAAGTCACCAAACATACTACCGATCCAGAAAGCCTGCCAGAAAGATGTGGCCGGGCCAACTCACCAGTGAGATTATCCTCCAGTCTGAGTGAGAACACACTCACCAACCCTAATTCTGTGTTGCCTGGATTTCACAAATCCCTCGGCTGTGGGGGTGAGTCAGTGTCACAGGGGAAGAAACTGAGGCTGCCAGGAAATGGCTGGACATAAATATCCATTCATGGTAACTGGAGAGAAATGGGCAAATGGAGAGAAATGAGAGAGATGGTCTGGCCCCAGGCTATGTTCTCCGGCCCCTTATCATGCTGGTCTAGGCCAAGACAACCCCCTGGTCTCCCATCCAGACATGAACACAAGCACCCTACACTTCTTCTGCTGCAGTATGAGCTGTGGACACATCTTGATCTCTTGGACAACTCAGACAGGGTCTGTGATCGCTCTCCGACCCACATGTTCCTGGTGATCCCAGAAAAACCAGAGCCAGCACAAAACCAAAGGAGTCACATATGTTCCATCTGGTTCTGGCTTCACAGGAGAAGCAGAGAGATATGGGAATGTCTCAACCTTGGTTCATCTTCTAGGGTCAGAAGAACATTCCAGAAACCTTGCCCAAGTCTCACTCAGATTCCCTGGTTGCTTCTCCTCTCAGCTTCAAAGAGGAAAACCAGACACTACATGAATGCCTGTTCAATCTTGACACACACCCCAAATACACACACAACCAGGATAGAAGGTGATAGAAGGGGGTAAAGTTAACAGAAGTGGGAGTAACAGAGGCAAGAGCAACAGAGGAGGGAGTAACAGACATGGAAGTACAGGTGGGAATAACAGAGATAGTAGTAACTGAGGGAGGGGTAGCAGATAACAAAAGTGAGGTAACGAAAATGACAGCAATAGAAGCAGGAATAACAGAGATGGAGAATGAAAAGTGGATGTACAGAGATGGAAATAATAGAAGTGGGAGTAACAGAGACAAGAATAATAGATAATGAAGTAATGGAAGCCAGAATAATTGTTGCAAGTCAACCAACCCTTCCTTGATGGGGCTGGAAGGTGATGGGATGGAAGATGAGGTCTTTCTCCTCCAGCTTGTACCACTCCTCTGCCACTCTGTTCAGCTGGCGAGTAAGAGGGTTCGGGATAGCTGCGGGTAGAAAATTCACAGGCAATCAGGCTTCAGGAGATATCAGCTTTATTCAGTGGATAAGGCTGAAGAATCCAACCCAGAATGAGCCCCCGCCTTCCTCAGATCCTTGTTTTTTTTTTTTATACACAAGAATCAGGTACCATCCTAAGGTGGGAGCAGAATACCAGGTAAGAAATAATCCAATATACTATCACCAGGTCACACCCTAGGGTGGGGCACAATTATTGATTAGGGTAGGATCAGCAACACAAGTAATGAAGGTAGGAATGACAGAGGTGGGAATAAGAGAAGTGGGGGTAATAAAAGCAGGAGTAACAGAGGCAGAGTAACAAAGGTAGGAATAAAGAAAGTGGGTGACGCAGAGGCAGAGAAACAGAGACTTGGCAGTGGCAGTGGAGCAGGGATGTCCAAAGCAGAGGTACCCTGACATCCTGGTAGCAACATATTGAGCACTGGTGGTGGGAAGTGGGGAAACCATTGGCATGGCCAACTGCCCATTCTGCTATGTGGCCCTCATAGCTCTCCCTTTCCAAAGCTACTCATCAGTCATGCCCCTTGACTGAGATTAAGCACCTTGGTGGAGAGAAGGCCCCATTCCCAACCCTGAGGGAGGAAGGGAAGGGACTCCTGAGCTGGCTCTTGTCCCCAAGTGTCCAGCCTGTGAATGAGCCGCCAGTCAGCCCCGAGAAGGTCCCCTGTGAATGCCCCCACTTTGTTTAAAAACCCAGCCCCAGCCACTTGTCACCCAATGCACTGTTGACATTTCCTTTTTAAAGAACATAACAGACATTCTTGGGCTGGAATCAAACATTCCTACATTTTGTTTTTCAAGAACTATTTCTGGAGGAAAAGGCTCGCAGGGTCAGGGGGGTCCTCAACCACCAGGAGATGTGCCCTCTTCCTTCAGAGGACACTGTGAAGCCACAGGCACACCCCATGCCTGGTCCCTGAGCATGTTACAGCCTGTGTGACCTCAGCTTGCAAAGCATTCTGTGTGTGTCCATCACTTAACTCATCTCTCTATGAGAAACAGCACTGCCATTACTGGCTTCCCAAACAACCCCAAGCAGGTCACAGTTTGGTCCAGGCATCCAAACCAGGGACCCCAAGTAGAGTGCACAGGATTTCACTAGCTAGAAGATCCCCCAAGGATCAAAAAATCCAGGCAATGCCTAGACTTTGATGCAGGTTGAGTGGTCACTACTGAAGAGGGACCTCTCTAAGTCTCCCCCAGTCACCAATTAACTATTTATAATTCATACATGACCCTCCAAGAGTCCATCAAAGTCCTAGGACCAAGAAGATACAGCTGGGCATGGGGAAATCAGGAATTATTATATTAAATTGTGTTTCTAGAAGGCACTGAATGCAGCCTAGCTAGAGTGAGGAGACAGTCAAAAAGGACTTCTCGGAGGAAGTTGCCCTTTGCTCTTGGCAGGACAACCAGCAGTAGATCAAGTCAAACACTTTGCTATGACTAAGAGAATGTATCACCAACACCGAATTGGAAGAAAGAGACAGTGGGGTGACAGTGGTGGCATGCAGTGTGAATATGAATCTGGGGGGCATATACAGAGGACTCAGTCATCTGGAACAGGGGTGCGCAGGCCACCACAAAACTGCTCCCAAAAGCAAGACCCCTGCCCCTTGGCCTTCACCAGGGACTACGAGCTACCAGGAACCTGTGCACAGGAAGACAATCCAGACCCATGTTAGATGTGATGCTCAGGTGATAAAGTAGGTTTTGATGTCTCATAAATTGTTCTTGAGTGAATCTAGTATCCACCATCAGTGGCCTGGACTGGGTCACCCCTGAGTTTAAGTAGACAGTGTGGTATGATGCTCTTAGAGGACATCTTGGAGAGAGGGGAGACCCACTCTACACCCGAGTTTCTGCGCTCCACCATGAGATGCAATTCCAAAGCACCACCTGCCATGGGAGATGTGCTCCAAACCTGTCGCAAGAGCTGTACCTCCCACCTGTCAAGGGCGACACTTCCCATACCTGCCATGGGTGACCTGCTCTACAGGACACATTCCACACTTGCCACTGGGAACTCCCATCTAGAGCAGCAGGACCCTGAGAAATTGTTCATCGTGAGAATTAGGGGCAGATATGTGATTGCTTTTGTCCTTCACTAAGATGTGGCCTAGGTATTGGGGAGGGGGGGAGTCTAGCCCATATGCAGAGAGATGGGACCCAGTCAAAGAAAATAGCACATTTCCAAGAGTTTGCCTAGGTCCATGCACCAGATCAGGGCATGTGGAAAGGGAGGAGGGTGGGACATGGAGTGTCTCAAGAGGGAGGCAGTGGGGCATGAGGTGCTACTTGCAACTCAGCCTTATGGTAGGTGTCACATCAGAATAATTCCTGAAATCTTCCCCATCATAGGAATGGCCTGGGTGGGTGGGGTGGCACAGAAAGTGGCAGAAAACAAACCAACAGCAAGGTGAGGTGGACAAAGCAAGTGGTCCTTGGCCTCTCTTCCAACAGGTCAGCCTTTGCCTTTGACCCACCCCTGAAGCTGTTCCCTGCTCCAGCTCCTCTGAACTCACCTGACCAATAGTTTCATGGACAGGCCTGGTCTAGATGGCTTTGTCAAGGGCTGCTCGGCATCTCTCCAACTCTGTTTGGGCTAGGTCAAGGGTATAACTATATTCTCATGTGCTATATAATAGTTGAAGGCTAATTAGCAGTATGACTCCATAGTGATACTGCCAGTCTCCTTCAGACAGTTCTGTCAGATTGCCTGGGCGAATTACAAATCAGAATGTTACCAGCACCTGGTTGGTCATTTAGTACTTCTTGTTAAAGAGTCTAGGGTTTAAAAGATTGTATATTTGAGGAACATAGGTAATTCTCTGTCACTAGTTGAAACCATAGGATTGGGGGTTGGTAGCTTTGGATTGGACTTCCAGCTCCATATTGTACATGTTCTGAACCTTCTCTCCCCACTCCCCATGAAAAATGCTTGTCCATGTGTGTGTGTGATCCTCTGTCCCCAAATGGGCCTACTTCTATTTCTCATGGTTGACATTATACTATTATCTCATCAGAAGTACTGAATAAATACCATTATGACTGACCTTGTGTCTTTAAAAAAAAAAAGGGTATAACTATAGCCTTGGTTGGTTCACAAAAATGCAAGAGGACACAGCCTGGTTCAGTCTTAGAGTCCTGCACTAGGCTGGGATTCTCCTTCCATGGCACAGATTCATCACCGAGTATTCACTGAATAGATGAGTCATCAAGCCATCTATGATGCATTTAATGCATCTGTGACTCCATTGCGTACCATGCTTCCAACAATATTCACTGTTCCTTTGAAAAATTGTCTACTCCGACTCTTCAATACCTAACCCCACACTTTCCTAGTTTTTCTCTGTGAGTTCTGTTTCATAATATTTCTTCAGACAAAGATGACTTTTCCCACAAAAACTCACACTATGTACACATTGTGCGCAGTCCACAGCACACACAACCCATAACACACATGATCTAGAATACACACAACCCACAACAAACACAGGCCACAATATACACAGCCTACAATACACTGCTCACAGCATATACAGTCCACAGCATAGCCCACAGCACACACAGCCTACAATACATAGCTTAACACACAGTCCACTATACACACACCCCACAGCACACAACTTACACAACAACAACATGCAGTCCACAGCATACAGTCAACAGCATATATATATATATATATACTATACAAAACCTACAATCAATACACAACACAAAGCACATAGCCCACAGCATACATGGCCCATAGTGTCTTCAAAACAACAGCTCTGTTCTGCAAGTTCTCAAAACTTGTGCAATCATTATATTTCCTTCATAAAGCAGTTTGCATTCTAGTACTATATGCACATAATCCATCTTCCTGACCCCTAAGAAAAAGTCATTCATACATTTCATTTTCATTTATGCTTCCCACAATAATACCCAAATAAAACTCTTACCATGGAATTTTCTAGATGATCAATTTTCCACCTAGAAATATTAATCATTGACTAATAAGGCAATCAGAACACATGGCATAGGCCTCGGCCTAACCATGCATATAGTATGTTGCAACCTTAGTGTGTTGCATTTAAGCATAATAATATTAAACCAAGGTACTGCTTAAAAACATGGCGGATTGATCAAAGCTATTGTGCCCCTTCCAACTCATGGAGCCTTGACCCGAGTTGATCATCACTAAGATCAGAGCCCCCTGCTCCATTTTTCTATCCCTCCAACTCATGCAAGTGTCCCTCTATCCCTGGGTACCCCCCACATGTATCTCTGCCTCTGCTCCTCTTCATTCAAGGACAGCGCCACTTCTTTTACCTATTTGTTCTGAATCACCCAGCCATGGTGCATGATCCCAACCCCACAATGCACTGACTTTTAGGAGGGGGAAGTCAGGAACATGTACAAACCCCCCTACAGTTTTTATCTTGTCTCCAGGGCTTCACACCCACAAACGTTCAAGAATCAATTCTCTTTGCTATTCAGACTCTCATATGAAAACTGAGGATCACAGTCACAGCCACCAACAGAATTTCTGAGGGACTCCAGCTGTGTGTCTTGGTCGTGGTAGATCTAAACATAGAAAGGCTTGTTCATCTTGTCATTTACCCTGGGCACAGTTCCCATGTGACTGTGATGCCTAAGTGATCCTTCACCCCATTTCCAACTACTTTCTGGAGAGAAAAAAAAAACATATCTGATCTTCAGTCCTGCAACTAGGAGAGAAGGGACCCCTGATTCTCTAGAAGCACCTTCGGTGACCCATGGCACTAGGCTCGGCCCCCTTACACCTGTTTCCCAGAAGGAGCCATCATCCTGGGATTCCCCCCAGGAGCAAGAGAGTGGGGATATGCTACACTGGCCACTGAATTCAACCCACCATTATCCCCTTTCCTTCTCTGCATCCCAAAGTCATCACAGGAACTACGTGCTCATAACTCAGCCTTCTTCAGACTGGGGGGCTCTGCCCACCCCATACTCTAAGTTTTTACCTCCACAGTCCTATCTGAATTCATCACCCCAGAACAGACAGCTTCAACCATGAGTCTTCTTTCCCAACATCCTCACTATGCTGCTTTTTTTAAGACGTATTTTTCTTGGAAGGAGCGGCCAATGTTTGGGACAAGCAGACCAGCCCCGTCATGGGGGTGGGGGTGCTGAAAGATAGAAAGGCAGCCCTGGGTGCCAGCCAGATCCTGAAGTGACTGGTGGATGCTGAGGAGGAAGAGCATGAGGAGGGGGGGCCATGCGCTTGGCAGGTGCAGACTGCCAGCTGAGAGTTCCTCATTCAGCCACTTGGCACTTTTTTGGGGAACCAGCTTTGTTTTCTTTGCTTGCAAGAAATACCTTGTGGCTCAAGGGAGGAGTCAAGGGGCACTGCAGAGTCTCTCTTGCCCTCTCGAGGGCAGTGTGAGGCTTAGAAAGTCAGGGCCAGGGGGTTCAGGGCCATGGTGGGATTCAACTCAAACAGCACCCTGCTATACCCCATTCATGCACCAAAGTAATTTTCCTTTGCCCTCACAACGATCTTAGCATCTAGCACAGAAATACAGGGTCATGGGAGGACAGAGCTGTCTGTCACTTTTTCAAGTAAAATCCCATTGATTTCCCATAGTTTCTGCATATCGCTGGATTCCCAAAGGTCAGTTACAGCCCCCCTGGAACCATCTCAGTGGCCCCTCATCAGGGCCCTCACATCAACCCTCATCAGGGACCACCTTCCCTTCATCGGTCACCCCCTATTCAACAGCCCAAGGATCTTAAGTTGTAACTGGTGAGTCCACCTGTCTCAGTGACTGACTTTCCACCTGCCATTGAATCACCAGTCACTGTCCTCAAGCCCTGACATGACATCGCAGAGAACTGCCCAAGTCCATCATGTCCTCCTGAAGGCCCAGTGCACTTTTCCCAGCAGAGTCACAGCTATCAAGTGTCTGAGCACAAATGTCATGGCCAGTTCTGTTGGTAGATGCTGGGTTTGGCCACTATGGAAGATTCTGTTGGTAAATATTGGGTTGACTGCCAGGGAAGGTCCTGTTAGTGGACACTGAAGCTGACTGACAAGGAGGGTCCTATTGGTGGACATTGGGTGGATAGAGCTCAAAGTCTGAAGTGTGAACATCCATCATTTTCAGTTTCTCATGATCTTCAGATCCACACGCCATGGGCTCTCCCACTAACTCCCTTTGCAGTATTTGAAGGTGTAGTGTTCCGTTTCCTGCTTCCTAACCATGAGACCAGCCACCCTCTTGCCACCCAGTCACAGGCTTCTTCCTGCCTCTCTGTTCCCCTCTTCCCAATAAAACCTGCATCCTGTGTCCTTATAAAGATGTTTGGGGGACTCTCACAAGTGGTGGATAGGGATACCTCCTGGCCATTGTCAGACAATAGCACCATGCTCAAAACCAGAAATGCTGTTGGCCACCACAGCCATGGGGAGCCAGGGGTGGAAGTCGGTGCTTAAAGGCTGCAAGACAACACTCCAGAACTCTCCATTCCACATTGGCCCTGAAAATATTTTGGCCCTTTCGAGTTTTTAAACTGAGTTCAAGGACAGCTGTAACCCAGTTTAAGGACACGCATGACTATTTTTATATTTTCATACTTTGTGTTTTCTAAGCTTGCACCACCAAGCTGCTTATCTGAGACTCAGTGAACCTGGACATTCCAGGCCAGCTGGTCATTGTATCACAGCCAAGTTCAACACTGTGCTTCCTTCCACATCTACACGCTTCCACACACACACACATGACCACACACACATACCTACATAGGCTGACATGCTCACATACACCTACTCCTCTGCAGTGTTCAGACACCACAAGAAGGTTCCCTGAAAGCCCATGGACTAAATGGAGAGTGACATCACACCCCCTCAGTCCAATGACCTAGAAGATTCCTTCTCCAAGATTCCCTCCAAGTTCCCGTCTCTCCCATTATATTCAAAACAACACTAACTGGAGCTAGTCCTGGCCTCCCTCAGCCCTTGGCTCCATGTCCACTGAGCAAAGTCAGATCTGGTCACACCCTAGAGGTTCCCAAAAAGGCAGATGTGTGGCACTGACGCCCAACTGTGGTCTTCCTGGAGTTCCCCAACTACAACACATGGCAATGAGTTGTCCAATCATCAGCACCCAGTAATAGAATCAGCCCTTCTGAGAAATATGGGGGATTCAAATGCACTGCTCCCCCAACAGATGTTTTTGGCTGTGGACACTGATGTAGCTGGGCTGTCACTGCCTCCATCTAGATATATAGGCCACAATCATAGAAATCATCTCTGCGGGCCTGGAGAGATAGCACAGCGGTGTTTGCCTTGCAAGCAGCCGATCCAGAACCAAAGGTGGTTGGTTCAAATCCCGGTGTCCCATATGGTTCCCCGTGCCTTCCAGGAGCTATTTCTGAGCAGACAGCCAGGAGTAACCCCTGAGCACCACCGGGTGTGGCCCAAAAACCAAAAAAAAAAAATCATCTCTGCATCTTCCTCAATGCTCCCCACAATCAATTTTTTCTCCCACCAGTACAAGTCCCAACCAGGGGCATTCCATTTTCTCAGAGGAAATTGTGAACATGTTGTTTCTCTTTCCATCCACAACGCCAGCATGGCAGACCCAACTACATAACCTCCTACCTCCAAAAAGTTGAACTCCCAGCCTTCAGCACCATCACTGAGGGAAGGAGCAGAGTATCTGAGATGTATGTGGCCATCACATCTTCACGTCCAATTTCCAGAACCCCTACATGCCTGCTCCTCTGATCCTCATCTGGCCAACCCACCTCAATCATCCCCTTTGACCTCTTCCCCTTCTCCAATGAGCCTCCTTTCTTTTGGTCTTCTAGCCTCACATAGGCTACTCCATTCTGGGGGTCTTTCCCTGCTATTCACTGCTGTTCTTTGTTTTTTTGTTTGTTTGGTTGGTTGGTTTTGGGGCCACACCCGGTGACGCTCAGGGGTTAGTCCTGGCTATGCGCTCAGAAGTCGCTCCTGGCTTGGGGGACCATATGGGACGCTGGGGGATCGAACCGCGGTCCATCCAAGGCTAGCGCAGGCAAGGTAGGCACCTTACCTCTAGCACCACCGCCCGGCCCTCACTGCTGTTCTTTACCCACTACTCAAAGACTCTTCCAAGGAGCCCTTCCAGCACCCCAGGACTTTGCTAACAAAGGGTCTTCCTTGAAGCATTTAGCAGTTGTTCATGTCTGTCCCCTAGGCTGACATATAGGATCAGTTCATGAAGCTACTTCTCCAATGAAGCCAGAAGTTTCATGCTAATGAGACTTGAGCCTGAGTCACTCCATTATCCCTGAAACATGGCAGCTGCTCAGATAATACTGTTGGGTGAAGGAAGAAAAGCAGAAGATGAAGACATGAGTCTAGGCCTGGTCACCCTCTGCAGCATAGGCATGAGAATGGGTATGTGAAACGACTCTTGCCGAAAAAATTTTGAATAGAAAACCTGCAATGTGACAGCTATAAGGATCTCCTCTGTTATGGAGGTGCTTTCATGGGAGGATAAATGCACTTGGGCTTTCTGGCCACATAAATAAGAGGTGAAATCCTGGACATAGCTCAAACCTAATGCTAAGAATACAGATGGGCTGATGGGATGGAAGGACTAGTCTCTGTATCTTCCAAGTCACTTGAGTTCTGGTCTCCCAGAGTGGGTATAGGTGATGCCCATAATGCAATACTGGCTGAGATTTTCATGCCACAACTAGTCAGGGATTTGGGCATCCCTGGGGCCTTAGCTGAGAAACAGTCTCTATGTTTTTCTAGGCCACCGATCCTGACCTGGCTGGTGCCATGGTTCCTACCAAGGGCACCCAGGGGAGGATAACTGGGCACAGTGCCCCAGATGTTCCCAGAGTCCAGCCTATAGTCCAAAAAGTGCCTATCTGGATGAAGGGGACTGTGTAAAAGCCACCCCAAACAAAGAAAAGACCCAGAGTTTGCCTCTTCTCTTAGGTCCAAATACCAGTGTCGCCTCTAAGCATTGAAAGGAAGACATACGTGACATTTCTCTGAACCTCAATGTCCTCACTTGGGCTAGGGCAGGGCAAACCTAGTTCTTTTCCTTCCAGGGATGAAATGAAGGAGCACACAGGAAGCACCAAGCCATTCATCAAAACCCATATTTTCTCCTGCAAGATACAGCAGTTAAAGATAATATTTTTGTCTCAATTTCACAAAGCATCTCTGGCTCTACATATCCCCATCCTCACATAATAGAGGCAGGACTGCCTTAATTTACTTTTTTGGACTAGCTTTTCCATTTTCTGTTTGTTTCTTTAAAGAAAACCATGGGAAGGTAGAAGGCAGGCAAAGAATAATACAGGGTTCAAATGCTTGCCAGTCATGTTGCCAACCCAGATTCGATCCTCAGGGCCACCAAGAGGAATCCCTGAGCAGAAGAAGTAAGCTCTGGGTGCCACAAGTGTGACCAAAGCTAGGCCACCAACCCCAAAATCATATAAAAGCAATCGGAGGACTAAAGAAATAACGCATTTTATGACTAAAATCCAACTACATGTTTGTAATCATGGTGCTTAAATAAATATATTTTAACAAATTAAAATAGATCGTTCAATAATGCATGTCTCCTAAAATATGAGAGGAAAACCCAGCCAGTACAGAGTCTAGAGTAGCCCCTAAGCAAAAAAGAAGAGAGAGAGAAATGAGTGGGATTAAATGCCATTCGGACTCAGAACCAGCACAACAAGAACCAACCAGAATTGCCTCCTCTTTTTCTGAGTCCAGCTGCAAACTGGATGATTTCAAGAAACAAGATGTGACCCTGGGATACCCCACAGGCCTCTTTAGATTGGAAAGACACAAAATCTCAGCTTATCATGGGGTATCTCTAGAACAGGTCTGTCTACATGGTTGCTCCAGCATCTAATCTCTGTCTTTCCTGTCTCAGGGTGGGGACCTGCCTATCCCTGCTCCTGTCCAAGGTGCAGAGAGGAGTACCATATACCCAGGCCCCCAAAAGCAGGTACTCAAAAGCATGCACCCCACTGCCCTGGCTGGAGGTTGATTTCCAGACTGGGGTCTCAGTCTGGGCCACTCAGAGATGTCCAAAGAGTGACCAGGAAGAACAGTGGTCTTCCCCATCTAAGTGAAGTTCCAGAGGAAACTCCATAGCCTGGGGTGCTGGATTTAGAATTAAACAGGGACCTGCATACCAGAACCCCAATTGGATCAACATTTCTCTGTCCTTGAGGCCAGAAGAACTCATTTCAACCTACATGGCCCTTCTTCCTGCCATCATTGTCCAGTTCATCACCAAAAGAATGCCTGGTCTCTCAGGGCTCTCCCACACTTCCACCTCCACGTTCCCATGCCAGATTCACCCCAAATGCAGGAGATATATCTTATCCAAGTCACTCCCACCCCTGGTGAAGCATGAGTGGATGACACAGAAAGTTGGGGGAGCCTTCGACCTGAGCACACATGACCCACAATTCAGATACACTTTGTCCCCAGTACGGAAGTGTCTGTCCAGGACACCAGTTCCTCTGGGACAGTCACCATGGCTAGGTTCCAATCAGTCTCAAAGCTTAAGCTATTAAAGCTAGTAACGAGTTAGTAGAGCTCCCTGTGCCTCGTTTTACTCTTCTGTCAGGTCTATAAGCTCTTAGTATCATCCCAGGCTCTGCTGAGAAAAGGAGAATTTATTTGACATAAAACACTCACTTGGCTATTTAAGGTTGTCAGAATATGGAAACAACCCAAGTGCCTGAAAACAGATCAGTGGATAAAGAAACTATATTCATTGGCACATCTACACAATGGAATGCTATGTACGCATTTAGAAAATAAAATGAAGTCATGAAATTTGCTTATACTTGGTTAGACGTGGAAAGTATAATGCTGAGTGAAATGAATCAGGGGGAGAAGGACAGAGAATGATCGGACACATCGGCAGGGTATAAAACTAAAAAAAATATAGGATGAGAATAATACCCAAAGAGAAGAGAAATATAGGGGCAGGAGAAGTGCAGTTTGACAGAGAAGGGACCATTGTGACAATGAGAGTTGGAAATAGTTACTCTGAACAAGAACTGGCGTGTGCTCCAAGAGAATAGGTATGCGCATGATTCTCATTTAGAAACAATATTGCAAACAATGGTGCCTAAAAAGATAAAAAGGGAGATGGAGGGAGAGACAGTAGGAGGAAGGGAAAATAAGGAGAAATTGGAATTGGAAATTGGGGAACTTGGAATTGGTGGTGGGAAAATGAACATTAGTGAAGGAATGGGTGTCAGAACATTGATTGCATGACTGAAACTCAACTATCAACAATTTTTCAACTCTATATCTCATGGTGATTTGATTTTAAACCATTTTTAAACACTCACTTGGGGACACACAGTCATATTTTCATCACTGGTTCCCCCTGAGCCTCCTTAGAGGTGAGGAGTTGTGGGTGTCCACTTCCTTTGACTACACATGTCCCATGGCCTCTAGATCTAGCCATGTTCTAGATCATTCTCCCCAACGTCTACACACAAGGAAGGTATACCTCATCCCCACAACTCTTAGCTGGAACCTACCTACACATTTAACCTCCTCCCCTCTCCAAGTGGCCCTAAGTGTTCCAGACATGCCTCAGTCTACCAGCTTGGGGACAGGAGCTGGCCACTATAGACACAGGAAGGTCCTGAGAAAGACTCTGAGCCTTGTGAATTCCTCAATGATGGGGGAAAGAGACTAACTCTGTGCTTGGGTAAACAACACAAAACAGGCACCCGGCACCAATCTTAGTAGGCAGAGCATAGCCAGTGTAAGAGGAGAAGGCGTAAGAATCCAAACAAAACTAGACAAAGCCTGGGGCCTCCTGTCTGCATGCAGAATTGTCTTCTGGGGCTCTATGGGCCTGAGCACTATAGCCTGAGCAGTACCACTTCCTTAGACTTTTACAGCAAACCAGCGGCCCCAAAAGGGGTCCTGAGACTTCTGAGCACCATTTGAGAAAGTCTCAAAAAAGAAAAACCAGACAATCTGCATAAGATGTGTACACTTAGGAGCAAGGTCCATGCTGGCTTAATGGAGGCCATCCCAGCTACATGGAACCACATATCCCCTTGTCTCTATCTGTTCTTCTGCCCAGGATGCCTGAAATCTGACACTGGCACTCTGAACTGAGGGCAGGCATGCAGGTTAAAAAGCACCGTTGAGGGGCCGGAGAGATAACATGGAGGTAAGGCATTTACCTTTCATGCAGAAGGTCATCGGTTCGAATCCTGGCATCCCATATGGTCCCCCGTGCATGCCAGGAGCAATTTCTGAGCACGGAGCCAGGAAAAACCCCTGAGCACTGCCGGGTGTGACCCAAAAACCACAAAAAAAAAAGCACCGTTGGTGAATCTTTGGGAAGGTGACACCCCCTTCCCAATGTTCCAAGGCACCCCTGCTCCCAAGAGTTCAATGGAGACATTCAGAGGGTGGGCTGAGACCTACTTCTGCCTCTCCCCTGCACACAGTCAGAACCAAATGATGACCTGGAGGCCAGCAAGCATGTTGGGGAAGGGACCTATGAAGATCTGAAGGCATTTCTCAGGGGTACCCCTGCCCTGTGCCCACCAGCATCTCTCCCACTATCACTTCTGCCTCTATCCAGTTCCCTGATCTGGTGCTTTTGAAGACCACCCAAAAAGCACATGAGAGGCCAAACCCTGCAGGCTCAGAGCTCTGGACCTCTCAGAGGCCTTTGAAGTCCGAGATTTGGAGTTAAAAGCCAAACCGGCTCAATGCAATGCATGTGGGGGGGGGGGACTTTTGGGGCTCCCCTTACCCTAGCTGGAGGTAAGACTTTCCTCCTTCTCCCCCAGGGCCCCAGGAACAGAGGAGTCAGTTCAGCTTTCTAAACACTGGCAAGCTCCAAAAGCCAGTCTCCAGCCTTAAAAAACATGTCTCTGTTTCCTTTGGCTGCTTTGCAGCTCCAGCCTATTTCCAGATAAGAAGGTAAACAGAGGGGTACAGATGAGGAGTCTCACTGAGGTTGGGGTCCACACACAGCTAGTGGAGGAAAAAAGACATTGCTGCAATCTCTCCTCAGCCCATCAGCAGCTCCACACTCAATAGAGTGTTGTCAGAGCAAATAATCATTTTTCTCTTCAAGAAAAAATATCTGTGTACCCCCCCAAACATATACCTGGCCCATCTTCGTGCCATTCAGCAAGGGCTGTGAAGCCGAGAAAGGGGGGAAATCTATGGTCTAGGCACCCTGAAAGCTTGCATCAGAGGGAGCAAGCACCCCCATTTCTTCAGGAGTTTCTTCCTAGTGGGAAGCTGAAGAATGTTCTGGAGATGGAAGATGAGGCCAGATGAGGTTTCAGCCCAAGGCCTCTGCCTCACAGGGGGGTGTGGGGAGGGGTGTTAGTGAAATCATGGGAAACTCCAGCTAAATACTTCACACTCACAGTTTTGAGCAGGACCTCAAAGGAATGGGTCACCTCAGGGCAGCGGAACTCTCTGGGGGCCCTCCTAGCAAAGCTCCCACCCCAGGGTCCTACAGTCTCTGAAATCTGGATAATGCAGTGAATGAGAGTGAGGCTGACCATATTAGATTCTGGGCTGAATACAAGGGGCACCTGACCACCCCAGAGAAGTGTAGGTCTGAGCAGGTGGATGATGCCCTGGACTCTTTAGCAGCCCATATACCCCTGAACCTCTTCTTTGGCCCTAGTACAATCAGAATCAGAACCTCCCCAGGACTGCAGAGATTGGAGTCCTTAGAATCTATCATCAGCACTCAACTGCGCCCATCTGCAGGATGCCAACCAACAGTGACCCCCAACTCCAGAGGTTCCCCAACCCCCTCGCCACCCTGACTTTGAATCTTGTTGATATTGAAGTCCAATTGTGTTGTGCTGGTCTCCAAGGTAAACAGAGCTTGACAGGGGAAATGTTTGGACCTCGGAGATTCCTGTTTGCTCCAAGTTTGGCCCAATGGCCGGAATCAGAAGCATTTCCATTCATTTCCTTTTAAAGTGTGGCTGATAACAGAGCTGAGTGGGCGGCTCTGAGCTCAGCAGACTGGATGGTTGGGAAGGGCAGCCCCTAACTAGCCAGGGAGGGGGTGTCCCGCAAGTGGGGTTTCACTGCAGGCAGTGCTGGGAGTGGAAATACAAGTGGACCTGGAGATGCTGCAAGAAGGAACCCAGGATGGAATGCTGGGAGAAATGCATACAGCAATATGGGGTGCTCTGAAGCTGCTGGGATTTCACTGCCTCATTTTCTAGACCACGAGAGTGAGGTCTCTGGGGTTCAGCTCTGTCCCTCTCCCCTCGCAAGCCTGGAAAGGAGAGAGGAACTCAGCCATGCTCCTAAGAAACAGCGATAACAGGGTACCAGCCTCACGGCTCTACATCACACAGATCTGGCTCTACTGGTAATATGGCCAGACCCAAAGCACCTCAGGACAAAAATAAAAAAACAACCTAGAATCCCTCTTCAAACCAGGCTGGGATATGGTGGAAAACCTCCAGGAGCTGCTGTGTAGGAGAAACCTAGAGCAGTGTGGGAAGGCAGGTCCTGCACCTTGGTATCTGATGCACATGCATTGCACCCCCTCCTGTTTCTTAGCACATGGTGAGGGGTGCCACAGCTCCAAAGGGCGGCCCCAGAGCAGGCTAGACCCCAGAAGACCCTTGAAGGGTCTGGCAGAACCTCAAGCTCTGTGTAGTGATGTTGTGTAGCATGGGAGGGTGGACTTGGGCATGCAAGCTCTGTTGCAGGCACCTCCCAGAGTCTCTTGAAGACATCACAGACACTCCGTATGTCCTCCGTGCATCCTTCCTCAGCATCACCTGTGTGAGCTAAAAGCAGCTGGACAGCACTGTGGAACAGCTCTGGGTGCCCCACTCAGCCCAGTCCCACAGTTGGGGTTTCACAGACCCTCAAACCCCACTGCCAGGCGGAAGTGTAACTTTGCCGCTCACTCATTTTCCTTTGAAGAAGAAGCACATTTATAACAAAGGCAGATTGTCTCACGGTTCTGAGATCCTGAATTCTGAAGTTTATCTGCTGGCCCAGGCTAGTAGTCTGAGCTCAGGCCCAGCTCCTCTGGAGGCTTCAGTGAGAAACAGCTCCTCACTTCCTCCAGCTTTTCTGGCTCTGCTTGGTGGTGTCACTGCTTCCTGCTCTTCAATATGACCCATCTCACTGTCCCCCCTCTTGAAAGATGTGCTACCAGGACAGTTGTGCTAAGTTACCTTTCCAGGGCCTTCACCTGTCACATCTGCAAAGTCTGACTGTCTTGTATCAGGTGACATAAACAGGTTCCTGTGACCCGGATGCAGGAACCAACCTATCACACCATCTCTGAGGACAGCTCGGGATGTCCAGTCTTAGATGTGGTCTCTGAGGTTCAGTGTAACCTAGTCCCTTCCTACCTATCAAATTCTCTGATTCCATTTTCCTTTTCTTCAATCCCACCCCACCCCATAAATCTGCTTTTAGCTCTTCAACTATTCTTCAGCCTTTGCTCTGTGACTTCTTTAGAAAAGATAGAAAAGATACTTAGGAAAGTATACTCATAAGTATAAACTTAGAAGAGATACTCCTTTCTGGGGGCTGGAGAGGTGGCGCAGAGGTAGGGTGTTTGCCTTGCACTAGGCTAACCTAGGAGGTTTGGTTCCCCAAACCAGGAGTGACTTTTGAGTGCATAGCTAGGAGTAACCCCTGAGCATCACCAGGTGTGGTCCAAAAACCAGAAGAGATAATCCTCTTGGCCATACCAACTGAGTGAATGAATAAATGAAGATGTCAGGAAACAAGATATCAGGGAGACACTAACTGACCATACCTCCTGGTCACTTTTGCAGTGTTTTCGGCCTCACTATGCTCCTGTCCATCCACTATTTCCCATTGCCAAACAGGGAACACAATTCTTTCAAGCACTGAGACCTAGTCAGGACTAGATACTGATGGTAACAGCTTGAGTCTTCTTGCTTTGAGGAAAATAAAGCAGACCAAGAAAAGAAAAATCACTTCAGTGAGTGCTTATTGACTATGGTGGCAATTTTACAAAGGCCTCTACTGCCGGCCATCTCCTGTCCTAGAGACCTGTTCATGGTTAAACCCTTAATTACCTCCCAGCTAAGAGGTCAGCTCTATCATTAAATGGCATTTCTGGTGTATTATTTTGAAGAAAATGTAAACAGAGGTTCCTCCTTGCCCCACAAAGGAGCCAGGGTTGAGTATAGTTATACAAATTAATAGCTGTCACCATATAGGATACAGTGGGTGGCCTTGTTTAGCCAACTCACCTCATTCTAGCTTGCCTGGCTCTGTCTCCATCAACATCTAAATCTAAATCCTAAAACATCTAAATCTAAAACATCAACCTCTAAATCCTGAGAAATAATTTTGGCTTACTTCACTCTCATGTAGCCAACAGGCCAATCCTAAACTCTAGACAGGCCCAGGGCAAGTGGAGACCTACATACAACATGTAGATCTCAATGGACAGAAATAATCAATCAAGCTAACACTCCACTAACTAACAAAAACATGTTCTTAATAAGGAGAAGGACAAATACCAGATGATCTCACTACAATAGAGAGGCAAACCAAGGTAACAGATGAGCAAAAATGAGCCCTGACATTCAACCCACATAAATAAGGGGAGCAAAGTGAGGGAGTGTCTAATAAAGCACAATGGAAGGACAGGGTTCATGGTTGGTGGGCATGCTGGCATCGCACACATCTGCAGAGACATAAAATTATACTCAAAAAACATATACAGTCTGTCAGCCAACATTAATTCAGTACAAAAATTATGTTTTGATTTAAAAATTAATGACTCTGAAATTTCAGAATAACTAATAAACATGTTCTCTTCTTCTATCAAAACGATTAAGTTCCAATAGCCTAGAAGGTTCAGTTTAAATCCAGAGCTATGGCTTCTATGCTACCCTAAAGTCCAACTCTACAAATACCCCCATAAATAGCCACTTCTTGGTTCCTTCTAAAGTTCGGGGGTAAATTGTGCCAAGCTCCCCATGGAAAAGGCCTGCTGTTCCTTAGAAGTGAGATTTGGACCCAATGGAGCAGGGTGCAAAGAACCTAGGGCCTGGCCTACAAAGTGTGGTTGACCTAATGACCAGAGTAGAGTCTCTAGAACCATGCTGAGATCTCACAAAAATGCTAGGATCTCACTGCTTTGGTTTAAAATTAGAAACCAAGGAACAGTTTCCTTTTTCCAAACATATATTCAAAGTCCTCCTGGCCAGAGGGGAAAAATTGTTCCACCCAAAGAAATAAATTTTGCACAAAACTTTGCATAACCCTTCATAGCTCTCTCTCTCTGAGCTCCTCCCCAAAGATAGCTCAGACCCAGCAGTGGGACCTACTCACATTGCCCAGAGGAGAAACACGTGAGGAACAGCCTCTGCCCTGCTGGCAGATAAAGAAGTATCTGCCAACAGCCTTGAACTGGGAACTGGACTAGCTCATCCTTCTAAGTTCATGCTCCCTAGAGCTCTGTTTTCCTTCATGGTGCTCACTTTCAGGGCAATGCAGATTGTGATCAGATGGTCAGACTGTCCATGGGTTTAAAGGGCCATATGCAAAGCATACTCTATCCCTTGGAGGCTCTTTCACACAAGAGTGGGGTGTCAGATACTGGGTATTAGGGAAATAGATTCCCAGAGGTGGCATGATGTGAGTTATTGAACAAGGTAGGGGAGGTAAAATAAACAAAAACATTCGTGCATCAAATAGAAATCTGGAATTACATTACTGAGCTTAGAGATGATACTACCATTTACTATCGACCAGGGCATCAATGAGTTACTATGCTTATTTGAGTCTTCTTTTTTCTAAGTAGGCAAAAATAGGATACAAATAATTTTTATCAGCAAATATAGGATTGACACAAGATTGTTTTAAACTTGATTGATTGATTGATTGATTCATTGATTGGTTGTTGGGTCACACCAAGTGGTGTTCAGCAGTTACTCCTGGCTCTGCAATCAGAAATCGCCCCTGGCAGCTGAGGGAACCATATGAGATGCCTGGACTTGAGCCAGGTCCATCCAGGGTCCATTGCATGCAAGGCAAATGCCCTACCACTGTGCTATCTCTCTGGCTCTGACACAAAGATTAACTGAGATACAACTACAGAGAACTTAGCCAGTGTTGTCTAGGATATTAGAAACATTCCAAAGTATCACCTCCTGGGGTTAAGAAAAGTAATGTTAGTGGGGGGAACAATGGTGATAGTACAGGAAGTGATGGTTGTGATCATGGTCACATGTGATCATTGGAAGAAGAGGTGGTGATGGGAGTCATGGCAATGATGTTGCTGGTGGTGTAGTGATGGTGGAGGTTATGATGGCCTTGGCAAAGTTGATAGTAGTGGTTATGATAATGGTAGGATAAGTACATGGTGGTGGAGATGTTGCTAGTGGTGGTAAGAGTACTGGTGACAGTAGGGGTGGTGGTAATGGAGGTATTGGTGGTATTAGTAGTAATGATAGATTATCTATAGTATACTCTTCGTTATGATGGTGGTGGTAGACTAGGTATGGTGGTAGTAATGGTAGGTATTGTGATACCAGTAGTGCTGAAAGTAATGGTGATAAATATGGTAACAATATGGTGGTTGTGATGTTGATAATTGTGGTAAATATGGTAGTTGTGATGTTGATCATTGTGGTGTTAATGTAATAGGGTAGGTATGGTGGTGGTGGTGGTGATTGCAATGCTGGTGACATAATAAGAAAAGTATAGTGGTGATGGTAATCGTGGTGTGGTAGTAGAGATGCCAGCTACACTAGTAGAGTACCACTAACTATTGTCAAGATGGATTCCCATTGAAGTAATAGGGGATACATGCACACAACTCCTGAGTTAAGAAAAGAAGGACATGCCCTCAGTGCTAATAGCCACAGGTAAAAGATTCCCTTCAAGGAAGAAGATGGTGGTTTGACTGCACCGTGTGACTCATGAACCCCAAACAACAGATGGGGAAAGACATGGTGCCATGATTCACATCGGGTGCATGCCCCAGATTTGGGAGAGCTCCCAACATAGGATCATCCTCATCCATGCAGCAGCCTGCTGAACTCACGGTGACATTCCCTGCCCAGCCCCAGGCTGACTCATCTCGGCAGCCCTGATCCAGCCCCAAGGAGAGAAGATGATCTCTCACGAGCAAGCTTGAATCATCAGCACTATGAACAACAATTCCCTCCATGGCCAAACTTAGGTACTACCCCACCGTTCTGTGAATCATTTCTAAATTAAGCTCCAAATAATCTGCTATTTAGGCAGAAGATACATATCACCGCTTTGGAGGAGAGGCTAAAAGAAGAGAGGGAAAAAAAAATAGAAAGAAGACTATGTTCTCGAAGAAAAAAGAAATGATTTTCTGTTGAACCACGGGGCCTATTTTTGTCACAATGCCTGACTCATTTTATTTGCTCCATCATTGAGAAGGAGAGTGTGGATGACCGATGGCTTTACAACCAAATAAAGAGGCTGAGCGACAGCCCATTAAGCATTCTAATTCCGTTTCTGTTATTCCAGTTCTGTTTAAAGGCACACGTGAGTGTAGGGAGATTCATTTTTGACTTGGATTGCCTAAGATCACTCTCTGTGACGAACCCTTTCCCGAAAAGCCTTCTCAGGGTCTTGAGATGCAGACATCAAGCTCTCACCAAAATACTCTCTGATCTGATCACCCTAAATTCCTGCTCTTGTTCCAAGGGGTTACAAGCCTCTCTGCAGAACTCCAAGCTCTTTGGGAACTAGTAGGGAGGCCTCAGAAGTCAGAATTCTGGATTTGTCTGAATTCTTGGTGTCTCTTATTCTGAGCTAGACTGCCCCTGGGAACATGGGGGCAGGTCCTTGGGGTTAGGACTACAAATTCAGGAATCAGACAAGCTGGGGGCCCACTTTAAGAGTCATTTGAGGTCACGATAGATATGTGTTCCTCTTCTTGCAGCTCTCTCAGCTGTGAATTGAAGGCACTGAGGGTCCCCAATACAAGAGGATAAAGATTTGGCTCAGAGCTTGGCTCCTGGCAAGTGCACCCAGAACACCAGCTCTTTTCTCTGCCAATGGAGAAGTGTCTTGAATCTTTTTTGTGGGGAGACAGGGTCCCAATAGCCATGAAAGCCAAATATGTGCTGTAGGGTGAAAGTTCAAGATGAGGGCCTTTAGATTTGGTATAGCTCATGTCCTGATGTGCCAAGGACACTAGGGTGCCCTTAGGAGTACTTAGATGGCCATCTGGTCCCATGACTCAAACCCAGTTTTCACCGCATATAAAGCAAACAACCCAACTACAGAACTCACTCAATGACCCCTGGAGTTTTTATTTTAGACCCTCAAAGGGGCATATTTAGACCTTCACAGTAACTACGTACTCTCCCTGCCTTCAAGTCCCTGCACCCGCACCCCCACCTTTCCTGATGTTTGTTTAGAGTCTCTCTCCCCCAAGAAAGTAGATCCCGAGGGTCATTTCTCACTGTTGCAAACCCTACCATCAGCACAATATTCATATGGAAAGTTGGGCCCAGTTCTTTATCAAATCCAGGACTTAAGAGCCTTGGGAAGACAGAATGACACTGAATGAGTTAGAATGAACTAGGCCAATACTGGACTCCAAGCTCCAACTCCATGGAAAGTCTGTCCCTCCTGTGGGGACAGTACCCTGGTGCATCTGAAAATGGACCTTCTGGGTCACAGATGAACAGGTTCTAGGATTGAGGAAAATGTACTTCTTTGTTCTCCAACCCCACCCATAAGGGTCTAGGGAGCTCCTGGGTCAGGGAGAGCCTTGCCTCGGTGCCCCAAAACAATCCTCCCCCATTCCAGACTGGGGTCTGCTTGACAGCCCACGTGGAGGGGCTGGCGCTGTCCATCGCTCTCCCTGCCAAAGCAAACCTCACAGTGCGTCACAGGCTGTGTAAACAGCTGGGACCCTGCGGGAAGGCTCGGATCTTTCCCGGCCTGCAAACTAAGAATCTTTCCTGAAACGCACCCCTGTCCCCCCGCAGCTTCTGTCCCAGGGTGAGCTCATCCGGTCTTTCCAGAAAAAAATGAGCAGCAGTGAGCCACTGTCTCTGCTGCCAGGGATTTGGTGTCTCCATACCTTGTCCTCAGCAAGGACGGGCTTAGTTCTCAATGGTATTGGCACTGTGCCCGGGGTGGCTGGGCATTCCACTGCTTCCTGGGGGCCTCCCACACCCAAGTTCTATCCATCCATCAGAATCTGCTCCTGGCAAGCACGAGCTGGATCTTGGGTATGGAATCAGGGCCACACCATGAGGTTGTTTCCTACCTAGAGACAGGACCCCAATACTGAGCACAGGGCTTCAAGACTGCCTCTCCAGAAAGATCACATGCTGAGCACCTGCCCAGAAACCACAAAACACATATCCTGCTGGCCAAGCATTGGCCCTCATCTGCTGGATCAGGCAGTGCTTCTCCATAGCAGCACAGAGAGACTTCATGTTCTCTCCTTTATTTTACACAGAAAAACTGAGGCCCCTACAGGCCCCAAGCAGAGGATTGAATCCACTCTGTCGGACCTGACCAACAGGGCTTCTATTCCACCACAGGCCAGCCATGTCACAATGAGATAGGAAGGGCAAACACTGTCAGCAAAGAAGGTTGAGGGAGGACACATAGCCGGAGAAATGAGGCTAGTGCTGTGGGCATCAGGAAAGGAGTGAGATAAGGACACTGATATGCCACAGTGACTATTAAAGTGGGTGCTATCACCCCAAGGTTGGGTCCATCAAGTCCACTTTCCAGATGGAACAAACAATGAGAAACATGCCCTTTACCATAGAGCTAAAATGTGGGGTAGCGCATGGTCCCGCCTCAGACATACTATCTCTACCAGCCAGAGCTTCCATGCCCAGTCAAGAGTACAGGACCCAGTAAGATCTATCAGGCACTCAGAACTCAACAAAGAGCACCCTGCCCCCAAAGAGAAGAGTTAGATGGGCATATCCTCTTAGAAGACAGGTTTTTGGCCAATTGGCGCACGGAAAAGGGTCCTATCAGCCTTAATCACCAGGAATATGTGAATGCCAATGAGCTACATCCTCATGCCAGTGAAAAAGGGTCCAGAATAAATAGAGCAGAACCAGCACTAGCAGGGATGTTGTGGAGAAGGATTCCTCATTCACTATCAGTGGGAAGAGCCTCTGTGGAAACAGCTATGGAAAGCAGCACAGCAACTTGAAAAGAGAACTCCCATTTTACACAGCAGCTCTCCTCCCAGAACAACAACACTCTAACTCTAAAAGACCAATACAAACCTATCATAACTGCAGTGCTTAACGCATAAAGCATGTAGGAAGCTTCCCAAGTATCAGTGGGAACCTTTGAGAAACCCTCAGCCTTTTCCAAGTCAGCGGCGAGAAGGACATTTCTTTTCTCTAAGTTGATTAAGGACTCACCCTACTCAGCTGAACCCAGGTGCCATCAACTTTTTTTGTATCTACCCTATTTGCAAAGCTGGATTATACCAGCGAAATCCTTTCACTCTGCCCATCAGACAGGAATAATCCCAGCAGTGATATCCTCCCCCTTTGGCATGTTCCACTGGCTCCCAACCGTGAGAGGAAACATCCAGGCTCACAAGTAGGAAGTGGGTCTCTAGGTGGCATGTTGAAATTTTGTCATCATAGGGTCTGGGGTAGTAGAATCATTCTGTGATGCACAGGGTTGGAGATGCAGGATCTCATTTCCTAAAGATATTTGTCTACACTGCCTCCATCAGTGGATTCGTCCCACACTCACACACGCTGCCAGAACGAAGCCAAGTACCTTCTGATGTTCAGATTCTGAAGCCTGTGCTCTTTGGGGCTAGAAAAAATTGTGTAGCAAGGAGAGCAT